>NC_135884.1:157797037-158038492 GCF_964194155.1 Cetorhinus maximus
AACACTTCATGTGCTGGCAGTGCCATGTGCCACTGTATCTCCCGGCAGTGCCGTGTACTCTGGCCCCTCTCCCGGCAGTGCCGTGTGCTCTGGCCCCTCTCCCAGCAGTGCCGTGTGCTCTGGCCCCTCTCCCAGCAGTGCCGTGTGCTCTGGCCCCTCTCCCAGCAGTGCCGTGTGCTCTGGCCCCTCTCCCGGCAGTGCCGTGTGCTCTGTCCCCTCTCCCGGCAGTGCCGTGTGCTCTGGCCCCTCTCCCGGCAGTGCCGTGTACTCTGGCCCCTCTCCCGGCAGTGCCGTGTGCTCTGGCCCCTCTCCCGGCAGTGCCGTGTGCTCTGGCCCCTCTCCCGGCAGTGCCGTGTGCTCTGGCCCCTCTCCCGGCAGTGCCGTGTGCTCTGGCCCCTCTCCCGGCAGTGCCGTGTGCTCTGGCCCCTCTCCCGGCTGTGCCGTGTGCTCTGTCCCCTCTCCCGGCAGTGCCGTGTGCTCTGGCCCCTCTCCCGGCAGTGCCGTGTGCTCTGTCCCCTCTCCCGGCAGTGCCGTGTGCTCTGGCCCCTCTCCCGGCAGTGCCGTGTGCTCTGGCCCCTCTCCCGGCAGTGCCGTGTGCTCTGTCCCCTCTCCCGGCAGTGCCGTGTGCTCTGGCCCCTCTCCCGGCAGTGCCGTGTGCTCTGGCCCCTCTCCCGGCAGTGCCGTGTGCTCTGGCCCCTCTCCCGGCAGTGCCGTGTGCTCTGGCCCCTCTCCCGGCAGTGCCGTGTGCTCTGGCCCCTCTCCCGGCAGTGCCGTGTGCTCTGGCCCCTCTCCCGGCAGTGCCGTGTGCTCTGTCCCCTCTCCCGGCAGTGCCGTGTGCTCTGGCCCCTCTCCCGGAAGTGCCGTGTGCTCTGGCCCCTCTCCCGGCAGTGCCGTGTGCTCTGGCCCCTCTCCCGGCAGTGCCGTGTGCTCTGTCCCCTCTCCCGGCAGTGCCGTGTGCTCTGGCCCCTCTCCCGGCAGTGCCGTGTGCTCTGTCCCCTCTCCCGGCAGTGCCGTGTGCTCTGGCCCCTCTCCCGGCAGTGCCGTGTGCTCTGTCCCCTCTCCCGGCAGTGCCGTGTGCTCTGGCCCCTCTCCCGGCAGTGCCGTGTGCTCTGTCCCCTCTCCCGGCAGTGCCGTGTGCTCTGGCCCCTCTCCCGGCAGTGCCGTGTGCTCTGGCCCCTCTCCCGGCAGTGCCGTGTGCTCTGGCCCCTCTCCCGGCAGTGCCGTGTGCTCTGGCCCCTCTCCCGGCAGTGCCGTGTGCTCTGGCCCCTCTCCCGGCAGTGCCGTGTGCTCTGGCCCCTCTCCCGGCAGTGCCGTGTACTCTGGCCCCTCTCCCGGCAGTGCCGTGTGCTCTGGCCCCTCTCCCGGCAGTGCCGTGTGCTCTGGCCCCTCTCCCGGCAGTGCCGTGTGCTCTGTCCCCTCTCCCGGCAGTGCCGTGTGCTCTGGCCCCTCTCCCGGCAGTGCCGTGTGCTCTGGCCCCTCTCCCGGCAGTGCCGTGTGCTCTGGCCCCTCTCCCGGCAGTGCCGTGTGCTCTGGCCCCTCTCCCGGCAGTGCCGTGTGCTCTGGCCCCTCTCCCGGCAGTGCCGTGTGCTCTGGTACACTGTACTCTGGTATGCTCTGTGCTGCTGTGGTTGTGTCCCCAATAACTTCTCTTTTTGTCTGTTTGCAGGGATTGGATGCGGCTGACAATGACCCGAATGCACCCCCGTATGATACCGCTCTGATCTATGACTATGAGGGCGAGGGCTCTTTGGCTGAGACTCTGAGCTCCATCACGTCCAAGGCTTCGGACTCAGACCAGGATTACAACTACCTCAGTGACTGGGGCCCTCGCTTCAAGAAGCTGGCTGACATGTACGGCAACCACTAAATCTCAGCCCTTCTGAGATCCCCATAGCTTCAGTCTGTGGAAATGTATTATTTTGACTGAATCACTAAATGTCTGAAATTATTCTCATTCTTTTTCAATAATTTGGACAGGTTTCCACCTGAATTCTGAGCCACGACTCTGTGGTATGGGACACAGCAGTCAAACCTTTCATCTCGGGTGTCAGTGGGTGAGGATGATATGGTGTAAACTTAGTCTGTCACACTGGCATTCCTTCCCCTGCTAACAATCAACAGATCAGGAGGTTGACAAGGAAAGAGGGAGAGTGAAAGAGACGGAGAGGCATGGTTATGGAGATCGATAGAGACAGATACAGGAAGATGAAGATGGAGAAGGAGAGAGAGATAGAGATCAGGTAAGACAGTGACAGAGATTGTGAGAAGGAGAGGGAGAAAGAGATTGGGCAAGACAGACAGGGCGGGAATGAAATGTGGAGAAGGAGAGCGGGTGAGAGGGGGAAAGAGACAGAGAGCAAATGGAGACAGTAACACAGTGAGAACAAGTTCAGAGATGGGGAACACTACCTGTAAAAGGGTGGGGAGTTGGATGAGGTACAGTGTGTGTGTGTGTGTGTGAGGGTGGGGATGTTGGATGGGGTAGAGTGTGTGTGTGTGTGTGTGAGGGTGGGGATGTTGGATGGGGTAGAGTGTGTGTGTGTGTGTGTGTGTGTGTGAGGGTGGGGATGTTGGATGGGGTACAGTGTGTGTGTGTGTGTGTGAGGGTGGGGATGTTGGATGGGGTAGAGTGTGTGTGTGTGTGTGTGTGTGTGTGTGTGAGGGTGGGGATGTTGGATGGGGTACAGTGTGTGTGTGTGTGAGGGTGGGGAGTTGGTTGGGGTATAGTGTGTGTGTGTGTGTGTGTGTGAGGGTGGGGATGTTGGATGGGGTAGAGTGTGTGTGTGTGTGTGTGAGGGTGGGGATGTTGGATGGGGTACAGTGTGTGTGTGTGTGTGTGAGGGTGGGGATGTTGGATGGGGTAGAGTGTGTGTGTGTGTGTGTGTGTGTGTGTGAGGGTGGGGATGTTGGATGGGGTACAGTGTGTGTGTGTGTGTGTGAGGGTGGGGATGTTGGATGGGGTAGAGTGTGTGTGTGTGTGTGTGTGTGTGTGTGTGAGGGTGGGGATGTTGGATGGGGTACAGTGTGTGTGTGTGTGAGGGTGGGGAGTTGGTTGGGGTATAGTGTGTGAGGGAGGGGTGTTGGATGGGGTATAGTGTGTGAGGGAGGGGTGTTGGATGGGGTACAAGTGTGTGAAGGAGGGGAGTTGGATGGGGTACTGTGTGTGTGTGTGTGAGGGTGGGGAGTTAGACGGGGTACAGTGTGTGTGTGAGGGAGGGGTGTTGGATGGGGTACAGTGTGTGAGGGAGGGGTGTTGGATGGGGGACAGTGTGTGAGGGAGGGGTGTTAGTTGGGGTACAGTGTGTGAGGGAGGGGTGTTGGTTGGGGTACAGTGTGTGAGGGAGGGGTGTTAGTTGGGGTACAGTGTGTGAGGGAGGGGTGTTGGTTGGGGTACAGTGTGTGAGGGAGGGGTGTTGGATGGGGGACAGTGTGTGAGGGAGGGGTGTTGGATGGGGTACAGTGTGTGAGGGTGGGGTGTTGGATGGGGGACAGTGTGTGAGGGAGGGGTGTTGGTTGGGGTACAGTGTGTGAGGGAGGGGTGTTGGTTGGGGTACAGTGTGTGAGGGAGGGGTGTTGGATGGGGCACAGTGTGTGAGGGAGGGGTGTTGGTTGGGGTACAGTGTGTGAGGGTGGGGTGTTGGATGGGGTACAGTGTGTGTGTGAGGGAGGGGTGTTGGATGGGGTACAGTGTGTGAGGGAGGGGTGTTGGTTGGGGTACAGTGTGTGAGGGTGGGGTGTTGGATGGGGTACAGTGTGTGTGTGAGGGAGGGGTGTTGGATGGGGTACAGTGTGTGAGGGAGGGGTGTTGGTTGGGGTACAGTGTGTGAGGGAGGGGTGTTGGATGGGGGACAGTGTGTGAGGGAGGGGTGTTGGATGGGGTACAGTGTCTGAGGGAGGGGTGTTGGTTGGGGCACAGTGTGTGAGGGAGGGGTGTTGGATGGGGTACAGTGTGTGAGGGAGGGGTGTTGGATGGGGTACAGTGTGTGAGGGAGGGGTGTTGGTTGGGGCACAGTGTGTGAGGGAGAGGTGTTGGTTGGGGTACAGTGTGTGAGGGAGGGGTGTTGGATGGGGGACAGTGTGTGAGGGAGGGGTGTTGGTTGGGGTACAGTGTGTGAGGGAGGGATGTTGGATGGGGTACAGTGTGTGAGGGAGGGGTGTTGGTTGGGGTACAGTGTGTGAGGGAGGGGTGTTGGTTGGGGTACAGTGTGTGAGGGAGGGGTGTTGGTTGGGGTACAGTGTGTGAGGGAGGGGTGTTGGTTGGGGTACAGTGTGTGAGGGAGGGGTGTTGGTTGGGGTACAGTGTGTGAGGGAGGGATGTTGGATGGGGTACAGAGTGTGAGGGAGGGGTGTTTGATGGGGTACAGTGTGTGAGGGAGGGGTGTTGGTTGGGGTACAGTGTGTGAGGGAGGGGTGTTTGATGGGGTACAGTGTGAATATGCTCAATGCCCAATGTGACTGAGAATCCTGCTGGATTTGATCTCCATAAGACCATAAGACATAGGAGCAGAAATTAGGCCATTCGGCCCATCGAGTCTGCTCCGCCATTCAATCATGGCTGATAAGTTTCTCAACCCCATTCTCCCGCCTTCTCCCCGTAACCTTTGATCCCCTTACCAATCAAGAACCTATCTATCTCGGTCTTAAATACACTCAATGACCTGTATCCACAGCCTTCTGTGGCAACCTGACATTACTTGTTTGCCTTGTTTGTTTGTGGTTAAACATCAATAATGTTATTGGGTGTTGAGCTGAGACTTGAGTAGTTTCCCTTTTAACTGTAGTTATTTTTGCACACTTTATGCTGTGCAGCTGTTTTCCAGTTTTCTTACCTGTGAATTGTCCTTTATGCCTATCTGTATTAAATTTCATTGGCCTTTGGTTTTGTCAACTCATAAACTTTGTTTAAGTTATTCTGTCATTTTTAGCTTTGCTTTTACTCTCTCTGGTTTGGTATTGTCAACAAATCTACCATTTCACCTATAGTTTCTGAATCCACATCATTGGTATCAATCAGAAACTGTACTGGTCCCAACACAGAACCATCAGCTCTGAACCACCACACTCCACAACCCCTCCTCCCAATGTAACACCTCTGTCCTTCAGCTAATTTCTGATCCATTTCTGGCAGGAATGAGGTGAGACAATATAAACTAAATGGTACAATTTTAAAGGGGTGCAGGAGCAGAGAGATCTTAGGATGTACCTACAGAAATTTTTGAAGGCGGTAGAACAATTTGAGAAGACTCTTGCAAAGGCTTGTGGAATCACAGGCTTTATTAATAAAGGCATGTGGGACAAAGACAAAGCAGTTATGTTAAACCTTTATAAATCACTGGTTTAGTCTCAGCTGGAGTATTGTGTCCTACTCTAGGTAAGAAGGAGCAGGGGAGATTTACTAGAAACTACTACCAGGGATGAGAAGTTTGTAAGACTGTTTCACACTGAGCTTTATTAAGACTGTTTCACACTGAGCTTTATGAAGACTATTTAAAATTGAACTTTTAGGAAGGCTCCTCTTGTAGTATAATGAGGTAAGAAAATGTAGAAACAGGGCAGGATATAAATTGATGCCAAAATAGAAGGATCATGGGAAATGTTGGCCCAGGTTTCCTGCTCTCTGGAGACTAAATGTACAAACCAATAATATCCACCTGCAGACCTCGGTGGAAATTTCCCGAGAAGTTTGAACTTCCTCTCCAGGACCCACCGTGAAAGTCTACAATTCTGAGCTAAAGTCAGAGACTTTGGATAGTTCTGTGGGACTTACCTGAGCAGTTATCCAGGAAATGTTAGACAGAAAAGTCCTGGGTAACTACAGAACTGACCCCCCCAATCACTCACACTGACACCCCCAAATCCCTCCAACCCTCCTGACTTACTCCCCCCTGACCCCACCCCTCCGACTCATCCCCTGACTTGACCCTAACCCTATCCACTCGCCCACCTACCACCCGATCCACCTGCCACTCTACTCACTTACCTCACCCACCTGCCACTCTACCCACTTACCCTCACCCACCTGCCACTCTACCCACTTACCTCACCCACCTGCCACTCTACCCACTTATCTCACCCACCTGCCACTCTACCCACTTACCTCACACACCTGCCACTCTACCCACTTAGCTCACCCACCTGCCACTCTACCCACTTACCCTCACTCACCTGCCACTCTACCCACTTACCTCACCCACCTGCCACTCTACCCACTTACCCTCACCCACCTGCCACTCTACCCACTTACCTCACCCACCTGCCACTCTACCCACTTACCTCACCCACCTGCCAGTCTGCCCACTTACCTCACCCACCTGTCACTCTACCCACTTACCTCACCCACCTACCCACTCTACCCACTTACCTCACCCACCTACCCACCCAGCCCATTCACTCATTCATCCACTCAGCATTCACTAAAATTCAAACGGGACATTTAAACTTACCTTACGGCAGTGAGCACCTAGAAGTGTTGCTTGCCGTTCCCTTGATGTTACGATGCTTTGCTGGAATTCTTTGTGGGACTGAACACTCTGCATTTCTGTTGAAACTGGGCTCAGAAGGAGGCAGCCAGAAATGGGAGTTCAGTTGGGTGTCGAGTGGAGCAGCAATCTGACGATGATTGCCGCTTTGTTGAAGATCTGGGCCAATGTCAGGCTTTTAAAACACTTGCAGTGGCTAAATCGAAAAATCCTTGTAGAAACTTCAAATCGCTTGTGTGAATTAAAAGAGTAGATGTGCTGGAGACTCTCGGAGATAAGAGACCACAGGATGTGGCAGCTCGAGATAAGAAGCAGAACAATGGTGAATATGGAGAACCTTCCATGGTCATGTCCAGGCCAACACAGTTAATGTGAAATGTGCATAATTGTTCGACAAAAGCATGCACAGGACATGACCCCACAGGGAAGAGCATGATTGGCCATTGGAAAGGGTTAATTAAATAAAAGCTGGGATAAGAGAGACCTCTCAGCTGAGACTGGGCAACAAAGAAGAACCAGAGACCAGAAGACAAGAGAGAAAGAAGCCACGTGCACTCTTCCATCCTGACTTAATACGGGTAAGTATAGCTCGCGTTAAACTCTAAATTGCTGCTCAAGTTTATTGTCGTAGTTTGTTTGAAATTTAATAAACTTGCTCTGACTTTGTCTCAACAAAGTAATTTCACAACTGCACTTTATTGCCACGTTCATTCCTGCACCAGTCAGGGTAAAAACATTACAAAACTAGACTCAGTTATCAGAAGAGACTGGAGAAGCTGGGGTTGTTCTCTTTAGAGCAGAGAAGGTAAAGGGAGGATTTTACAGAGGTGTTCAATATTATGAGGGGTTTTGATAGAGTAAATAAGGAGAAACTGTTTCCACTCACAGGAGGGTCAGTAACCAGAGAACATAGATTTAAGGTGATTGGCAAACGATCCAGTGGGGAGGCAAGGAGAATCTTTTTTTACACAGCAAATTATTGTGATCTGGAATGCACTGCCTGAAAGGGTGGAAGCGGATTCAATTGTACATTTCAAAAGGAAATTAAAGAAATATTTGGAAGGAAAACATTTGCAGGGCCATAGGGAAAGAAGAGGGACAGGAACTATAGGATAGCTCTTTCGAGTGCTTCTTGCTGTATCATTGTATGATTCCATGATTCTAACCCTGAATTAAACAAACAGCCTTTAAATTCTAGAACTTTCTCAAATGCCTTTGGGAAGTCCAAATACATAATGTTATGGAGATTACCTGTCAACTTGGGGTGAAGTTGAGGGGCCTGTTCAGGAACTGAGCAAAGCCTTGGGTGTGCTGGCTGCTGCTTACCAAGTTATTGTAGTGATGAGCTCAAGTTCACTCCTGATAACCAATTTCGTTATCTTAACCACTCTCCCTGTGCATAGAGATTTTTCATTTTATTTCACTCACACTATCTCCTTTCCTCTGTTGCTCTCTTTATCACCATCTCTCTCTTGTGCTCTTTACCTTTCTGTCACACTCTGTTGCTATTCCTCTCTCTCTCTCACACACTTTCACACTCTTTTACACACATACACTGTCTATCTCCCTCACACTCTATATAATAAAAGACTATAATCTCCTGACAGGGTTGCTGGTTACAATTTGGATTCCTGGTCAATCCTGTTGCATGATTGAATAAAGAATAGGAAGCACAGTGGGATGGTGTTGAACTTATAAACGTCTCCATGTTTTGGGGAGTTTTGCTTTGTACAGTAATTGCCCATCTTTAACTGAGACTCTCAGCCAGTGGAGAGTCTGCTGAAGCCAGCACACAGGGCGTGTCTCACTCAGACTTCATGGTAGCTGAGAGCTAAATGATTACAGCTTGATGTCACAGTGGTATTCCTGTAAACATTCCTGTCCTCTCCCAGCTGTCGGCAATGGATTCCAATCCGTAACTCTAGCCTCTCCGATCTTCCCTGTCCGGATGACTGAGATATTTGACTGAGGATGTGGGAAGATTTGAAATTGGAATGCGTGACCCGCTGCAACCCTTCCTATCCTAAACTATTAATCTCACTCTCTTGTCCTCCAGCTTGGACAAGTGGTGAGAGGAGCCTTGTTCTTGTGTAACTCACTCTCCCAGGCCTGTCCAGCATGAGGACAAAGGATCTGAAATCCTGGCCTTAACCACATGTGATGCTGAGTCTATCCAACTCTAAGTAAGCAAGTTTATTAACTTGCAGTGTTGAATTTAAAGTTCAGCCTGTGGTCCTAGACTGTTAGCTTACATCAGTGATTTTACTCATGGGACCTGCTATTCAAACAGTACACTTCAATCGATAGACAACTGGATTCAAAGTGTCTGAAATGTGATAACCAATTACCTTTTGTCTAATAACCTTCTCCAGTCAGCTCTCTTAAACCCACAATCACTGGTCGAAACATTCCAGGGGTTTGTGACCTCTGCAAAGTGAAAAACCTGCTGACATCTAAATTGGTTCACGGTTGCATACCTCAGATACACGTCCCATTTGAACACACATACAAACATATGAATTAGGAGCAGAAGTAGGCCATTCGGCCCCTCAAGCCTGCTCCACTATTCGATAAGATCATGGCTAATCTGATTAGGCTTCACCTCCACCTTCTTGCCTATCTCCTATACCCTTTGACTCTCTTATGAGCCAACTATATCTACCTCTACCTTAAAAATATTCAATGATCCTGCCTCCTGGGGAAGGGAGTTCCACAGATTCACAATCCTCTGAGACAAAAAGATTTTCCTCATCTCTGTCCTAAACAGGAGACCCTGCGGAATCGTCTGGGCCCGGCAACAGTCAGAAGCTTGGCGGGGGGGTTGGGGGGAGACACTTAATTTGGCATGAGGCCAAAAATCAGTTTCCCGATGGTGGTATGAACTTTAGCAATTCTGTGGAATTCTCTACCACAGAGGCTGTGGAGGCCGGGTCACTGAGTATATTCAAGAAAGAAATTGATAAATTTTTGGATATTTGGGGCATCAAGGGGTATGGAGAGAAAGTGGAAATATGGCATTGAGATAGAGGATCAGCCATGATCATATTGAATGGCGGAGCAGGCTCAAAGGGCTGAATGGCCTACTCCTGCTCCTAGTTTCTATGTCTCTAATTCTGTTCTCAGGCCTCAGGTGGGTCGAGCTTCCCGAGGAACAACGTTGCGAAACACTTTTACATGATTAGCATGTCATGCACTCATCAGAGTAAGTTCGCTCCAGTGAGAAATTAGAATTTTCACATTCATGACTGCATGTAAGTGATGTGCACCTGGTGAGGTCAACTTCTTCCATGATTAACGGTGAGTTGCCCCTGCAGCGTCCTTTTTGGGGAGCACCTGTAATTGCCAGCCTATGCTTGAGACCGGGTGGTGGCAGTGCAAGTTGCGTGGAGGATGACCAAAGAAGGGAGGGTTAGTGGATGTGGTAATTGTAGCTTTAAGGAATGTAATTACTGTAGCTTTAAGACTTATTGTGTTGTATAGTGTCACATGCCGGTGTGAACGAATCAGTTCAAAGCGCGGGGAACCTTAGAATGGGAGTTGTTCTTCTAGCTGTGGAGCTCGATGGAAGCATATAACTGCTGCTGCAGCCTGTAAATAAAGTCTGATGTTTCTAATGAAAATCCTGTCTGGAAAATCAAGTCCATAACAAACTGGTGATGAGGATAAATCAGGCCTGCTGTTGTCCCTCGCCCAGTGATTGTATCTTGTTTATACAGAAGAAAAGGAAGATATACTCACCAGATATGCTACACTTTGGCAGGATTGATCCCTTCAAACCATCCCCAGAGGATTGGTATCAAGATGTAGAACACCTCGGGTTCTATTTCCAGGCAAATGAAATAACGGGGGAGGAAAAGAGGAGAGCAATTTTCCTAAGCGTTTGCGGGAGTGAAACCTATAATTTAATCCAAAATTTGACGGCCCCGAATGCCCCCAATTCGAAGACATTTGGTGAATTGGTAGACCTCATAAAGGGACACTTTCAACCCAAACCCTCAGTCACCATGCAGAGGTTCAGGTTTAATTCGAGGGTTAGAGTTCCAGGGGAGGCTATTGCTACATATGTGGCAAAATTGAAAAAACTGACTGAAGATTGTGATTTCGGGGATACCCTAAGTGATATGCTCAGGGATCGTTTGGTCTGCAGTGTGCAAGATGATGCCATTCAACGATAATTATTAGCTGAAGTAAGCCTTGATTTTAAAAAAGCATCGGAAATAGCACTCATGATGGAAAAGGCAGGCGACACAAGGTGTACAAAATGGCGCTGTTTTCCAGTTGGGGCATGAATGGACAGCCAGGTGTGGCGCAAAAAGCCAGGACTCTGCTGCAAAGCAGGAGACAGTCCCCCCTACCCAAAAATTTAAAATAAATACAGGAAACAGCTCAGCAGCAAATCTGAAAATGAATTGTTACCAATGTGGAAGCAATCATACTCCTGAAACTTGCCGTATTAAAGAGGTGGAGTGCTATTTTTGCCATAAAAGAGGGGACATACTGAAGCACTGTAAAGCAAGATTGAGACAGACTCCCAGGCAGCAAACTAAGTTAATTGAAGTACATAATGTGGAAGAACCAGAAACCACCAATTCAGATATTCACCCCCTGTTTAATGTGAAAGTCGGGAAGACAGCGCCAATCACTGTTACTCAGCAGGTAAATGGAAAACCTTTAATGGTGGAAGTGGACACTGATGGTTCAACGACTGTACTGGGAGAGCACACCTTCGAATATTTAAACAAGGGCACTCAACAATTGAATTTAGAGCAGATTTCAGCCATATTAAAGACACACTGGTGAAACTGTCCACTACACCTGTTTATTATAAACACCAAACAGCACAAGTCCCAGTCATGGTCGTAGAAGGTGAAGGACCAAGCCTTCCAGGCCGTGATTGGTTGAAAGAAAAACTAAATTTGTGTGAAATTTTTCAGCTACTAGTAGGACTGCCAGAGCTGCTAAAGAAACATGACAAGGTTTTTCAAGACAAACTGGGGAGAATCAAAGGCCTGCAGGCTAAGATCTACATTGACTCAGAAACAACTCCTCATTTCTTTAAAACAAGGCTGGTGCCATATGCTCTGAGGGAGAAGGTTGACACCGCATTGAACCATCTAGAGAGGCAGGGGTCATACAGCTGGTTCAATTTCCAGAGTGGACAGCAACTATAGTCCTTGTCTTAAAACCGGATCAGACCATCTGGATCTGTGGGGTCTATAAGTTAAGAGTAAACAAAGTTGCCAAGTTGGACAAGTACCCTGTCCCCGAGATCGAGGATCTCTGTGCTAAATTAGCAGGAGGAACAACTTTTCTTAAACTCAATATGAGTCATGTGTATCAGCAGCTGGAACTGGATGACACCTCCAGAGATCATAAGCACCCACAAAGGGTTATATCAATACTCGTGTCTGCCCTGCAATGTTTCTTCAGCCTGCGCGATTTTCCAGAGGATGATGGAGAATTTGCTACAAGGACCACCTCAAGTCCAGCTGGACCACATCCTAATAATGGGCTCACAGAAGCTGAACACTTGGCTAATTTGGAGGAAGTCTTGAGATGATTTTTGGAAGCTGGGTGTGCTTAAAAAAAAAAGTGTACCTTTCAGGCAAGCTCTGGCCACCAGGTGGATGCCCAACGGTTACACCCAGTAGAAGAAAAAGTTAAAGCTATTAAGGAGGCACCTTTGCCTAAAAAGGTCTCTGACCTCAAGTCATTCTTAGGTGTGGTTAATTATTATGGTCAATTCCTACCCAACTTATCAATGGTCCTAGCCCCTCGACACTCTATTAAAGAAAAACCAGCGTAGGTTTTGGAAGTCACCCCATGAAGAAGCCTTCACGAAAGTTAAACAACTCTTCACTCTTCGAACTTGTTAGTACACAACCACCTGACAAAGGAACTGGTACTAACCTGTGATGCATCCCCCAATGGCTTGGGAGCGGCACTATCACACAAGATGGACGGCGGTTCAGAAAGGCTGATAGGCTCCGTGTCCAGGACCCTTTCCATGGCCAAAAAGGGTATTTACAAATCGAGAAAGAAGGATTGTCAATTATTTTTGGAGTTAAAAAATTCCACCAATACGTACATGGCCGACACTTTACGATAGTGTCTGACCACAAACCACTCTTGGGTCTGTTCAGTGAAGAAAAAGCTATCCCTCCCATACCTTCTGCACGGATTCAAAGATGGGCTCTAATTTTATCTGCATATGAATACACTTCTGTGCACAGACCAGGGATGCATATAGTCAATGCTGCTGCCCTAAGTCACCTTCCTTTGCAAGAGAGCAATGAACATGCCCCAATTCCTCAAGAGATCATAATAGTGATGAATTTCCTGGATTCCTCGCCAGTCTGTGCCAGGCAGATAAGAAACTGAATGAATTGTGATCCAGTCCTGTCTGTAGTGAAAGAACATATGTTGAAAGGATGGTCCAGGAACCAGTGCCTGAAGAATTGAAGCCATTCTTCACTCGAAGGGATGAATTGAGCAGTCAGGGTGGTATCCTGTTCTGGGGAGCGCGAGTAGTTGTTCCTTCACAAGGAAGGGAACCACTCTTAGCAGAGTCGCACAGCACACATCCCGAAATCTCAAGAATAAAGATGATCACGTGAAGTTACATTTAGTGGCCGGGCATGGACGAGAAGGTGGTTAAACACTGTATACAATACAAACACAACAGAAGCTACCTGTTGTGGCCCCATTACACCCATGGGAAGGGCCTGGTAGGCCCTGGGTGAGACAGTACAAAGATTATGTCGCTCCCTTTCTAGGCTCCATGTTCCTACTGATCATTGATGCACATTCCAAATGGCCAGACGTGTACGGGGTTAGGTTGCCAACATCAGATGCGACTTTAGAAAAGTTACACCAAAGCTTTTCTATACATGGATTGCCAGAAGTAATCATCTCAGACAATGATCATGTGTTCACTAGCGCTGAATTTCAAAGAATTGTGAGCCTAAAGGGCATCAAACACGTAAAGACGACACCATATCATCCGTCATCTAACGGATTAGCTGAGAGAGCAGTACAGACTTTTAAAGCTGGGATGAAAAAAATTAT
This sequence comes from Cetorhinus maximus, assembly GCF_964194155.1. Classification (NCBI taxonomy): domain Eukaryota; kingdom Metazoa; phylum Chordata; class Chondrichthyes; order Lamniformes; family Cetorhinidae; genus Cetorhinus; species Cetorhinus maximus. Next base: position 157,810,585 of record NC_135884.1, read on the forward strand.
CAGGATCATTGGAGACTAAACTTTCACATTTCCTGTTTCACCAGAGGACAAACCACCCCCCCACCCCCGCCCACCCCCGACACTACCACAGGTTCAACACCTTCAGAGTTACTTATGAAGCGACGCCTTTGGACGAGATGAAGCCTAATACTTCCCAATTTGATGGGGAAGGTAGAGAAAAGTCAAGGGAATCAAAAAGTGACTCATGATTTGCCGAGTTGTGAGTGCTGGTGAAGCAGTATCCAGACAAAACTTCAGTGGTGGATCAAGTTGGTTGCCTGGTGTAATAGTTTCTGTGACCGGACCATTGCCATACAATGAAAAAGTGGAGGGCCGGATCACCCAAAAATACGTGGATCATTTGAGAAGAAGGGAGATTCCCAAAAAAATGATGTTCCAACTGTAACCATTGTAGGACCCATGGTCCCTGCTGAAATTGTTCAACCGAGGATAGACATACCAGATGTCCCAGAGATAAAAACAAAAAGCTAAAAGCTACTGCGGATGCTGGAAATCCAAAACAAAAACAGAATTATCTGGAAAAACTCAGCAGGTCTGGCAGCATCGGCGGAGAAGAAATCAGTTAACGTTTCAAGCCTTCATGGCCCTTCGGCAGAACTGAAGCATAGTTAGGAGAAAGGAGAAATATAAACTGGTTTAAGGTGGGGGGGGGGGCGGGGGGGGGAAGAGAGAAGTTGAGGGTGTGGTGATTGTGGAGATAAGCAAGCCGTGATAGGAGCAGATAATCAAAAGATGTCACAGACAAAAGGGTCAAAGAGGTGTTGAAGGTGGTGATATTTGCCTAAGAAAAGTGCTAATTAAGAATGGAAGACAGGACATTCAAAGTACAGCTCTAGTGGGGGTGGGGTGGAAAAAACTAACAAGGTTTTAGTTTTAGATTTAAAAATAATGGAAATAGGTGGGGAAAGAAGAATCTATATAAATTATTGAAAAAAAAAGGGTTGGGGGGGAGAAACGGGGTGGGGATGGGGGGAGGGGGAGTTTAAGATCTAAAGTTGTTGAATTCAATATTCAGCCCGGAAGGAAGATGAGGTGCTGTTCCTCCAGTTTGCGTTGGGCTTCACTGGAACAATGCAGCAAGCCAAGGACAGACATGTGGGCAAGAGAACAGGGTGGAGTGTTGAAATGACAAGCGACAGGGAGGTTTGGGTCTTTCTTGCGGACAGACCGCAGGTGTTCAAAAACAGCTCCTCTGACATGTCCTCCTTCTTCCTTAACCGAGGTTTTCCATCCACGATCGTTGACAGGGCCCTCAACCGTGTCCGGCCCATATCCCGCGCATCCTCCCTCACGCCTTCTCCTCCTTCCCAGAAACATGATAGGGTCCCCCTTGTCCTCACTTATCACCCCACCAGCCTCCGCATTCAAAGGATCATCCTCCGCCATTTCCGCCAACTCCAGCATGATGCCACCACCAAACACATCTTCCCTTCACCCCCCCCTGACGGCATTCCGTACGGATCGTTCCCTCCGGGACACCCTGGTCCACTCCTCCATCACCCCCTACTCCTCAACCCCCACTTATGGCACCTCCCCATGCCCACGCAGAAGATGCAACACCTGCCCCTTCACTTCCTCTCTCCTCACCGTCCAAGGGCCCAAACACTCCTTTCAAGTGAAGCAGCATTTCACTTGCATTTCCCCTAACTTAGTCTACTGCATTCGTTGCTCCCAATGCGGTCTCCTCTACATTGGAGAGACCAAACGCAAACTGGGCGACCGTTTTGCGGAACACCTGCGGTCTGTCCGCAAGAAAGACCCAAACCTCCCTGTCGCTTGCCATTTCAACACTCCACCCTGTTCTCTTGCCCACATGTCTGTCCTTGGCTTGCTGCATTGTTCCAGTGTTGTTAGTTTTTTCCACCCCACCCCCACTAGAGCTGTACCTTGAATATCCTGTCTTCTATTCTTAATTAGCACTTTTCTTAGGCAAATATCACCACCTTCAACACCTCTTTGACCCTTTTGTCTGTGACATCTTTTGATTATCTGCTCCTATCACTGCTTGCTTATCTCCACAATCACCACACCCTCAACTTCTCTCTCCCCCCCCCCCTCCCCCCCCCCACCAACCTTAAACCAGTTTATATTTCTCCTTTCTCCTAACTATGCTTCAGTTCTGCCGAAGGGCCATGAAGGCTCGAAACGTTAACTGATTTCTTCTCCGCCGATGCTGCCAGACCTGCTGAGTTTTTCCAGGTAATTCTGTTTTTGTTTTATACCAGATGTCCCTGTTAGAGTAGATAACACTGAACTGCCTGTCCCTAAAGAGGTACCTGATGTTGCTGTGGTTCCAGATGATGTGGATCCTGTAAGAGATTCGAAAGTCGTGGGGCTACGACATTCCATCCAGATCAGGAAACCACCTGAGAGACTGAACTTATAACTCCATGACCCGTGTATATATTTGTAATGTTATGAAGGTAGATGTTCTGGTAAATACAAACTGTACAAAAAATTTAAGGGGGAAGGAATGTAGTAATTGTAACTTTAAAGAATTTAGTGACTGTAGCTTTAAGACCTATTGTGTTGTATAGTGTCCTGTGACAGTGTGAACGAATCAGCTCTAAGCGCGGGGAACCTTAGAGTGGGAGTTCTTCTTCTAGTTGTGGAGCTTGATGGAAGCATGTAACTGCTGCTGCAGCCTGTAAATAAAGATTGATGTTTCGAATGAGAAACCTGTCTGGAAAATCAAGCCCATAACAGTGGGGAAGGATGGAGCAATGGCCAGGCAAAGATTGAACGGGTAGTACAGGCTGTCTGGGTGCCCTTTAAATATGCCACCCGGACCTTCAACCCCATGAGATAACAGCAGGGATGGCAACTCCTTCCTCCTGATAATTTTTTCATCCCAGCTTTAAAAGTCTGTACTGCTCTCTCAGCTAATCCGTTAGATGACGGATGATATGGTGTCGTCTTTACGTGTTTGATGCCCTTTAGGCTCACAATTCTTTGAAATTCAGTGCTAGTGAACACATGACCATTGTCTGAGATGATTACTTCTGGCAATCCATGTGTAGCAAAGTAACTTTTCTAAAGTCGCATCTGATGTTGGCAACCTAACCCCGTAGACGTCTGGTCATCTGGAATGTGCATCAATGATCAGTAGGAACATGGAGCCTAGAAAGGGACCGACATAATGCCACGACAATTGGCCAGCTCCTCATGATTGCATATGTAATGAGTTGAACAGCACAAGATCGGCCACTGTCAGTCATCCTACCCCTACCCCAGGGGAAATCATTCTCACTTACAAAACAACCAACAAACTTAGACTCCAGAACAGAAGATTCCGGTCCCCTTATTTTTAAACTGTGTTCCCTAGTTCTAGTCTCTCCCACAAGGGGAAACATCCTCTCAGCATCCACCCTGTCAAACCCCCTCAGGATCTTATATGTTTCAATGAGATCATCTCTGATTCTTTTAAACACAATTGGATACAGCCCCAGCCTGTCCAATCTTTCCGCATAAGATAACCCCCCCATCCCAAGTATCAGTCAAGTGAACCTTATCACAACTGCTTCTAATGCATTTCCTTCCCTTCTTAAATAAGGAGACCAAAACTGTACACAGTACTCCACATGTGGTCTCACCAATGCCCTGTATAACTGCAGCAAAATGTTCCTACTTTTATATCCCATTCCCCTTGAAATAAATATCAACATTCCATTTGCCTTCCTAATCACTTCTGTACCTGCATACTAATTTTTTGTGATTCATGTGCCAGGACACCCCTATACGACCATAAGATCACAAGACATAGGAGCAGAAGCAGGCCATTTGGCGCATTGAGTCTGCTCCACCAGTCAATGAGATCATGGCTGATCTGATAATCCTCAACTCCACTTTCCTGCCTTTCCCCCATAACCCTTGATTCTCTTACTGATTAAAAACCTGTCTATTTCCGCCTTGAATATACTTAATGACCCATCCTCTACAGCCCTCTGCGGTGAAGAATTCCACAGATTCACTACCCTCTGTGAGAAGAAATTCCTCCTCATCTCTGTTTTAAATGGGTGACCCCTTACTCTGAGATTATACCCTCTGGTCCTAGACTCTCCCACAAGGGGAAACAACCTCTCAGCATCTACCCTGTCAACCCCCTAAGAATCTTATATGTTCCAATAAGGTCACCTCTCATTCTTCTAAACTCCAATGAGTACAGGCCCAACCTACTCAACCTCTCCTCATAAGAAAATCCCTCCATACCCAGAATCAACCTAGTGAACCTTCTCTGGACTGCCTCCGATGCTACTGTATTTTTCCTTAGATAAGGGGACCAAAACTTTTCACTGTGGTCTAACTACTGCCTTGTATAGTTTTAGCAAGACTTCCCTATTTTTATACTCCATTCCCTTTGAAATAAAGGCCAACATTCCATTTGCTTTCCCTATTACCTGTTGAACTTGTATGTTAGATTTTGGGATTCATGCGCAAGGACTCCCAAATTCCTCTGTGCTGCAGCTTTCTGCCGTCTTTCTCCATTTAAATAATATTCAGCTCCTCTATTCTTCCTGCCAAAGTGCCTAACCTCTCATTTTTCCTCATTATATTCCATGTGCCACTGTTTTGACCACTCACTTAACCTGTCTATATCCTTCTGTAGACTCCTTGTATCATCCTCACCACTTGCCTTCCCACCTATTTTTGTATCACCTGCAAATTTGGCGATCGTACATTCACTTCCCTCATCCAAGTCATTAATATAAATTGTAAATAATTGAGGCCCCAGCACTGATCCCTGTGACACTCCACTGGCTACAGTTTGCCATCCTGAAAATGCCCCCCTTATCCCAACTCTCTGTTTTCTATCAGTTAGCCAATCTTCGATCCGTGCTAATATACTACCCCCTCCACCATGGGTTCTTATCTTATTAAATAGCCTTACGTGTGGTACCTTATTGACTGCCTTTTGGAAATCCAATCTACTGGTTCCCCTTTATCTATCCTGCTAGTTACCACCTCAAAGAATTCTAATAATTTTGTCAGGCATGATTTCCCTTCATGAAGCCATGCTGACTCTGCTTGATTAGATTATGTAATCCTAAATGCTCTGCTATAACATCCTTTATAATAGACTGTAACATTTTCCCAATGACAGATGTTAAGCTAACTGGCCTATAGTTAACTGTTTTTTGCCTCCCTCCCTTTTTGAATAAGGGTGTTGCATTGGGAGTTTTCCAATCTTCTGGGACTTTTCCAGAATCTAAAGATTCTTGGAAGATTGCTACCAGTGCATCCACTATCTCTGTAGCTACTTCCTTTAATATCCTAGGATGCAACCCGTCAGATCTAGGGGACTTATCAGCCTTTAGCCCCATTAGTTTCTCTCATACTTTTTCTCTAGTGATAGTTATTGTATTTATTTCCTCCCCCTCTTTTGCCCCTTGATTGTTTAGTATTTTTGGAATGCTATTAGTGTCTTCTACCCTGAAGACTGAAACAAAGTATTTATTCAACTCCCCTGCCATTTCCTGGTTCCCCATTATTATTTCCCCAGCCTCATTCTCTAAGGGGCCTATGTTCACTTTGGTCTCTCTCTTCCTTTTTACATATTTAAAGAAGCTCTTACTTTCTGTTTTTATATTACTTGCTAGTTTACCCTCAAAGTTTATTTTCTCCTTCTTTATTATTTTTTGGTTATCTTTTGTTGGCTTTTAAAACTTTGCCAATCCTCTGGCTTACCACTAATCTTTGCCACATTGTATGTCTTTTCTTTTAATTTGATACTATCCTTAGCTTCATTGGTTAACTATGGTTGGTTTAGCCCCTTCCTTGAGTCCTTCTACCTCGACCTATATGGATTCTACATCTTCCGATCCAAGATCATTTCTTGCTATCGTACTTATTGTACTAACAAAGCTACCCCACCACCCTTTCCTTCCTGCCTGTCCTTTCGAAAAGTCACATACCCCTGAATATTTAGTTCCCAGCTTTGATCCCCTTGTAACCATGTCTCTGTAATGGCTATAAAATCATACCCATTAACCTCTATTTGTGCTGTTAATTCATTAATTTTGTTCCAAATACCATGTGCATTTAAGTAAAGAGCCATTAATTTTGCCTTTTTACCATTTCTTCCCGCTTTAACTCTATTTGCTCCTTTTTTTTATGTTTGTACACTCTGTCCCTTCCTGTCACACTCTGGGTATCAATACCTAAATATCTGTCCTGAAGGCTGCCATATCCTCTTGCTTTGTAAGCCTACATTTCCTCTTTCCAGAACTCTCCCCCTCCTCTCTACTGCCCTAGTAATTCGATTCACCAGGACACCGGTCCCAGCACAGTTCAAGTGAAGCCCGTCCCACCAGAACAACTCCCTTCTACCCCAGTACTGGTGCCAGTGCCCCATGAACTGAAACCCATTCCTCCCACGCCAATCTTTGAGCCACACATTTAACTCCTTGACTTTATTTATCCTTTATTTATTGCCAGTTTATTTATGCCAGTTTGCCCGTGGCTCAGGTGGTAATCCCGAGATTATTACTTTGGAGGTTCTGCTTTTTAATTTAGCTCCTAACTGTTCAAATTCTTTCAGCAGAACCTCCTTTCTAGTTCTATCAATGTTGTTGGTACCAACGTGGACGACGACAACTGGATCCCTCCCGCTCCAAGTTCCTCTCCAGCCCTGAGGAGATGTCCTTAACCCTGGCACTGGGCAGGCAACACAGCCTTCGGGACTCACGCTCACAGCTGCAGGGAACAGTACATATCCCTCTAATTATACTGTTCCCTACTACATATACATTCCCATTTCCTCCCCCCACTTGAATGGCTCCTTCTACCACTGTGCTGTGGTCAGTTCACTCATCCTTCCAGCAGTCCCCGCTCTTGTCCAGTTTGCAAGAACCTCCTAACTGTTGGAGAATTGCAGGGGCCAAGTCTCCTTGAACGCTACCCCTTGCTCCCCATACCTGCCTCACCTGCAGTCACACCCTCCTGTCCCTGATCACAGACCAAATTTGAATTACCTAATCTGAGGGGTGTGACCATCACCTGAAGCAAAGTGTCCAGGTAACTTACCCCCTCCTTAATGTGGCACAATGTCTGCAGCTCGGACTCCAGCTCCTGGACTCGGATCTGAAGTTCCTCGAGCTGCAAACACTCATTACTCACTCTGGATTACCTTAGTGTTCAGCAGCTCCCACATGTTGCAGCAGCAACACATCACCTGTCCAGCCATCGCGAGAGTATTTTATTCAAATTATTAATTAATTATTCTAGGATCCCCACTCGTTACACTTTAATGTAATTATTTTACACATCAGTTTCGATCTTATACTTAACAAGCTATCTGTAAGAAAAAGACAAAAAAAGGTGAGAGACTTAAACACAAACAATAGGCCAGAGATTTACCTTAAAGAAATATTCACCAAACCTACTCACCAATCAGCTGCTCTCTGCGTTCCTTTCCTTCTTGCGTTCTTTAATGGTCTCTCAATCTCCTCTCACTCTCTCACTGTTAAAGGTCACTCTCCTCTCACTCTCACTGTTAAAGGTCACTCTCCTCTCACTCTCTCACTGTTAAAGGTCACTCTCCTCTCACTGTTAAAGGTCACTCTCCTCTCACTCCCTCACTGTTAAAGGTCACTCTCCTCTCACTCTCACTGTGAAAGGCCACTCTCCTCTCACTCTCTCACTGTTAAAGGTCACTCTCCTCTCACTCTCACTGTTAAAGGTCACTCTCCTCTCACTCTCTCACTGTTAAAAGTCACTCTCCTCTCACTCTCTCACTGTTAAAGGTCACTCTCCTCTCACTCCCTCACTGTTAAAGGTCACTCTCCTCTCACTCTCACTGTGAAAGGCCACTCTCCTCTCACTCTCTCACTGTTAAAGGTCACTCTCCTCCCACCCGATCCCTCTGTACCTCTGAGTTCTGCAATCTCTCTATATTTAAATAGTATACTGCTTTTCTATTCTTATTGCCAAATTGGACAAGTTCACATTTTTCCATATTATACTTCATCTGCCAAATTTTTACACACGCACTGAACCTGTTGCTCTCCCTTTGCCGACTCCTTATTTCCTCCTCACAACTTTCTTTCCTACCTATCTTTGTGTCATCGGCAATTTTAGCAACCATACTTTCGGTCCCTTCATCTAATTCAGTGATATAGAGTATAAATAGTTGTGGCCCCAGCTCTGATCCCTGTGGCACTGCACTGGTTACATTTTACCAACCTGACCCATTTATCCCTCCTCTCCATTTCCTGTTCACTGACCATTCCTCTATCCATACTAATGTGCTACCCACAGAACCATGAGCTCTTATTGTCCGTAATAACCTTTCATGTAGCACCTTGTCAAATGCCTTCTGTAAGTAAGTACAGCACATCCACAGGTTTCCCCTTTATCCAAGTGGTTTGCTACTTTGTACGAGCATACGAATTAGGAGCAGGAGTAGACCACCCTCGGGCCTGCTCCACCATTCAATAAGATCATGGCTGATTTGATTTTAACCTCAACTCCACATTCCTGCCCAACCCTGATAGCCTTTCAACCCCACCCCCCTCCCACTTGCTTATCAAGAGTCTATCTACCTCTGCCTTAAAGATATCCAAGAATTCTACCTCAACCACCTTTTGAGGAAGAGAATTCCAAACTCTCACAACCCTCTGAGAGAAAAAATTTTTCCTCATCTCTGTCCTAAATGGGCCACCCCTTATTTTTAAACAGTGGCCCCTAGTTCTAGATTCTCCCACAAGAGGAAACATCCTCTCCACATCCACCCTGTCAAGATCCATCAGGATCTTATATGTTTCAATCAAGTCGCCTCTTACTCTTCTAAACTCCAGTGGATACAAGCCCAGTCTGTCCAACCTTTCCTCATAAGACAACCCACTCATTCCAGGTATTGGTCTAGTAAACCATTTCTAAGCTGCTTCCAATGGATTTACATGTCCATATCCAAGTACAGCAAGACCTAGACAATATCCTGGCCTGGAGTGGCAAGTGCCAGGTAATGACCATCTCGAACAAGAGAGAATCTAACCATCGCCCCTTGATGTTCAATGGCATTACCATCACTGAATCCCCCACTATCAACATCCTGGGGTTACCATTGACCAGAAACTGAACTGCACTAGCCATATAAATACTGTGGATACAAGAGCTTGTCTGAGGCTAGGAATCCTGCAACGAGTAACTCACCTCCTGACTCCCCAAAGCCTGTCCACCATCTACAAGCCACAAGTCAGGAGTGTGATGGAATACTCCCCACTTGTCTGGAGTGCAGCTCCAACAACACTCAAGAAGCTTGACACCATCCAGGACAAAGCAGCCAGCTTGATTGGCACCCCTTCCACAAACATTAACTCCCTCCACCACTGATGAACAGTAGCAGCAGTGTGTACTATCTACAAGGTGAGCTCCAGAAACTCACCAAGGTTCCTTAGACAGCACCTTCCAAACCCACGACCACTGCCATCTAGAAGGACAAGGGCAACAGATGCATGGGAACACCACCACCTGGAAGTTCCCCTCCAAGCCACTCACCATCCTGACTTAAAAATATATCGCCATTCCTTCACTGTCGCTGGGTCAAAATCCCCAGACTTACTTTCTATAGGACCAATGTTCACTTTGTTAACTCTTTTCCTTTTTAAAAAAACTCTTACTGTCTGTTTTTATATTTCCAGCTAGCTTTCTCTCATACTCTAATTTTTCCCTCCTTATTAATCTTTTAGTTATTCTTTGTTGTTTTTTACATTCTGCCCAATCTTCTGACTTGTCACACATCTTTGTGCAATTATATGCTTCTTCTTTAAGTTTCATACTATCTTTAATTGTTTTACTTAACCATAGGTGGTGGGTCTTCCCCTTGGAACTTTTCTTTCTTGTTGGAATGTATCTATTCTGTATATTCTGAAATATCCCCTTAAATGCCTGTCACTGCATCTCTGTTGACCTATCCCATTACCTAAGTTTCCAGTTTGCTTTCGCGAGCTCTGCTTTCATGCCCTTGTAATTGCCCTTACTTAAGTTTAAAATACTAGTCTTAGACCCACTTTTCTCTCCCTCAAACTGAATGTGAAATTCAATCATATTATGATCATTGCTACCTTGGGGGCACCTTCACTATGAGGTCATTAATTAAACCACATCTTTGCCCACATCCCTTGAATGAATAAGAAAAAAACAGGTCTAGTATAGCCTGCTCCCTGGTTGGCTCCAGAATGTGCCAATCTAAGAAATTATCTCAAAAACATTCTATGAATTTGTTACCTACACTAGCTTTGCTCATCTGGTTGTTCCAATCTTTATGTAGATTAAAATCCCCCATGATAATTGCCGTACCTTTCTGACTATTCTGACTTTCTCACTATTCCTTCTTTGATACCCTGTCCTACTGTGTGATTAATGTTAGGGGGCCTGTACACCACTCCCACAAGAGACTTCTGCCTTTATCATTCCTCATCTCTATCCAAACTGCTTCTATATCCTGGCTTCCTGAACTTAGGTCATCCTCCCTCCTGTGTTAATGTCGTCTTTAATTAACACAGTCACACCTCCACCTTTTCCTAACTTTCTATCCTTCCTAAAAGTCATACCCTTCAATGTTCAGGTCTCAGTCTATCCCATCCTGTAGCCATATCTCTGTAATGGCTATTAGATCATACTTATTTATCTCTATTTGCACTATCAGTTCATCTGTTTTGTTTCAAACACTCCGTTCATTCAGAAACAGCATCTTAAGTTTTGTCCTTTTATTATTTTTGTACCGCTAGCCTAATCTGTTGGTTTACTGTTAGACTTGTACTCTCCACCCCTTACTGTCATGACCTGCTTATCATTTCCCATATTAATACCTTCCTCTCTTCCCCAAAGAATTCCAATAAATTAGTCAAACATGATTTCCTGTTCACAAAACCATGTTGACTATGCCTGATTGCATTGAGATTTTTTAAGTGTCCTGCTATAGCCTCCTTAGTGATAAATTCCAGCCTTTTCCCTATGACAGATGTTAAGCTAACTGGCCTATAGTTTCCTGCTTTCTATCTCCCTCCTTTCTTGAATAGAAGAGTTACATTTGCTATTTTCCAATCTGGGGAATTTAGGGAATCAAGAATCTAGGGATTTTGAATAATTAAAACCAAGGCATCTACTATTTCAGCAGCCACTTCTTTTAAGACCTGAGGATGAAGTCTATCAGGGCCTGGGGACTTGGCAGCTTTTAGTTCTAATAATTTTCTCAGTCCCCTTTCCCTGGTGATTGTCATTGTTTTCAGTTCCTCCCTCCCTTTCATCTCCTAATTCATACATTTCTGGGATGTTATTTGTATTGTCTACAGTGAAGACAGATGGAAAACATCTGTTCAATTCATCTGCTATTTCCTTATTTTCCATTATTAATTTTGCATTCTCACTCTTTGGAGGACTGACGCTCACTCTACTTACTCTTTTCCCCTTTCAAAACTCTTACTATCAGTTTATATATTTCTAGCTAGCTTTCTCTCATATTCTAATTTCTTCCCCCTTAGTCATTCTTTGCTGTTTTCTATATTCTGTCCAATCTTCTGACCTGCCAGTCATCTGCTTTTCCTTTCAATTTGATACTATCTTCAACTTCCTTGGATTGCCATGGCTGGTGCACCCTTTCCCTAGAATCTTTCTTTCTTTCTCACAGGAATGTATCTTTGTTGAGTTTTTTTAATATTCATTCATGGGATTTGGGCTTCGCTGGCTGGGCCAGCATTTATTGCCCATCCCTAATTGCCCTTGAGAAGGTGGTGGTGAGCTGCCTTCTTGAACCGCTGCAGTCCATGTGGTGTAGGTACACCCACAGTGCTGTTAGGGAGGGAGTTCCAGGATTTTGACCCAGCGACAATGAGGGAATGGCAATATATTTCCAAGTCAGGATGATGAGTGGCTCGGATGGGAGTTGTAGGTGGTGGTGTTCCCATGTATCTGCTGCCCTTATCCTCCTAGATGGTAGCAGTCGTGGGTTTGGAAGGTGATACTTAAAGAGCCTTGGAGTGTTATAAACTATCTCCTTACATGTCTGCCACTGCAACTCTACCTAATTTCCCAGTTCACTTCAGCCAGCTCTGTCCTCATGCTGTTATAAATTGCCCTTATTTAATTTAAAACGTTAGTCTTAGACCCGCTCTTCTTTCCCTCAAACCAAATGGGAAATTCAATCATGTTATGATCACTGCTACCTAGAGGCTCATTTACTATGAGGTCATTAATTAATCCTGCCTCCTTGCATATAATCAGATCTAGAATAGTCTGCTCTCTGGTTGGCTCTAAAATGTGCACTACTCTAAGAAACTGTCCCAAAAACACTCTATGAGCACATCTTCCAGGGTACCTTTGCCAATCTGATTTGTTCAATCTGTATGTTGATTAAAATCACCCATGATTATTGCTGTACCTTTCTGGCAAGCCCCCAATATTTCTTCTTGCATACCCTATCCTATAGTGTGGTGACTGTTAGGGGGCCTATAAACTACTCCCACAAATGACTTCCTATATTTACTATTTCCCATCCCTACTCAAACTGATACTATATCTTGATCTTTAGAACTAAGGTCATCCCTCTCTATTATACTAACACCATCGTTAATTAACCCTCCACCTTTTCCTAGCTTCCTGTCCTTCCAAAATGTCATGTACCTTGAATATTCAGGTCCCAGCCTGTTGCTCCATCACTTTACTGGATACAGACCCTTCCTCATCGAAATGTTGCACCAAATTATCTTCAAGTCTGTTCTTTCATAAAATAGAAGGATCCAGATATGTGAGGTTAGTGTGATAACTGAGCGTTTTTAATTATAGCGTCAATCCAGTGTTCCTCTGAATCTTTTCCATGTTCTCTCCTGCCATGTAAGGGCACTGAAAAATGGTCTACCTAAGGCTGAGAATTATACAATATTACACCACAGAAGACCACCATTCGGCCCATTGTGCCTTTGTCAGCTCTTTGAAAGAATGCAGGAACACAGAGGAGATGGCAGCAGGAGTACACCATATGGCCTGTCAAGCCTGCTCTGCCATTCAACATGATCATGGCTGTTCTTGGGCTTCAACTCCATTTTTCCACCTGCTTCCTATATCCCTTGATCTCCTAACACCAAAAATCTGTCTATCTCAGCCTTAAATATATTCAATGATGGAGCATCCACAGCTCTCTGGAGTGGAGAATTCCAAAGATTCACAACCCTTAAGTGAAGAAATTTCTCTTCATCTCAGTCCTAAATGATCAGACCCTTACCCTGAGACTGTGCCCCATGTTTTGGATGCCCCAGCCAGGGGAAACAACCTCCCGTGTCTACCCTGTCCAGCCCCTTCAGAATTTTGTAGGTTTCAATGAGATCACCTCTCATTCTTCTAAACTCCAGAGAATATAGACCCAATTTACTCAGCCTCTCATCCCAGGGACCAATGCAGCGAATCTTTACTGTACCACATCAAATGCAAAGATGGAGATCAAAACTGCTCACGCTATCCAGACATGGTCTCACCAAAACCCTGTACAATTGTAGCAAGTCTTCCTTATTCTTGAACCCCTTGCGATAAAGACCAACAAGCCACTTGTTTTCCTGATTGCTTGCTGTACCTGCATGTAACAAAGGCATTGGAGAGACTGCAGAAAATATTCATGAGAACAGTTCCAGGGATAAGGAACTTCAGTTGTGAGGATAGACTGGAGAAGTTGGGACTGTTTTCCTAGGAGAAAAGAAGGCTGAGAGGGGACTTGATAGAGATGTTCAAAATCCTGAGAGGTCTGGACAGAGCAGATGGGGAGAAACCGTTCCCACTGGTGAAAGGATCCAGAACAAGAGAGCACAGATTTAAAATAATTGGCAAAAAAAGCAAAAATGATACGAGAAAAATGTTTTCAGGCAGTGAGTGGTTAAGGTCTGAAATGCACTGCCTGAGAGAGTGTGGTCATGTTCAATCGAGACATTCAAAAGGGAATTATACTGTTGTTTGAAAAGGAAGAATGTGCAGGGTTAGGGGAGAATGGCACTAAGTAAATTGCTCTGTCACTGGTGCAGACACGATGGGCCAAATGGCCTCCTTCTGCATTGCAAAACCTCTGTGAACTCTGTACTAAAGTCCTGTGTTCCTTGTATGAGCACAGCCAAGACTCCCTGAACACCAACATTTACAAGTTTCATGCTTTTTAAACAATATTCTGCTTTTCTATTCTTTTCTTGGGCAGTCCCTTGGGGCCCACTTGCTTCCGCACTAAAAATGAGTTCTCGGGTGACTGAAGAGTCCAATGTGCAATCTACAATCTCTGTCACGGGGTGGGGGGCGGGCAGACAGTGGTCGAGGGAAAGGATGGGGGGGCCGGGTTGCCATGTGCTCCTTTTACTGTCGACACTTGGCTTCAGCCAGCCCTTGGTGATGAGACTCAAGGTGTTCAGCTCCTTCCTTGATGCTTCCCCTCCACTCTTCAGGTGGTCTTGGGCAAGATGTTGGTGGAGATGTTGCACTTTTTCACAGAGGCTTTGAGCGTCTCATTGAAGCGTTTCCTCTGCCCTCCTAGGGCTCGCTTGCTGTGTCAAAGCTCCGAGTAGATCGCTTGTTTCGGGAGTCTCATGTCAGGCATGTGGACAATGTGATCCGCCCAGTGGAGCTGATCGAGCGTGGTCAATGCTTCAATGCTGGGGATGTTGGCCTGAGTGAGAACACTGACGTTGGTGCGCCTATCTGGCCAATGGATTCACAGGATCTTGTGCAGGCAGCACTGGTGGTGCTTCTCCAGAGTTTTGAGGTGCCTGCTGTACATAGTCCACATCTCTGAACCATACAGGAGGGCGGGTATCACTATTGCTCTGTAGGCCATGAGCTTGGTGCCGGATTTGAGGTCCTGGTTTTCAAACCCTCTCTTCCTCAGGCGGTCGAAGGCTGCACTGGCACCCTGAAGGTGGTGTTGAACCTCATCGTTGATGTCTGTCCTTGTTGACCCTAGGATGTAGGCCATCAGGTTCTGGGGATATATCAGATTTTCGTCTCTTAAATTTCTCCAGTACTTTTTCTCTGTTAATATCAATTACCTTAAATTCCTCACTCTTTTTAGCCTCTAGGTTACCCTCTATTTCTGGTATGGAACTTGTGTCTTCTACTGTGGAAATGGGCACAAAGTATTTGTTCAATGTCTTTGCCATTTTATCATTCCCATAATAATTTCTCCTTCTCTGCTTTCAAGTGTTACTACCAACGTTTATTTTAGCTACTCTCTTCCTTTTTATATACTTGTAAATCTCATTGGCTAGATTTTACGCACCTGATTGTGACAGGCGTGTTTGCTGGTGAGATCAGAGAATCTTGTGAGAAGGTCCTAAGCGTGTTTCCTGGTGTCATGAATCCAGGAAGCTATTGACCCTCCCCCCGTCAATGGTGGGCTGCGTTTCCCACCACCGAACATCGGGAACTTAATTTGAATGTATTTGCATCTCATCATTGTGGCCACACATCGGAATCACCACCCCCATGTCAAATTTAAAGCCCACATTGGTTTGATTTTATGATGGCGTGATTTACAGCTGCCTTTAAAAGGCATGCACCTGGTGAACTGAACTTTATGGGGAACTCGGAGGTGAGTGCACACAACCTTGAGTAGCACTCGCAATGATCCCAATGGGAGGAAGCAGCTCCGCAGATTCGAGGGGGTGGGGGTGGGGGAGGGGTCACAGGCAAGTTTCCACAGTGGCTTTTTCATGGCTGGCTTGTGGTGCTGGGGCTAAGGGGGAAAAGGGAACCTCAGGGCAAGGGGGCAAGGGTGACAGTGCAGGGTGGGGCGGGGGGTGGGGGGGTGATGGAAGTACAGACTGAAGTTTGAACACAAACATGCTGGGGTCGGTGGGAGGCGGCTGGAGAAAACAATCGGGCAAATGCCAAACATGTCAAATATGAGCGTCTCCCACAGCTGAGAGCATTTAGCTTCAGCTCAATTGACATGCTTGGATTGAGGCTAGTCAAGCAACTGTGCTGATTCAAGCAGCACTAATTCCTGACAGTGCCAATGATTGTTCCTCTACTGTTAACCCCTCACACGTACACTTCAAACTCGAAAGAGGTGCTGTGGTGCTGCAGAACCATTGGGAGAATGGACAAGCCCGAGGATCACTTTTGGGAAAGGTGGCCATCGAACCCTGACAGAGGGGCGCGCTCCTAATCCATTGCATTATGTTTACATAGACATTGAAAAGTCGCCCTCATGATCCAAGCAAACCATGAAGCCTTGGAGTCCAGGTTAGGAAATGCCTACACCTGAGATCAGAGTTCTGGAGCCAGTCGAATGGCTGAAGCTGCTGCCACTCGGTCAGGTGGTGCTGGGTGGTGCTGCGTGTGGGCATGGTGATCCATGAAACACACTAAACACTGGGCATCCATGTGGTGGCCTGGACTCTCTGGCATGTGTTAAGGAGCCTTGAGAGGCAGTTGCAGGTGATGACTTGACCAAGAGTTGTTCTTAGGAGACAATAGATGATCCTTGTGTCTCTCTCTTTGATACTGTAGTGAGGAGACCATCAGGAACATGGAGTCTGGTGATCTCGCTGTCTGCCGGTGTTTATAGGCAGGAGAAAAGGAGAAGAAGAATGTGACAGAGGCGCCTGGCTTGCCAAAGGGAGGAGCAGAGCCCTGAAGACCAAGGGGTCTTCTTGCACACAGAGGATGAACCCCGTCAGTTGCAGGCGCATTGCTGGACCCAGGGTCTATGGACGGCGCATGCGCTACCTGCAGATAAGTGAGAACCAGTGTCACCAAAGCCTGTGCATGTCAAGGGAATTGGTCACTCACATATGTCACCTTCTGCAGGATTTGGCACCAAAGGGAATCAGAGGGCATCCACTGCCAAAGGCAGTTCAAGTTACTGCCGTGCTCAAGTTCTACAGTGGTTCCTTCCAGGGCTCCACTGGGGACCTTTGCAGGTTCCCACAAGCCCCCACCCACAAATATATCCAGGAGGTCAGGATGCCCTTGTTGCTAAGGCACACAACTTTGTCAACTTCAACAGAGATCAGGCCAGCCAGGAAGCAAGACAGCTGGGATTTGCTGAGATTTCAGGATTCCCACAGGTGCAGCGGGTCATCGACTGCACCCGCATGGCTCTTAAATCTCCCTGGCAACAAGTCCAGAATGTGAACCGCAAAGGCTTCCATAGCTGCCTGGGACCATAACAAACAGATCATGCAGGTGTGTGCAAGATACCCCAGAAGCATCCACAACTCCTACATCCTCAGCAGGTCTCAGATCCCTGACATCTTCCAGGGTCCACAAAGAATGCATGGTTAGCTCCTCGGGGACAAGGGCTACCCAGAAAGGACGTGGCTGATGACACCCGTGCGGCGGCCTCAGGCTGCTGCTGAGAGAAGGTACAACGAGGCTCATGCTGCAGCCTGGAGTTTGGCTGAGCACATCATTGACATCCTGAAAATGAGGTTCCAGTGCCTGGACAGATCTGGTGCAGCACTGCAGTACCCTCCCCAGTGGATGTCGCACATCACAATGGCTGGCTGCGTGCTACACAACCTGGTGATGCAAAGGGGGGAGGACCTGGATGATGAGGAGATGCAAGAGCTGCACGTCTCCTCCGATGAGGAGGGAGTTGAAGGGGATGAGGGTGATGAGGTCCTGGAAGGTGCAGGTGATGAGCCCATTGCACTGGCCAGACGAGGCAGGCGTAGTCATGAGACCCTCATTGCCACAAGATTCCAGGATGATGACAAGATGCAGTGAGGACACTCCTGAGATCTTCACATTGCATCTGGGAACATCTGACACTGAATGGCTGAGGGCAGCACACATACGCTCTGTGAAGAGGCTCATATCATGGAGACGCTGCTGAGATACAGCAGAAACATGGACTTTAAGACATCTTGATCCATTGGCAGCTTCATCACCTGTTCCCTTCAGTGCCACACCTTCACCTGTCAGGAATGGTGTTGAGATCAGGGGGACAGCACACAGAGAACATCACGGAACCCAGTGACGCTTGGGTACGAGATTCATGCAGTAAACAAAGTCAAATGGAGGTGCAGGCATCACAATGGGCTATTCATAATCTAGAATTAGATGAGGGAACCAAATGTAATATTTCCAAGTTTGCTGACGACACAAAACTAGGTGGGAATGTGAGCGGTGAGGAGGATGTTAAGAGGCTTCAAGGCGATTTACATAAGTTGAGTGAGTGGGAAAATACATGGCAGACGCAGTAAATTGTGGATAAGTGTGAAGTTATCCACTTCGGTATGAAAAACAGAATGGCAGAGTATTATTTAAATGGTGATAGGTTGGGAAATGTTGATGTACAAAGGGACCTGGGTGTCCTTGTACACCAATCACTGAAAGCAAGCATGGAGGTGCAGCAAGCAGTTAAGAAGGTAAATGGTATGTTGGCCTTCATTGCGAGAGGACTTGAGTACAGGAGCAAGGATGTCTTACTGCAGCTGTACAGGGCCTTGGTGAGACCACACCTTGAGTATTGTGTGCAGTTTTGGTCTCCTTACCTAAGAAAGGATATACTTGCCATAGAGGGAGTGCAGCGAAGGTTCACCAGACTGATTGCTGGGATGGCAGGATTGTTGTATGAGGATAGATTGGGCCGACTGGGCCTGTGTTCACTGGAGATTAGAAGAATGAGAGGGGATCTCATTAAAACGTATAAAATTCTGACAGGGTTGGACGGACTGGATGCAGGGATGATGTTCCCTCTGGCTGGGGGGGGTCTAGAACAAGGGGTCACAGTCTCAGGATACGGGGTAGGCCATTTAGGATGGAGATGAGGTGAAACTTCTTCACTCAGAGGGTGGTGAACCTGTGGAATTCTCTACCGCAGAAGCTGTGGAGGTCAAGTCACTGAATATATTTAAGAAGGAAATAGATAGATTTCTAGCCTCTAAAGGCGTCAAGGGGTCTGGGGAGAGAGTGGGAGTATGGCGTTGAGATAAATGATCAGCCATAATCATACTGAATGGTGGAGCAGGCTCGAAGAGCCAAATCAGCCACTCCTGCTCCTATTTTCTATGTTTCTATGTTTACTAATCTGGACAGTGACTTTGAAGTCAGACAATCACTGTATTCAAAAGGTTACACACACGGCACAGGGGAGAGGCCCTGGATTGTGACATTAGCCTTCATTTTGTGCAGGAAGCAAGGTTTCACATCTGAGTGATATGAACACTGCTCATCATAACAAGGAACCATAGGCAGGGAGACATCCTTGTGAATGTGTTTACAATTGTCAACATTACAAGTGATTAATACCCATGCCCACACTGTGCAACAACATCTTCTTAACTTTCCTAACCCTGCTGTTACATCTTGGCGCTCCCCAGACATCCACAGCGGAGGTGGAGGCAGCCTGCTGACTGTGACGCCCTATCTGTGATGACGCTGGAGGGCGTTCTCTGGAGGGCCGAGACCTGGAGGACCCCGGCCTGCTCTTGGGGTCCTGCTGTGTGGCAGTGGCACCCTCCTCGGCCTGTGAAGCTGGAGCTGCTGAGGTCACAGGAAGAGGGCATTCGGATGGGCCGGATACTCCCCGAGTCACCTGGATGGATGGGCCCGGAATGAGCATCTGCTGATCCTCCTCCCTATGGGGGCCTGAGGGCCCCCTGGCTGACTCCATGAGGAGAAGGGGAAGCCGGAGTGAGATCGAGCTGCCCAGCACCCCTCTAGCATTGACACTGCTGGATGCCAGCAAATACCTCAGCGATGGAGAGCAGCACCGATGTCCTGGACAGAGGTCTCCATGGTGGCCGCCATCCTGCCAGTGTTGACTTCGGTGCGTTGCAATGCCGGCTCTATCACCTCAGCCTGAAGATGGACGGACTCCTCCATCGTGCCTTGCAATCTGAGGAGTGCAGCGGACATCCCTTCCTGGTGTTCCCGAGCTGCCTTTGCAGCTCCAGCAACTGTGACATGACCGACTCCAGAGGCTCATCATCTGACTCAGACTCAGCAACGTTCTGGCCTCCAGCTGTCCTCCGAGTGCCGGGGGCCTGGGAAGTTCCTGCCTCCGCCTGCTGTGGATCAGACAGTGCGATGTGCTCACCAGATTGTGATCCCGAGGCTACTCTAGAACTAGGTCCCAGCGAGGTGTGTGTCTCTGCGGTGGTGGAGAGTCTGGGTGACGCTGTGACGGGTCTTCAATGAGGGTGTCATCAGATTCTTCCCCCGAGGTGCCTTTGGGGCTTGAGTCGAGGACCTGGCTTGTGGAGCCTCTCGGTTGTTTCCCAGATGTGCCTGAGAAAACAAGGAGAGATCATTAGTGCCTGGCAGGGGCCTGTGAAACAGGGGAACTGACTCATACCATGCTTGTCTGATGGATGTTACACTGCTGGATCCTCACTTGGTTGAGCAGCGCCGACCTCACTGTCAGCACAGGACTGGTCCCAGTCATCGCCGGCCAGCTGGATGGCTCTGTTTTCAAAGTCTGTGAGGACCTTGATGTCAGGCATTCCTCCTCCGGTCTGTGATCTCTCCCTTTTGTTGTGTCTCAGCTTGTCCAGCATGAATACAAATAGAGAGAGTGTAAGCAGGGTGCCTGCCAGGCCAGATGAGAAGGATGCCTGGCATGTGTGGGTAGTGAGTGGTGCCATGGATGGGATGAGGGCATGATCCGCAGGGCAGATGAAGGTGTGTGTGAGAGAGAGTGAATGATGATGTCTCTTGAACTGGCAGTGAGTGAGATCCCTGTGGATGTGTGATGGGTTTGTGAGTGTGTGAGTTGAGAGTGATTTACCCTGGCAGAATGGAGGACATTATTCATCCGCTTTCGGCACTGGGTGGCTGTCCTCTTTTGCAGGGTGTTGGCGCTGCCCACCTCCCATGCTGGACTTGTCACCTTGCATGAGGTTCTTTGCCCAGAGCAGGGGTAGAGGGCATTGTGGCAGACCTCCACTGCGTCCAATAGGCGCCGCTAAATTTGGGGGCAGCATGTTTCCTGCCTTTGGCAGCCATCAGTTCCCAGCAGCTTCCTATCCCTTGAAGAGAGCCAGCTCTGTGCAGGGGCAGCCTTTAAATATGGCGCCCGGTTAACTGAAGGCCTGAGGTGACGGTGGGGTGGGTGGATCAGAGGCTGCCCTGCCAGCGATCTGGCATAAAACCCATGCCTCAATGTTTTAAACAAAGTGGTGCATGATATGGTGGAAAAAGCCACCATTTCTGTCGACAGGTTGCACGCTGATTTCCCCGCCAGATATCGGACTTTGTTGATTCCTGGGACAATTCCACCCTTAAAATACAGGCTAGTTTAATCTCGTATTCTATTTATTCCCTTTTTATCAACTTTCAGGTGGTCTTTTGCTGGTTTCTAAAAGACTCCCGAATCCTCAGACTTCCTACTATTCTTTGCAATATTATAAGCTGAGAATCTAATATTATCCTTAACCTCCTGAGTGAGCCACCGATGGGTCTTTCTTAGAGTTTTTGTTTTTCAATGGAATGTATTTTTGCTGAAAATTTTGAATTGTTTCTTTAAATGTTTCCCACCATTTACTGACCACCATACCTTTTAGTTTATTTACCCAATCAACCTTAACCAGCTCCCCCTCATAGCTATGTAATTGGCTTTGTTAAAGTTTGAGATTATTGTTTGTATTTGGAGTATGTTGCTTTCAAACTTAATATGGAATTGATGGTATTAGTTATTATTTTCCAGTGGATTTTTTACTGTGAGATTACTAATTAACACCACCTCATTACTAATACTAGGTCTAAAAATAGCTTTATCCCTGGTTGGTTCCACAACGTGTTGCTCCAGGAAACTGTCACAGAAACATTCTACAAACTCATCTTCTAGACCACTCTTGCCAATTTGAGTAGTCCAGTCTATATGAAGATTAAAGTCCCCCACAATAATTACATTGCCTTTGTTGCAAGATCCAGTCATTTCTTGTTTAATGCTCTGTCCAATGGAATAACTACTGTTCGGGTCTTATAATCTACTCTCACCAGCACTTTCTGACTTGTTATTCCTAATCGCCACCCATACTGATTCTACTTCATGATCTTCTGAGCCGTAATCCTTCCTCACTAATTTCTTTCTGCCATATTTTACTATCAGGACTACCCGTCCTTTTCTCCCATACCATCAGCCTTTTTGACATATTATGTACTCTGGAATCACCATCTGTCCGTAATGATGAATAGATCTAACCATTTATCTCTATTTGTGCCACTAATCCACCTATCATTTGCAGATGTTTTGTGCATTCAGATAAATAGCTTTTATTTTCATTTTTTTTACTACTATTTCCTGCATGGACCTCACTCACTGCTGAATAATTACTCTGAAATTGTCTGTCCCTTCCTTTCCCACTTTGCTTGTCTTCACCCTATCACTACACAGTTCTGCTGCCTTTCTCTTTGGATTTCTAAATCACTCTTCACCCAAACCTTCCCCCCACTTAGTCTAAAGCCCTAGTTACATGATGCATCAGGATACTGCTGCCAGCTGATTTAAGTGGAGCCCATCCCATTGGAACAGCTCCTTCTTTCCCCAGTACTGTGCCAATTCCCCATCAATTGAAACCCTTTCTTCCCATGCTACTCTTTGAACCATGCATTAATTCTCTGACATGCTTGACCCTATGCCAATTTGCACACAGCTCAGGTAGTAATCCAGAGATTATTACTCTTGAAATTTGCAATTTTAAAGCTCACAGTCAGAACCTGACTGTTAATCTAAATTACAGTTTGAGAAAAACCTACCAGAGAGATTCACACTTGGGCTAAATTTGCAACTTAACACTTGTTCCTTGTCACACTTAGTCCTTAAAAGACTATAGTCCCTTACTCTGTGTGGTATCAACACTTGTCCACTTTTATAGAGAGCTGTTGACTCACATCTAAGTTGCAACTAAATCAGTTTCCTGCTACAGCAATTAACACTTATTCAGGTAACCACTTTCAGCTGATTGACAGATAACTGCCGCTGCCATTTAGCTTCGGTTAACTAGGCTTCTTAACTAGCTTGCAGTTTTAAAGTTCTAAGTCAGAGGGTGACTGTTCATTTAAATTATAGCTTGATAAAAATTTACCAGCGAGATTTCCACCAGCACCAAATTCCCAACTTAATATTCGTTCCTTGTCATACTCAGTCCTCTGAAAAACCTGTGCTTACTTACTGTGTACAGCAGCAAAGCCTGTCTATTTTATAGAACCAAACAGTTAGACCCATTCCCCCACTGTCTAGCTATAGCCCAGAAAATGTATCTTTCCAATAATATCCTTTTGTCATTTAAAACAACTCGATCAAGTCATCTCTCAATCTCCTAAATTCAAGTGAATATACAAATGTACTTTATGCAACCTGACCTCATTACTGAACCCTTTTAACCTCTATCATCTTGGTGAGTCTGCATCCCTCAAAGCCCAATGTATGCTTCCTGAGATGTGGTGCTTAGAACTGAACTAAACCTTATGATAAATGATTGTTTTCTCCTACATGTTCCCCGACTGACATTTGATCCTCTTGACCCACATTCTTCCCCAGCACCTGATCTAACAATGCCTCCTTCCTCATTGGGCTGGAAACATACTGTTATAGAAAATTCTCCTGAACACACTTTGGAAACTCTTGCTCCTCGCTGCCCTTTACATTATTACTATCTATATTAGGATAATTAGAGATACCCATTATAACTACTCAGGAGCAAAGATGGTTAAGGGGAGAATTGATAGAAGTGTTCAAGATCATGAAGGGTTTTCATGGAATCGTAGAATGGTTACACCATAGAAGGAAGCTATGCAGTCCGCCATGTCCTCACCAGCTCTCTACAAGTGCAAATCACTTAGTCTCCTTCCTCGTCTTCTCCCTGTAACCCTCATTATTTGTAGCTACTGTAACTCTTTTATTCCAAGAATTCTAAATTTGCTGACAAGCCTGTTATCAAATCCATGTAAACTGCATTAATCGCATTATCCTCATCAACCCTCTCTGTTATCTCATCAAATACACAGGCAATTTAGTTAAACATAATTTGCCTTTAACAAATCTGTGCTGACTTTCCTGAATGAATCCACATTTGTCCAAGTGACTATTAATTTTGTCCCAGATTATAGTTTCTAAAAGTTTTCCTCCCACCGAGGTTAAACTGACTGGTCTGTAGATGCTGGGTTTATCCTTACACTCTTTTTTGAACAAGGGTGTAATATGGGCAGTTCTCTAGACCTCTGGCACCACCCCTGTATCTAAGGTGAATGAGGAACTTACGACTTGGGAGCAGAAATAAGGACCCTTTGTCCCTGCCTGGTATCTTCAGATGCATCTCAATTATGACTTGTTGACTTGTCAACTTGAAGCGTAACCAACCTATCTATTACAGAGCACCTCCTCGACATCCAGTTTTGGCCCAACTAGCCTCCTCTTTCACTATGGCTCAGGCAGCAATTTAATTCTGGGCAAAGACAGAAACCAAGTACTCATTTACTACCTCAGCTATGCTTCTGACCTAAATCCCTTTTAAGGTCTGTAATCGGCCCCACTCTTCAATTTGCCACCCTTTTACTATTTATATCCCTATAGAGGAGAAGAGCAGCAGACAATCCATCTCAGCCTCCTCTGGAGGTCCTTGCTCCTGTACTCAAGTCTTCCCGCAACGAAGACCAACATACCATTTGTCTTCATTACTGCTTGCTGCACCTGCACACTTCCTTTCAGTGGTGTACAAGGACACCCTGGTCCCTTTGTACGTCAACATTTCCCAATCTATCATCATTTAAATAATACTTTCCCTCCCTAACAGCACTGTGGGTGTACCTATGCCACAGGGACTGCAGCGGTTCAAGAAGGCAGCTCACCACCACCTTCTCTAGGGTAACTAGCGATGGGCAATAAATGCTGGCCCAGCCAGTGATGCTAACCAACATGCTGTGAAAGAAATAAAAATGGTCACATTGAGTCTGCACAGCAACACTGCTCACCCAGGCCACTTGGGGCACTGCAGCCAGCGGATGTACGCTGGCCATGATGTAATGGCACTGTGACTGGGTGCGTGCACGCTGACCAGGGAGGTTTTGATGGAGATGTACAAAACAAAAACAGAAACAGAAATACCTGGAAAAACTCAGCAGGTCTGGCAGCATCGGCGGAGGAGAGCACAGTTGACGTTTCGAGTCCTCATGACCCTTCAACAGAACTAAGTAAAAATAGGAAAGGGGTGAAATGTAAGCTGGTTAAAGGGGGGGGGGGGGGGGGGGCGGTGGGTGGGGGGGGGGGGGGAGAAGAGGGGGGTGGTTGTAGGGACAAGCAGCCAGTGATAGGAGGAGATAACCAAAAGATGCCACAGACAAAAGAACAAAGAGGTGTTGAAGGTGGTGATATTATCTAAAGGAATGTGCTAATTAAGAGTGGAGAGCAGGACAAGCAAAGTACAGCTAGCTCTAGTGGGGGTGGGGTGAAATAAGACTAAAAGGGCATAAAAGGTATAGATAAAAGATGGGTGGAAATACATTTAAAAATAATGGAAATAGGTGGGAAAAGAAAAATCTATATAAATTATTGGAAAAAAACAAAAAGGAGGGGGAAGAAACGGAAAGGGGTGGGGATGGAGGAGAGAGTTCAAGACCTAAAATTGTTGAACTCAATATTCAGTCCGGAAGGCTGTAAAGTGCCTAGTCGGAAGATGAGGTGCTGTTCCTCCAGTTTGCGCTGAGCTTCACTGGAACAATGCAGCAAGCCAAGGACAGACATGTGGGCATGAGAGCAGGGTGGGGTGTTGAAATGGCAAGCGACAGGGAGGTCTGGGTAATGCTTGCGGACAGACTGAAGATGTTCTGCAAAGCGGTCACCCAGTCTGCGTTTGGTCTCTCCAATGTAGAGGAAACCGCATTGGGAGCAACGAATGCAGTAGACTAAGTTGAGGGAAGTGCAAGTGTACAAAACGTTAGATAGGCCACAGCTGGAGTGCTGTGTGTACATCTGGTCGCAACACTATAGGAAGGATGTGATTGCACTGGAGAGGGTGCAGAGGAGATTTACCAGGATGTTGCCTGGGCTGGAGTGTTTTAGCTATGAAGAGAGACTGGATAGGCTGGGGTTGTTTTCCTTAGAGCAGAGAAGACTGAGGGGGACGTGATAGAGACCATAAGACGTAGGAGCAGAAGTAGGCCATTCGGCCCATCGTGTCTGCTCCACCATTCAATGAGGTCATGGTTAATCTGATAATCCTCAACTCCACTTTCCTGCCTTTTCCCCATAACCCCCGAATCCCTTATTGATTAAAACCCTGTCTATCTCAGCCTTGAATATACTTATCAACCCAGCCTCTACAGCCCTCTGCAGTAAAGAATTCCACAGATTCACTACACTCTGAGAGAAGAAATTCCCCCTCTTCTCTGTCTTAAATGGGCGACCCCTTACTCTGAGATTATGCCCTCTGGTCCTAGACTCCCACAAGGGGAAACAACCTCTCAGCATCTACCCTGTCAAGCCCTCTAAGAATCTTATATATTTCAATAAGGTTGCCTCTCATTCTTATAAACTCCAATGAGTACAGGCCCAACCTACTCAACATCTCCTCATAAGAAAATCCCTCCATACCCAGGATTAACCTAGTGAACCTTCTCTGGACTGCCTCCAATGCCAGTGTATCTTTCCTTAGATAAGGGGGCCAAAATTGTTCACAGTATTCTACGTGTGGTCTAACTAATGCCTTGTATAGTTTTAGCAAGACTTCCCTATTTTTATACTCCATTCGCTTTGAAATGAAGGCCAACATTGGATTTCCCTTCCCTATTACCTGCTGAACTTGTATGTTAGCTTTTTGTGATTCGTGCACAAGGACCCCCAAATCCCTCTGTGCTGCAGCTTTCTGCAGTCTTTCTCCGTGTAAATAATATTCAGCTCCTCTATTCTTCCTGCCAAAGTGCACAGTCTCACATATACCCACATTATATTCCATCTGCCACATTTTTGCCCACTCACTTAACCTGTCTATATCCCTCTGTAGACTCTTTGTGTCATCCTCATCACTTGCCTTCCCACCTATTTTTGTGTCATCTGCAACCTTGGCGATAGTACATTCACTTCCCCCATCCAAGTCATTAATATAATTTGCAAATAATTGTGGCACTCCACTAGTTACAGGTTGCCATCCTGAAAATGCCCCCCCCTTATCCCAACTCTCTGTCTTCTATTAGTTAGCCAATCCTCTATCCATGCTAATATACCATCCCCACCACCATGGGCTCTTATCTTTATTAAGTAGCCTTATGTGTGGTATCTTATCAAACGCCTGTTGGAAATCCAAATATATTACATCTACTGGTTTCCCTTTATCTATCCTATTTATTACCTCCTCAAAGAATTCTAATAAATTTGTCAGGCATGATTTCCCCTTCATGAAGCCATGTTGACTCTGCTTGATTATATTATGCATTTCTAAATACTCTGCTATTACATTCTTTATAATAGACTCTAACATTTTCCCAATGACAGATGTTAAGCTAACTGGCCTATAGTTACCTGTTTTTTGCCTCCCTTCCTTTTTGAATAAGGGTGCTACATTGGCAGATTTCCGATCCTCTGGGATTTTTCCAGAATCTAAGGATTCTTGGAAGATTACTACCAGTGCATCCACTATCTCTGTAGCTACTTCCTTTAATGTCCTAGGATGCAACCCATCAGGTCCAGGGGACTTATCGGCTTTTAGCCCCATTAGTTTCTCTCGAACTTTTTCTCTAGTGATAGTTATCGTATTTATTTCCTCCCCCTCTTTTGCCCCTTGATTGTTTAGTATTATTGGAATGCTATTAGTGTCTTCTACTGTGAAGACTTAAGCAAAGTATTTATTCAACTCCCCTGCCATTTCCTAGTTCTCCATTATTATTTCCCTAGCCTCATTCTCTAAGGGGCCTATGTTCACTTTGGTCTCTCTCTTCCTTTTTATATATTTAAAGAAGCTTTTACTGTCTGTTTTTATATTACTTGCTAGTTTACCCTCGAGGTTTATTTTCTCCCTCTTTATTTTTTTTTGGTCATCTTTTGTTGGTTTTTAAAACTTTCCCAATCCTCTGGTTTACCACTAATCTTTGCCACCTTGTATGTCTTTTCTTTTAATTTGATACTATCCTTAACTTCCTTGGTTAACCTTGGTTGGTTTATCCCCTCCCTAGAATCCTTCTTCCTCACTGGGATATATCTTTGTTGTGAGTCATGAACTATTTTCTTAAACGTCTGCCATTGTTCATCAACCGTCTTTTCTGCTAAACTCCTTTCCCAGTCCACTCCAGCCAACTCTGCCTTCATTCCTTTGTAATTACCCTTATTTAAGTTTAGCACAGTTGTTTCTGAACTAAATTTCTCACTCTCAAATTGAATGCCAAATTCTACCATGTTAGAGGTATACAAAATATATAGAGGTATACAAAATTATGAGGGGCATAGATAGGGTAGATAGGAAGAAACATTTCCCCTTAGCAGAGGTGTCAATAACCAGGGGGCATAGATGTAAGGTAAAGGGCTGGAAGTTTAGAGGGGATTTGAGGAAATTTTTTTTCATCCTGAGGGTGGTTGGAATCTGGAAAACACACTGCCTGAGGGGGTGATAGAGGCAGGAACCCTCACAACATTTAAGAAGTTTTTAGAAGAGCACTTGACACATCAAAGCATACAGGGCTACGGGACAAGTACTGGAAAATGAGGTTTTCCTTCCCACCTATTTCCATTATTTATAAATGTATTTCCATCCATTGTTTTATCTCCACCTTTTAGCCTATTTCGATCCCCCCCCCCCCCACCCCCACTAGGGCTATCTGTACCTTGCTCGTCCTGCTTTCTACCCTTAATGTCCCCATTATCACATTCTTTAGCTAATATCACCACCGTCAACACCTCTTTGTCCTTTTGTCTGTGACATCTTTTGGTTATCTCCACCTATCACTGACCCTCTATCCAGCTCTACCTGTCCCACCCCCCCCTTAAACCAGCTTATATTTCACCTCTTTTCTATTTTTCCTTAGTTCTGTTGAAGAGTCATTCGGACTCGAAACGTTAACTGTTCCTCTCTGTAGATGCTGCCAGACCCGCTGAGTTTTCCCAGGTATCCGCTGTATTTTGATTTTATAGGATAGGTGCTTGATGGCCAGCACGGGCACGATGGGCCGAAGGGCCTGTTTCTGGGCTGTATAACTTACTCTCTGACTCGAATGGACTGGCACTGCCGCTGGGTGCGCGCACGCTGGCCATGATGTAATGGCGCGGCTGCCGGGTACGCGCACGCTGGCCATGATGTCATGGCACGGCGGCCGGGTGCGCGCGCGCTAGCCATGATGTAATGACGTGGAGGCCGGGTGCGCGCGCTAGCCATGAGGTAATGACGTGGAGGCAGGGTGCGCGCACGCTGGCCATGAGGTAATGGCGCTGCGCCGGGCGCGCTCCTCCCCCCAGCTCGGCCAGCCATGGAGCAGAGGGCGGCGGCGGGCCCGGGCCCAGGCGCCTCCACCTTGGCCTGTGCTGAAGGTCGGGCCTCGGCCTCTGGCCCAGGGCGGCCCCGATATCTCCTGGACCTTCCCCCTGAGCTGCTGGTTGAAATCTTCTGCTACCTCCCCGGGGTGAACCTGCCCAGTCTGGCCGCCGCCTGCAAGAAATTCCACCAAATCCTCAACACCGACACCATCTGGAAGAGGCGCTGCCGCGTAGGTGAGGGGCCGGCGGGGGAGAGAGAGCCGGGGGCCCGGGGGGGGGAGGGGGAGGAGTCGTGCGGGGGGGGGGGGGGGGAGGAGTCGTGCGGGGGGGGGGGAGGAGTCGTGCGGGGGGGGGGAGGAGTCGTGCGGGGGGGGGGGAGGAGTCGTGCGGGGGGGGGGGGAGGAGTCGTGCGGGGGGGGGGGAGGAGTCGTGCGGGGGGGGGGAGAGGAGTCGTGCGGAGGGGGGGGAGGAGTCGTGCGGGGGGGGGGGAGGAGTCGTGCGGGGGGGGGGAGGAGTCGTGCGGGGGGGGGGGGAGGAGTCGTGCGGGGGGGGGGGAGGAGTCGTGCGGGGGGGGGGAGGAGTCGTGCGGGGGGGGGGGAGGAGTCGTGCGGGGGGGGGGAGGAGTCGTGCGGGGGGGGGGAGGAGTCGTGCGGGGGGGGGGGAGGAGTCGTGCGGGGGGGGGGAGGAGTCGTGCGGGGGGGGGGAGGAGTCGTGCGGGGGGGAGGAGTCGTGCGGGGGGGGGGAGGAGTCGTGCGGGGGGGGGGAGGAGTCGTGCGGGGGGGGGGAGGAGTCGTGCGGGGGGGGGAGGAGTCGTGCGGGGGGGGGGAGGAGTCGTGCGGGGGGGGGGAGGAGTCGTGCGGGGGGGGGGAGGAGTCGTGCGGGGGGGAGGGGGAGGAGTCGTGCGGGGGGGGAGGGGGAGGAGTCGTGCGGGGGGGAGGGGGAGGAGTCGTGCGGGGGGGGAGGGGGAGGAGTCGTGCGGGGGGGGAGGGGGAGGAGTCGTGCGGGGGGGGAGGGGGAGGAGTCGTGCGGGGGGGGAGGGGGAGGAGTCGTGCGGGGGGGGAGGGGGAGGAGTCGTGCGGGGGGGAGGGGGAGGAGTCGTGCGGGGGGGAGGGGGAGGAGTCGTGCGGGGGGGAGGGGGAGGAGTCGTGCGGGGGGGAGGGGGAGGAGTCGTGCGGGGGGGAGGGGGAGGAGTCGTGCGGGGGGGGAGGGGGAGGAGTCGTGCGGGGGGGAGGGGGAGGAGTCGTGCGGGGGGGGAGGGGGAGGAGTCGTGCGGGGGGGGGAGGGGGAGGAGTCGTGTGGGGGGGAGGAGTCGTGGGTGGGGGGAGGGGGAGGAGTCGAGGGGAGGGAGTCGTGTGGGGGGGGTTGGGGAGGAGTCGGGGAGGGGGTGATGTCGAGGGGGGAGCCAGTGGAGGGGGTGGGGCCGAGGGGGAGTGGGTGTTTCTGACTCCCTGACACAGGCACCAGGGGCCTGGGCAGAGGAGCTGAGACCATCTGTAGGAGAATAAACACCTGAACTGATTTAAACCGAAGAGCAAATTACTGCAGATGCTGGAAACCCTGAAGAGAGACAGAAAATGCTGGAAATACCCAGCAGGTCAGGCAGTATCTGTGTTTCAGGAAGGATGTGGAGGCGGTTCAGAGAAGGTTTATTTGACTAATCCCTGGAATGGATGGGTTTTATGAGGAAAGGTTGGACAGACTGGGCTTGTTTCCACTGGAGTTTGGAGAAGTGAGGGGTGATTTGATTGAAACGTTTAAGATCCTGAGGGGAATTGACAGGGTGGATGTGGAGAGGATGTTTCCTCTTGTGGAAGAATCTGGAACTCAGGGTCACCGTTTAAAAATAAGGGGTCGCCCATTTAGGGCGGAGATCAGGAAAAGTTTTTTTATCTGAGGCTTGGAGTTCTTTTCCTCAAAAGGTGGTTGAGGCAGAGTCCTTGAATATCTTTCTGGCAGAGCTAGATAGATTCTTTATAAGCAAGAGGATGAAAGGTTATTGGGGATAGGCAGGAATGTGAAGCTGAGGTTACAATCAGATCAGCCATGATCACAGGCACGAAAGGCCTAATCTTACTCCTCATTCTTATATCCTCACCACCTGCTGTACGCCCAGATGGGTTTTTATGACAAATGGAAATGGTCACCATCAGACTTTTAATTCCAGATTTTTTAAATGATGGAATTCAAATTCCACCATCTGCCGTGGTGGGAATTTAACCCGGGCCCACAGAGCATTACTCTGGGTCTTTGGATTACTAGTCCAGTGACAATAACACTAAGCCATCACCTTCCCCTAAAGATATTGAGGCATGTGGGGCAAAGATGGATATGTAAAATTAGGTTGCAGATCAGCCACAATATCACTGAATAGTGGAACAGACTCGAGGCAGCTGAACGACGTGATACCTATAGCCAAAGGTCTGGCCTCTGGTATGGACACAGTGAACACTTGTAAGGAAGTAGGACCAGATGAGAGTTTGGGTCACTCTGTCCTGCCCACGTGAATTGTAGCATCAGTTTATGACACTCAATTATCTGGCAGAGAGAGAAGCTGTTTCAATAACAGTGTTATTGTATTGCGGATGTAACTTTAGCATCTAGCCCTGTACAGAACCTGTGTGGGTACATGTCCTTCGAAAGGGATGTTTGAACTGTTGAATTATAGAGCACAGGAGCAGACAGTTTGGTCCATTATGTCGATTCTGTATCTTTGAAAGAGCTATCCAATTAGTCCCACTCCTCTGCCTTCTTCCCATAGTGCTGCAAATATTTATCCAATCCCTTTGGAAAGTTACTGTTGAATCTGCTTCCACCACCCTTTCAGGCAGCGCATTCCAGATCACAACATCGCGTTGTATAAAAATAGGTTTCTCATGTCGCCTCTGGTTCTTTTCCCAATCACCTTAAATCGGTGTCCTCAGGTTGTCGACCCCTCTGCCACTGGAAACTCTATCAAAGCTATTCATGATCTTAAGACTCTGTCAGATTTCCAAAATACCAGTGTCTGAGCAATGAGCACCCTCGACCTAACTTGCATGGCGAAATACAGACACCTTATTTGTGGAGTGTTCATTTTCTAGAATTAAGGTTTCAAAGCTTTTAGGATATTCCAATAGATATTGTATCACTTCAGCTCAATTTTAAATGTAGTTCCAGTCCAGTTACCTCACCCTACAGAAAATCCTTGGGTCTTCTCCCCTGCAATGTGGCCGGGCTAATGAAGCCGCCTCTGTTTGAGTTGCTAACAAACTTTGGAGCCTTTGAGAGGGCTCCTGCGCTTGTGGTTATTGTTCTGCCAGGATATACCCATAATGCGCAAAGAAAACTATGATCATGCGGCAAGTTGTTGCATCTCCACCTCTGATCACAATAAATAACGTCCCACTGGAGGTGGTTAGAAAATTCTGCTACCTTGGGTCCACGCTGACAGGCAGCCTGTCCCTTGATGTAGAACTTGATACACGCGTAGGGAAAGCAGCTGCCGCCTTTCATCCATTACAAGACATATATGGATAAGATCAAGTTGACCCTTAGGGCTAAGCTGTTGATTTATAAGGCCTGTATTCTTAGTGTATGGCTGTGAAACCTGGAAAACTTACAACTATCAAGAAAAGAAGCTCAACAATTTTAAGAGGTGATGTCAACATATTGGTTGTTGCTGATGATGGTTAACAGGATAGACCATCTAAAGCTGTTAACCAAGTCATTGTAGACAGCTCGAAAAATTACTACTACTTGAGGTAAACACAGGCAAATAAGAAGTGCTGGAAGCACTCAGGTTGGGCAACATCTGATAAGGGAAATAGTTAATATTTGAGGTTGATGACCTGTCATCAGAGCACGAAATACAGGCAAACATTAGAGGTCATTAACGCTTAACAGGGCCCATGGAGTTCTCTAATGTTTACATTCCCCCACAGCTGAGGGCTGGACTACAGATCTTAGGACTGTGTGTGACACTGCACTATACTTACTACGTTTTTAACAAGAATTTCAGACCGCGAGTCCGTGGCTCCTGACAGACATATTTATATTTTCTGCTGTTGAGTGCAAATAAATAAACTGGCAAGCTCTGATAATTCAGTGGGTAAATGTCTTCCCAGGCTGGTAATAAACCTTACAGCCAGGGTCCATCCCTGATCTGGTTACTATTTCTGACCTGCTGAAAGATGCTGATGTATGGTCGGTGCTTGAGAATAGGATTGGAGCCTGCTGTGATGTACCCCATGGTTGACTGCCCTCATTCTTTTGAGCTCACTATGGTGGGTAAGTACCCCCCACCCACCACTGCCATAAAGCCCCTGTGGAGCATTCAGAAATGTAAGGAGATAAGGAGACGGCTGGCTAGCTGTAAACAATTTTGACATCACTTTTGAGTAAAATGTTTTTTTTTGTAGAATATGGAGTTTCAGAAAACCTGCGGCGTTTGGAGATGGTGGGGGTCACATGTCGTAATTTGTACATCAAACGTGAGTAGCAGTACCTCCACTTGTTAAATGCTGATTTCTGTACAAACTTGTCTCACCTACAAGTTGCACTTTTTGATTTCTCCTATGGGGCAGCTAACGTGGAGCTTCCCTGGAGTGGGTGGATGGGGGGTGGGCTGGTGGGGTACTGCACTGGAGTGGGGTGGTGGAGAGGGGAGGCTGGCAGGAAGCTGCCTGTGTCCCCCTCTGGGAACGCAGGCACCTTCCAAGACAGATATTCCATTTAGCTCTGGTGGAAAGATTTGGCAGAGCAAAGGATTTGAGAAAGCTGCTATTGTGGTTCTGTTATAGATGTCGGATGATGAATTCCTGAAAGTACATTGAAGTGAGGGCTGGGGTTAGCTATCTCTTCACTGGTTGGATCATTGAAGCCCTGGGAGATGAGGGAATATCCCAACTATTGCTCCTGTTTCACCAGAGTTTGGGATAAGCCCAATCCCACAGACCCTGACTGGAGCACGGCAAAACTTTGTGAAATTATACCTGATATAAAAGGTAAAATCTTATCAAGGATCAGTGTAAAACAATGAAGCATTAAATGGTCAGACACTCTCAAGAAGACATGAGGACAGCTGGTGTGGAAACAGAAGAATAAAATCTATTGCATTAGGAGATCTTTTTCTGAGGTTATGGCTAAGACGTATTTATGGTAGTGTCACAAGAGCTTTACTCTATTTATCCTGTCCTGGGAGTGTTTGATGGGGACGGTGTTGAGGGAACTTTACTCTGTATCTAACCCCGTGCTGTACCTGTCCTGGGAGTGTTTGATGGGGACAGTGTTGAGGGAGCTTTACTCTGTATCTAACCCCGTGCTGTACCTGTCCTGGGAGTGTTTGATGTGGACAGTGTAGAGGGAGATTTACTCTGTATCTAACCCCGTGCTGTACCTGTCCTGGGAGTGTTTGATGGGACAGTGTAGAGGGAGCTTTACTCTGTATCTAACCCCGGCCTGTACCTGCCCTGGGGGTGTTTGATGGACAGTGTAGAGGGAGCTTTACTCTGTATCCAACCCTGTGCTGCACCTTTGACATTATAAATGGTAGCACCCTCTTAGTTGCAGGGTAAAGATCCTGTAATACAGGTTAATCAGCAACAGTATCTCAATACCAAGATGTTTTGCAGGCTCTTACTGTTGCCCAACTGGACAAGACTAACGGGGGGTTTGCTGAGCCTGCTATCTACAGAGCAAGTATTTAACTAAGTGACAGTGAAGGAATGGTTCCGAATCAGGGAATGGTTCCGAGTCAGGATGGTGAATGGCTTGGAGTAGAGCTTCCAGCTGGTGGTGTTCCCATGCATCTGCTGCCCTTGTCCTTCTAGCTGGTAGAGATCATGGGTTTGGAAGGCGGTGTTGAAGGAGGCTTGGTGAGTTGCGGGAGTGTGTCTTGTATTGTTGACATTGTTTTGCTGTAGAATGACAAAGATGTGAATGGTGCAACTGAATCATCCAGAGCGAAGACACACCTTTCATCTCAACACTTAGAACTGAATTTGTCAGGTTGTATGATTGTTAGGATTGTTTTGAATTCAAGGACTGTCAGATTGAACAGAGATCTGGGAGTACTGTTTGGAACACTCTTCAATCCTGGCCTCACCTGTTTGTTTAGGTATTAATCCTCGAGTCAAATCAGGAAGGTTTGTCAAGTTGCTTCCCGACTATGAGAACATGGAGCACCGGGATGTTTACACGCGCTGTATGTATGATGCTGGTTTGATGTAATGACTGAAGCACTGCATGATGAGAATGAAGTGTCTGGCTCCTGTGTCTGCTCTCTTTGCTGCTGTGGTTGTAGGAGGTTTGTGTTAGAGACACTTGGAGGTGGAGGAGAGGAATGTGTAGGGAGATTCTTTTACCCCATAGGAAGTGTTGGCATGGTGACATGACAACCTCAAAGGACAGTGGTTTTGTGTCTTGCTGATGATTGACCATTGCAGTTATTTTTTTTTGTATCCTTCCCCCTCCCCATCTGTAACTGCCTTCCTGTGAAGGTGCTGTCTCTTACTAAGCCCTGCACATGTCTCATCTAGTTGGCATTCTTCATGTTAGCTCAAGCAATGAGTGTCAGGAAGCTGCATTAGGGCATCAAATCGGGCTTTTTCGTCATCAACAGCTACACATATGTTGCAACAAGACTCACTGGGTATTAGTCAAGAAGGGTGGGGTCAAGGCTGGGGGTAATTTCCGTCCCCACCCCCTCCCAGTTTGAGAGGAACGGGCTGAGACAGTTCGTAGTGACCTGACCAATACTCCAACTGAGAGCTGCAGGCTTGTGTGCTCATGTTCTTGGTGCATTTGTTGGGTAGAAATAAGATTTGGTTCTTTCCTTGATGTTGTCAGATCTCTAGAGCGAACTCTTAATGCTAATTTTCTGGCTTTCCAGTGCTTGTGCCTGCCCCCTGGGGCCCAGGTCCACTCCGATCTTCTTTTCTGCCCTCGAACGCCTTCAGATCCCCCACGTCCAGCACTGTTCCCCTCAGGCTCGCCCTCAGCCTGTGAAACTCTGCTGGTTATCCCACTAGGTTAGTGGTGCCACTGGGTGAAAGCTGAAACCCCAGGGGGTATAGTACTGGCAGGGTGAGATGGAAATTGTCAGGGAGCTTGCTCAGAACGAGCAGGGGAGTGGATTGAGTCGCGAAGGAGCTAACAACAAGTGTAAGTTGGATATTGTATTGTGTCCCACATTCCCAGACTGCTGGGACTGGTCCCAGAGACTGCTTGTATCTAGTTGTAAGGAGAGTCCAGAGCTTTCAGCTGTAGTATATCACAGCTGATGGTTTGAACTAAAAGGTTCAGACTGAGGAGTGTGGTTTTGTGGCTGGGTAATGGACTAGTAATGATTGGAGAATCTGAAAAGAACAGCTGCAGTGATTGCTCGATTTTCTGCCTGTCCTGTTTATTTCCATGTGTGATGCCTTTTATTTTTTGTTTTGCGACTGGGAACATTGATCAGTTGCTTGTATTTGCTGTTGTAAGAGCAAAGCAGTTTCTGAGAAAGATTACTGTACAATCTGATGGTAAGTTCATCCTTATCTGTGGTAACGGTTGAAGTAAAGACAGATCTCCCATGTATGCTGGCACTCAGAAGTAGAGATGACTTATTGGCCCAGAGATTGCAGGATGGAAGACCGATCAATTCCCAAGGATTTTCTGTATGGTGAAGTAGCAGGAGCTGGATGACCAATAGGATGTCCAAAGCTCCGCTTCAAAGATGCTTGCAAGTGTGACATACAAGCCCTAAACATTAATTTTCACTCCTGGGAGACACTGGTTAACAAAGGGAAATGGCGATGCTGCCTGTGTACCAATGTATGCCACCATGACAATGGTCTGCGACAGTGGCGTGAAAACAGACATCAACACTGAAAGCAGTAAGCCACAACAACACCTGACAACCAGCTCCTATGTGGCACTTGTGGCAGAAACTGCCTCGCTCAGATTGGGCTTTTCAGCCATCAGGAAAAATGCAGCAGATGAAACTGTCCCATCACCAATGAACTTGCTGCGTGTCCATCATCTTGTGTAGCTGAAAAGGTTCACACGACGTTGAAGTAAAACTTTAAAAAAATGTCATTGTCATATGTTTAAACCCTGTTTGGAGATGGGACTCTAAACATCAGATTGAATGGTAATTTTGCTCAATATTAACCATTTGGCGAAGATTAACAGCACTGAGGGGCATGACACTGGCCTATTTTGAGCTTCACTTACACTGATTGGGACTAATTGCATTCTATGGGTTGTGTGATTTAACGGTATATACTGTGGTGCCTATGGGTCTGCTGGGTGATACCAGATCTATAACTCACCAGACTATTCGGCTGCACATTACTCTCCCCACCTCCCCTTTTCCTCTCTTTTCCCCCCCCCACCTCTCCATTTCTCCCTGGTTCTGCCCCACTTGTCACCTTTTCCCACTTTTCTCCTCTTCCCTCATATCCAGTTTAAGGGGCTTTGACTGTGTCTCGTGTTGGAGTTAGAGGCACAGTCTGATCCCAGTATTAGTGTGAAAGATTGAAAGTAACTCTGATATTTGTTACAGTGCTGCACCCTTACCGTAACATTCTGGGCCTGTGGCAGCCAGACATTGGACCCTACGGAGGACTGCTTAATGTGGTTGTAAGTAGCAGATTTTAAAGCTTTATGTTACATGTTGTTTCTTTCAAATAGACCATTCGGGCTTTATTTCAAGTTTTGTTGTGAATGAAGTCCGCTGTCTATCCTATTTCTGCATCGAAACCCAGATTTCGCAGTGTCTGTGGGACACTGAAGACTCTGAACTTTGCAGTTTGATTTCTGTGATTAGAAAAATTGCTTTAAAATCCCATGCAGTGTGATTGTGCTGTTCTGAGTGGAGGAACTGTTGTCAAACCAATAGAGGAGTTAATAGGGAGTTATTGACACATTCTGCTGTCTGACCTTTATGCCACCATTAGCACCTTCTTTAGTCTTTAACACTATCATTAACACTCCCTTTGTCTTGATTCCATGACATCTTTGTCAAATCTCTCCTGAGCGCCCACCTATCCTTGACCACCTATTTTGCTCCACCTGCTCCATCCCCTCTTAAGCAGTATAAAATCCATCACATTTCTACCTCTCTTCAGCTCTGAAGAGTCATACTGACTCGAAGCATTAACTCTGTTTCTCTTTCCACAGATGCTGCCAGACCTACTGAGTTTTTCCAGCATTTTCTGTTTTTATTATTGCATTCAATCTTTCTCTGCGTGCAGCGGACCAAGAACCTTTCCAATAGTGAGTTCACTGAGTCGTTATATTTCCTCATTGAGTAGTGAATTGATATTAGCGTTGTTTGGGAAGGGAGAAGCTCTCTTCCTAACCATTGTTAATTACAGGGAGGAGTAGGGAGCACCCAAGGAGTTAACATAAGTGTGGTGGTCACCTCTTTGTAGGGGAACATAATTCCCTCATGCACACACCAAGAAAATATTGCTGGTTGGATCAATGTGACTAGTCAGCAGGCGGATAAGTTGGAATATTTATGAAGCCATTGTCTTTGGTCCCTGCCACAAACTCCATTCCTTTCCTTGGTGACATTTGAAGGCTGAACGTAAGAACAGCCTTCTGGACTCAACATTGAGTTCAACAACTTCAGAACATGAACTCTATCCTCCGTTTTATATTTTTTTCCCCTCCAAATGCACAAATTTACGATGGAAACCGCACATTCCGAAAAATCTTATGATTTCCCGTTTAATTTTGGGGCAGGGAATTTCATCCAAGCCTGTACTCTCACTATTCTTGGCAACACTTGTCCTTGCCTTATGATGTGCCCTAAATAAGTTGTTTGCACTTTCGTGAACTCACTCTTGGCAAGGTTTATTACTAGATATGTCGGCTATAATTGTTTAAATAAAGCTTCCATTTGTTATAAATGGTCTTTCCATGTGTTGCTATAAACCAATACATCACCCAAGTAAACCACGCAGTGAGGAACATTAGTGATCATCTGTTTCATTAGTCTTTGGAAGGTGGCTGGAGCATTTTCTAGTCCAAATGGCATTACTCGACATTGGTGTAGTCCATTTGGCTTGACAAAAGCCGATATCTCTAACTCGCAACGTTAAAGGTACTTGCCAGTATCCTTTCAACAAATCTATCTTAGTAAGGAATGTGGCACTGCTAACCCTGTCAATACAATCTTCTAGACGAGGGATTAGGTAGGAATCTGTTTTTATTATCGCATTAACCTTCCTATATTCTATGCAGAATCTGGTTGATCCATCAGGTTTAGACACTAACACTACTGGAGAACACCAACTGTTTTGACTAGGCTCAGTTAGGTGATTTTCTAACATATGCTGAATTTCTCCTGTCACTTTTGCTTGTTTCTTTGTATTATCACACACCCAAAGGTAAAGGCTGAGTTATTCAAATCCCAGAGGGAAACTTGAAACAACTGTCATAATCTATTTTTGCAATTTGTATGTTTCAAGATGCAGGCTTTGACTTCAGCAGGAATAAGACCACAGAGTCTCAAGAGGTTTTTTATAAAACTAAATTAAACATTTATTAATACAAGAAAAATTGTAAGCACATATTATAGTAGTAATTTTGTAGACATAACTACAAAAATCCCCTAATTAATTTGACTCTGTTACACCCCGTTAAGGCAATAGTAAAACTCATAGATTTAAAGAGACACCTGGCAGAGCACACGCTGGACAGTCACATTCAAAATGAGTTTCTTTCAGCCCTGGGCCCTTGCAGACAGACTTGATGTTTACAGGCTGGAGGCTTCTCACACTTGATGGATCTTAAAATGTCTCTACCTTACACACAAACTCCCTTCTGTTTATACCTAGCTTTTCCTTTGAGTGTTAATTTCCCATTGTATTACTAGGCTTTTAATTTCACCTCTTCTAACAATAATATCCTTTGATTCCACCAATTTTATTAGCTAAAAACAGTAAACACATTGCTTGGTGTCTTCTAGTTAGGTGCAAGATTTCACCCATTCTTTTGAATACTTTATTCAAAAATGCAAATTGCCCTCTTGACACCTATGTTTCTAAACTTCCCCATGTTTATCTAATAACCATTTCAAACCTACTACATCAAAGCCGCTAGACCAGCTGACTTTAATCCATTAAGAAACATACATAAATCCAGACTCCATTAGAACTCTATTTTAAAAAAATAATTTCCAATAACATTATAGACATTAAAGGGGAGGAGATGGTGTAGTGGTGTTGTTGCTGGACTAGAAATCCAGAGACCCAGGGTAATGCTCTGGGGAATGGTAGAATTTGAATTCAATAAAAAATCTGAAATTAAAAGTCTAATGATGACCAGGAAACAATTGTCGATTGTTGTAAAAACCCATCTGGTTCACTAATGCCTTTAGGGAAGGAAATCTGTCGTCCTTACCTGGCCTGGCCTACATGTGACTCCAGACCCACAGCAATGTGGTTGACTCTTAAATGGCCTAGCAAGCCACTCAGTTGTAACAAACCACTAGAAAGTCACAAAAAAAGAATGAGACCGGGTGGACCACCCAGCATTGACCGAGGCACTGCAAAAGACAACAGCAATCTCAGCCCTGTCGACCCCGCAAAGTCCTCACTAACATCTAGGGGCTAGTGCCAAAATTGGGAGACATAGTCATCCTCACAGAATCATACCTTAAACATAATGTCGCAGACACCACCATCACCGTTATAAATCTCAAATCCATCGCACAGGTTTGCATAAGATGCATCACTAAACACAATCACTTTCATTTTACTAAGGTCATCTAAAGATGGGAATTTAAAAACACCGCTCAATTTTTAATTTTGTTAATATTTTGTTTGCTCGAATGATTTCTTCTTCCTTGGGATCATTCGTTTTAGTGCTCAATTCCAAAACGTCAAAACTGACATCCGGTCTTGTTTGTTTGCCTAGCCAATTGAGTTGCCCATTTAGACTTCTGAGTTCCTCTTTTTCCATTTCAGAAGCTGCTGTATCTTTCTGAGAGGCCCTACCATGACTAATTGCAATGGGATTGACGTTCTCTAAGTAGGATTGCTGATGTAAAAGAACGTGTGATCCACTCTGCCTGATTTCCAATCCAGTTTACTTAAACACACCAGAAGCCTGACTTCCAATTTTAAACTCTGTTCTGAGCCCATTAATGACAACCGTTTCAAATTTGCTACTACTACCCCACAAAAAATCATCTCCATGCATCTTAAAAGATGCCTGCAAGTTTCCCTCCATGGTGCCAATAAAACATTGCCAGGTCTGCTTCCAACTGAAGACAGCCCAACTGTAACAAAACTGACCTCGCTGAGAAATATCAGACTCTGGAGGTGTCATTTGAACCAAATACACATTTATTTAGCCTCCAGAGAGCCCCTTCTGCATTTGGTGACTCTTTCGGTGGTCAGAGGAAAAACTTCCCTTTGAAGTTGATTCCCTGCAAAAAGGCAGCTTCAATATTAATTGAACAACAGTCCCAAGCATTTGTAGCTATTAGAGCCAAAAAGATCTTCAGCATCCCTGCCATTGGTGAAACTATTTCTATATCCCGGTCACCCAATTTTTCTTCAAACCCTTGTCCACTAGCTTGACTTTAGCTTTATAAGTCCCATCAGGAAGCATCTTTTCCGTGCATATTGCATATCCACATAGGGGACAACCAGCTCTGTCTCATATCTGGCACCTCTGTGTATACCCCAGATTCTTTCCAGCTATGTAGTTCTCCCTAATTTGTTTGAAGCTACTAAGACTTGTCGATCGCATGGGCTTCTGCTCCTTGTAGCATTGCCAGACTGTGCCATACTCCTTGACCTTGTAAAGCTATGCCCTCTATCCTGCCTTCTGTCACGCTTCGGACTGTTACTGTTTGATCTCCCTCTCCTATTTATAGATGTTTGGTCTACCCACCTATTTATAGAGGCATGTTCATTCCAGACCCACTGTCTGAACTGATACTGCGCTTTAGTACTTCATGTTTCCACTCCATAGGTTTAACCTCCTGTCCTTTATCTCGTTTATTTAACCAGTTTTTATATTTTCCAGTGGCCTTCCCTGCTCTACCTACAATCGTCACATCCTGCCATTGACTGGCCCCTTCTGGCGAGTATGTAACTTTAGTGTCAGCTTTTGGCAGTTGTCCTCTGGGACAAATCACCTCATTTTGTTCGTCTGAATTACAGTATCCATCTTCAGATTCCCTGTCAACTTCAGTTACCTGTTCCTCACAATCATGCAACATATGGGTGTGAGAAGTACATGATTCCTCATCCCTTCTTACAACACATTCTGAACCTTGTAATCTGCGCCAACTAACCTTGATAAGTGTACCTGAATAGTCTGGTCCCCATGCTGTAAAATGACTGTTTTACCATCTTTACCTATAATCGTTCTCTTTTATAGTATACCCTGTCTCCCTGATTGAAAATAGTTTCTGATAGTTGTACATTGTGTCTTAGAGCTCGCCGAATTCTTTCTGAAACTTTGGCTTTAAGGAATGCTCTTCTACCTGCATGTAATGCATTTAAATGCTCAGAAAAGGTAGAGCTAATTGTAGTTCCTTCCAAAGCTGGGGGTGATCACTCAGGACTGAAGGGAATTTTGGGTTTCTGCCAGAAACCAACTGATATGAACTGTAGCCCCCAACCATCTGCAGTGAATTCTTGGCATGGACAGCCCATGCTAGAGCTGATGTTAATTTACAGCTTGGTCTATCCGCCAATATTTTATGAAACATCTCATCTATCACCGCTTGATTCCTTTCACACACACTGTTACTAAAGGAGCTTTCTGCTGCTGTACTCAACTATTATATTCATGTTTTTGCACATATCCCAAAACTCATAGTTAGCTAATTCACCCCCCAATTATCAATGAGGAATTTCGCTGGTGTTCCCAATCTAGTCCCTATCCACTTCTCCATTACCTGATCCACAATTGTTTTCTTTACTGTATGTGATTGTCGACTGACTAAACCTTGTTGCCAAATTTCCGAAATGTAAAATATAAATGTTCTTTTCTTTATCCCACACCTTTAAATCCATCGCCACAACTTCACTGAAATCCTTCGCTAAGGGTAGACTCACTATCGACTGTGACGGTGTCCTTCTGTAATTCTTACATATATCACATCTATCACTTATCTCCTCTATAAGTTTAGTGTACTCTCTGTCTCTAATTCCTGCCTCCCTTAGCAACATTTTTAATCTTTGCGAAGAAGGATGGGCAAACTGCCGATGCAATTTTAACACGATTTGCTTTTTGCTTTCAAAATTCCTATCACCCTGACACTAATAACAATTCTTTAATCTCCTTCATAGAAAACTTAGGTTTCATTAAGGGAATAACAGTAGTGTCCAGATTGCGTAAATTGCAAATTCACAGGTTTTCCTTGTAATTTTCCATATCCAGCTTCATTTACACTTTCTTCATCGATGGTTTGATCAACAGTAATGGTATTTCACTAGAC
This sequence comes from Cetorhinus maximus, assembly GCF_964194155.1. Lineage (NCBI taxonomy): Eukaryota > Metazoa > Chordata > Chondrichthyes > Lamniformes > Cetorhinidae > Cetorhinus > Cetorhinus maximus. Next base: position 157,854,411 of record NC_135884.1, read on the forward strand.
ACTATGTCTGTGTTGATGAAATGATTGACTCCAGCTATCTTCAGGGAATCACTACCCTTTTAAAATATTTTAGGGTTTTTCCATCTCAAAATCTAAAATTGGTGAAACTCTTGCATTCTTTAACCTTATTCTGATCCTTGTCATTTAAGGAGTCCAGGTAGCATTTTAACCAGTCTATCCCACAGACTGTATATGTGCATCCACTATGTAGCACTGCACAGTTGAAGGACTCTGCCACTAAGACATTCACCACTGGGCTGAAACTTCTTGTAACTAATACAATGCCCTCTCTTTGGTCAATATCTCCATCTTCTTCTTCTGAGCCTTCTGTCTTATGTTTAATTTTGAACACCTCATTATATCATTTAGGACAGTTCATTGCACAATGGTACCTTGAATCACATCTAAAACACTGATTGACCACACCCTGGGCATTTCTGGGGTTCATTCTTTAGTTGTAATTCCCCAATTCTTTTCTCCTGCCACAATTGTCCAAGGTGTTTCAGTCCTCATTGTTTCTAATTACAAATCTCCTTTCGTACTGATGCCTGCGTCCTGTTTCTAGGCAATTTCGCCATCCCATTAACATTGTACCCTCCATTTTCTGTCTTACCACCGAATGGCCAGAGGATTCAAGTACAGGAGCAGGGATGCCTTGCTGCAATTATGCAGGGCTTTGGTGAGACCACACCTGGAATATTGTGTGCAGTTTTGGTCTTATCTGAGGAAGGATGTTCTTGCTATAGAGGGAGTGCAGTGAAGGTTTACCAGACTGATTCCTGGGATGGCAGGACTGACATATGAGGAGAGATTGAGTCGGTTAGGATTATATTTGCTGGAGTTCAGAAGAATGAGAGTGGATCTCATAGAAACCTATAAAATTCTAACAGGACTAGACAGGATAGATGCAGGAAGGATGTTCCCGACGGTGGGGGATTCCAGAACCAGGGGTCACAGTCTGAGGATACGGGGTAGACCATTTAGGACTGAGATGAGGAGAAATTTCTTCATCCAGAGAGTGGTGAGCCTGTGGAATTCGTTACCACAGAAAGTAGTTGAGGCCAAAACATTGTATGTTTTCAAGAAGGAGTTAGATATAGCTCTTGGGGTGAAAGGGATCAAAGACATGGGGAGAAAGCAGGAGCAAGCTATTGAGTTGGATGATCAGCCATGATCATAATGAATGGCAGAGCAGGCTCGAAGGGCCTAATGGCCTACTCCTATTTTCTGTGTTTCTATGTAAGGCTCTATACAATTGCGGCAAGGCTACTTTACTCCTGTACTCAAATCATCTTGCAGTAAAGGCCAGCATACCATCTGCCTCCCTAATTACTTGCTACGTCTGTATGTTAGCTTTCAGTGACTTATGAACAAGGGCGTTCAGGTTCCTTTGGACATCTACATTTCCCAATCTCTCTCCATTTAAGAAATACGTTGCCTTTCTGTTTTTCCTACCAAAGTGGATAACTTCACATTTTTCCACATTATATTCCATCTGACATGTTCTTGCCCACTCACTTAGCCTGTCTAAATCCCCTTGAAGCCTTTTTTTGCATCCTCCTCACAACCCCATCTAGTTTTATGTCATCAACAAATCTAGAAATATTACATTTGGTCCCCACATTCAAATCATTGATATCGAATGTGAACAGATGGAGCCCAAGCACTGATCATTGCAGTATCCTACTGATCACTGCCTGCCAACCTGAGAATGATCGTTTATTCCTATCTCTGTTTTCTGCCCACTAACCAGCCCCCAATCCATGCCAGTATATCACCCCCAATCTCGTGTGCTCTAATTTTGCTTAGTAACCTCTTGCATGGGACCTTATCGAAAGCCTTCTGAAAACCCAAATACACCACATCCACTGGTTCATCCTCAAAAAACTCTCAACGTGTTCATCAAACATGATTTCCCTTTCAGAAATCTATATTGGCTCTGCCCAATCCTACCGTTATTTTCAAAGTGTCTAGTTATCACATCCTTTATAATAGATTCTAGTATTTTCCCTACTGATGTCAGGCTAACGGGTCTGTAATGCCTTGTTTTCTCTCCTTTCTTAAATTGTGGGGATACATTTGCTATCTTCCAATTTGAAGGAACTGTTCCAGAATCTCTAGAATTTTGGAAGATGACCACCAATGCATCCACTTTGTCTACAGCCACCTCCTTCAACACTCTGGGATGTAAATCATCAGGTCCAGGGCATTTACCAAATTTCAGTCCCTCTAATTTCTCCAGTGCTACTTTTTTTACTCATACTAATTTCTTTCAGTCCTCAATCTCGCCAGTCCTTCGGTTCTCTCGTATTTCGGAGAGGTTTTTTTGTATCTGCCACTGTGAAAACAGACACAAAGTATTTGTTTAGTTTCTGTGCCATTTCCTTATTCCCCATTATAAATTCTCCTGTCTCAGCTTGCTGTGGGCCCACAATTGTCTTTGCTAATCTTTTCCTTTTCACATACCAATAGACGCTTTTACAGTTCATTTTTGTTTCTCGCCAGTTTACTATCATGTTTGATTTTCTCTTTATCAGTTTCTTGGTTCTCTTTGCTGAATTCTAAAATGCTCCCAATCCTCAGGTTTACTACTTTTTGACAACTTTATAAACCTCTTCCTTTAATCTAATACAATCTTCAACTTCTCTTGTTAGCCATGGTTGGATCTCACTTCCTGCTGTAATTTTGTGCCTGAAAGGAGTGTAAATTTGTTGTAAACTATGTATTAATTCTTTAAAGAAGCCATTGCCTGTCTACTGTCATACCTATTAATGTAGTTCCCCAGTCTACCACACCCCTTCATAGTTTCCTTTGTTTAGATTTAAGACCCTGGTTTTGGATTGAACTACATCATTTTCAAACTGAATGTAAAATTCTATCATATTATGTATGGTCCCTCTTTCCTGAAAGCTCTTTTACAACAAAATTGTTAATTAGCCCTTTCTCAGTGCACAATACTAGCCTGTTCTCTAGTTGATTCCTCAACATACTGTTCCAGAAAACCATCTTGTATACATTCCAGAAATTCATCTTCCACAGCATTAGTGCTAATTAGATTTATCCTGTCTATATGTAGATTGAAGTCCCCAATGAATACCGTATCACCCTTGTTACATGCGCCTCTAACTTCCTGATTTATACCATGCCCTACATTGCCACTACTGTTTGGTGGTCAATAAACAACTCCTACCAGTGTTTGCTGCATCTTGTTGTTTCTTAGCTCCAGCCAAACTGATTCTACATTTTAATTTTCCGATCTAAGATCCTCTCTCACTAATGTACTTATCTCATCCCCTATTTAACAGCACTACCCCATCTCCTTTCCCTTTTTGCCTGTCCTTCCTAAATGTTGAATACCCTTGAACAGTTCCCAGCCTTGGTCACCCTGCAGCAAGATTTCACTGAGTATATTTGGGACAGATTTCTAGAACAATATATTGTGGATCCAACCAGGGGTCAGGCTATTTTGGATCTGGTAATGAGGCATTTAATAAATGATCTGAGTGAAAGATCCCCTAGGAAACAGTGATAGAATTAGGCATTCAGTTTGAGAGTGAGAAACTTGGATCAGAAGCAACTGTGCTAAACTTAAATAAGGGTAATTACAAAGGAATGAGGCAGAGTTGGCTGGAGTGGACTGGGAAAGGAGTTTAGCAGAAAAGACAGTTGATGAACATTGGCAGACGTTTAAGAAAATAGTTCATGACTCACAACAAAGATACATCCCAGTGAGGAAGGAGGATTCTAGGAAGGGGATAAACCAACCATGGTTAACCAAGGAAGTTAAAGATAGTATCAAGTTGGAAAGAAAAAACATACAATGTGGCAAAGATTAGTGGTAAACCAGAGGATTAGCTAAATTCTATAAACCAGCAAAAGATGACCAAAAAAAAATTAAAAGGGAGAAAATAAACTTTGAGGGTAAACTAGCAAGTAATATAAAAACAGACAGTAAAAGCTTCTTTAAATATATAAAAAGGAAGAGAGAGGCCAAAGTGAACATAGGCCCCTTAGAGAATGAGGCTGGGGAAATAATAATCAGTCTTGCATCAGTCTTCACGGTAGAAGACACTAATAGCATTCCAGAAATACTAAATCAAGGGGCAAAGCGGGAGGGAGTGAAATAAAGGAAAATCCAAAGCTATTTTACAAGTACATTAAGAGTAAGAGGATAACTAGGGAAAGAGTGGGGCCCATTAAGGACCATAGTGGTAATTTGTGTGTGGAGCCGGAAGACGTAGGTAGGGTTCTAAATGAATACTTTGTGTCAGTGTTCACAAGTGAGAGGGACAGCATGGTTATGGAAATCTGGCAGAAGGACTATGATATAATTAAAGAAATTAGCATAGAAAGCGAGGAGGTTCTAAGTGGTCTGGCAGGCTTAAAAAATAGATAAATCTCCAGGCCCAGATGAAATGTATCCCAGGCTGTTGAGTGAGGCAAGGGAGGAGATAGCAGGGGTACTGGCAATAATTTTCAATACCTCTCTGGTCATAGGAGAGGTGCCAGAGGACTGGAGGACAGCCAATGTGGTACCGTTATTCAAGAAGGGAGGAAGGGATAAATCGGGGAACTACAGGCCAGTCAGTCTAACCTCAGTGGTGGGGAAACTATTGGAAGCAATTCTGAGGGACAGAATTAATCCACACTTGGAGAGGCAGGGATTAATCAAGGACAGTCAGCATAGTTTTGTTAAGGGGAGGTCATGTCTGACCAATTTGATTGAAATTTTTGAAGAGGTGACCAGGTGTGTAGATGAGGGCAATGCATTTGATGTAGTCTACTTGGACTTCAGCAAGGCTTTTGATAAGGTCCCGCATGGGAGACTGATAAGGAAGGTAAGAGCCCATGGGATCCAAGGCAATTTGGCAAATTGGATCCAGAATTGGCTGAGTGGCAAGAAGCAGAGGGTGATGGTTGAGGGGTGTTTTTGTGACTGGATGCTTGTGTCCAGTGGGGTTCCACAGGGATCGGTGTTGGGTCCCTTGCTGTTTGTGGTATATATAAACGATTTAGACTTGAATGTAGGAGGGTTGATCAGTAAGTTCGCGGATGACCCAAAAATTGGTGGGATGGTAAATAGTGAGGAGGATAGCCTTAGATTACAGAAGGATATTGATGGGCTGGTCAGATGGGCTGATCAGTGGCAAATGGAATTTAATCCATATAAGTGTGAGGTGATGCGCTTAGGCAGGACAAACAAGGCACGGGAATACGCAATGAATGTTAGGACCCTGGGAAGTACCGAGGATCAGAGGGACCTTGGTGTGCATGTCCACCGGTCCCTTTAGGTAGAGGGACAGGTAGATAAGGTGGTTTAGAAGGCATATGGGATACTTGCCTTTATTAGCTGATGCATAGAATACAAGGCCAGGGAGATTATGCTGGAACTGTATAAAATGCTGGTTAGGTCACAGCTAGAGTATTGCGTGCAGTTCTGGAATCCACATTATAGGAAGGATGTGATTGCACCATAGAGAGTGCAGAGGAGATTTACCAGGATGTTGCCTGGGCTGGAGAGTTTTAGTTATGAGGAGAGATTGGATAGACTGCGGCTATGTTCCTTGGAGCAGAGGAGATTGAGGGGGGACATGATTGAGGAGTATAAAATTATGAGAGGCAGAGAGACAGAAAGGAACTTTTCCCCTTGGTGGAGGGATCAAGAACCAGGGGGCATAGATTTAAGGTAAGGGGCAGGAGGTTTAGAGGGGATCTGATGAAGAATTTTTTCACCCAGAGGGTGGTGGGAATCTGGAACTCACTGCCTGAAAGGGTGGTAGAGGCAGAAACCCTCATAACATTTAAGAAGTATTTGGATGTGCACTTGCGATGCCATGGCATACAAGGCTATGGGCCTAGTGCTGGAAAATGGGATTAGAATAGTTAGGTACTTGTTTGACCGGCGCAGACTTGATTGGCCGAAGGGCCTTTTTCTGTACTGTAGACCTCTATGGCTCTATGATTATGAAATAAATAGAATAACTATCATTAGAGAAAAAGTACTAGGGAAACTAATGGAGCTAAAGGTCGATAAGTCCCCTGGACCTGACGGGCTGCATCCTAGGATATTAAAGGAAGTAGCTGCAGAGTTAGTGGATGCACTGGTAGTAATCTTCCAAGAATCCTTAGATTCTGGAAAAGTCCCAATGTAACACCCTCATTCAAAAAGGGAGGGAGACAAAAAACAGGTAACTATAGGCCAGTTAGCTTAACATCTGTCATTGGGAAAATGTTAGAGTCCATTATTAAGGATATAATAGCAGAGCATTTAGAAACGCATAATCTAATCAAGCAGAGTCAGCATGGCTTCATGAAGGGGAAATCATGACTGACAAATTTATTAGAATTCTTTGGGGAAGTAACAGGCAGGATAGATGAAGGGGGAACCAGTAGATGTAATATATTTGAATTTCCAAAAGGTGTTCGATAAGGTACTGCACTTAAGGCTACTTAATAAGATAAGAGCCCATAGTGTTGGGGGTAGCATATTAACATGGATAGAAGATTGGCTAACTGATAGAAGAACTAACTTACTAATAGAAGACAGAGTTGGGATAAGGGAGGCGTTTTCAGGATGGCAACCTGTAACTAGTGGAGTACCACAGGGATCAGTGCTGGGGCCACAATTATTTACAATATATATTAATGACTTGGATAAGCAAAGTGAATGTACTATCGCCAAGTTTGTGGATGTCACAAAAATAGGTGGGAAGGCAAGCGGCGAGGATAACACAGTCTACAGAGGGATATAGACAGGTTAAGTGAGTGGGCAAAAACTTGGCAGATGGAATATAATGTGGGAAGATGTGAGGTTATGCACTTTGGCAGGAAGAATAGAGGAGCTGAATATTATTTAAATGGAGAAAGACTGAAGAAAGCTGCAGCACAGAGGGATTTGGGGGCCCTTGTGCATGAATCACAAAAAGCTAACATACAAGTTCAGCAGGTTAGAGGGAAGGCAAGTAAAATGTTGGCCTTTATTTCAAAGGGAATGGAGTATAAAAGTAGGGAAGTCTTGCTAAAACTATACAAGACAAATAGACCATACCTAGAATACTGTGAACAGTTTTGGTCCCCTTATCTAAGGAAAGATATACTGGCACTGGAGGCAGTCCAGAGAAGGTTCACTAGGTTGATCCCGGGTATGGAGGGATTTTCTTATGAGGAGAGGTTGAGTAGATTGGGCCTGTACTCATTGGAGTTTAGAAGAATGAGAGATGACCTTGTTGAAACATATAAGATTCTTAGGGGGGTGCTTGACAGGGTAGATGCTGAGAGGTTGCTTCCCCTTGTGGGAGTGTCTAGGACCAGAGGGCATAGTCGCAAAGTAAGGGGTCACCCATTTAAAACAGAGATGAGGAGGAATTTCTTCTGAGGTTAGTTAATCTGAGGAATTCTTTACCACAGAGGGCTGTAGAGGCTGAGTCGTTAAGTATATTCAAGGCTGAGATTGACAGATTTTTAATCAGTGAGGGAATCAAGGGTTATGAGGAAAAGGCAGGAAAGTGGAGTTGAGGATTATCAGATCAGCCAGATCTCATTGAATGGCAGAGCAGACTCGATGGGTTGAATAGCCTACTTCTGCTCCTATGCAGCCACGTTTCCATAATAGCAATTAGGCCATATTTGTGTACTTCTATTTCTGCTGTCAATTCATCTACCTTGTTGCAAATGCTGTGTGCATTCAGATGGAGTGCCTTTAATTCTGTCTTTTTATTATTTTTGTAACCTCTAGCCTTATCTGCTGGTACACTCTAAAGCTTATACACACTGTCCCTTCCTGCCAAACTCTGATTACTATTGCAGGGAGTTGGATACTGTTTATTAGGCTTTAATGAAGTTTTTGTAGTCTTAAGCAGGTCAACTATGTATTTATTAACTATGAGAACTATGTACATATATACAGTGAAGGGTTCAAGCAAGAAGCTGTCCCCATGCTTGCCTGTGCACACGGCTCTGTCCAACACTCGACTGACCCCTCGGTGTAGGTCATGTGTTCTCTTACATCAATGAGTGGGTGGTCCTGCACTCGGTGTCATATTGACCCTGTATGTGCCAGGCCCTTATACCTTCCCCAAAATATTTATCCAGTATATTTCAAGTTATTCTAGTTTACCCCATGTATTTACATTGTTATTTATACTCCATCCCTCCATGTCTCTGAGTTTATAGGTTCAGGTGGTCTGGACGCCTTATAACCTTTTCATATCTTGTTCGTACTACTGTCAGAGGAGTGGTAGGCTCTGTCGTTGCAGGTAAACTCTGTTGATTTGTAGGTTGTTCTGGCATCTGGGTATCTTTTCATCCTCTTTTTCTATTCCTTAGTATTGAACCACTCTGTCGATTCGGCTGTGGTAGTAATAGGTAGGTGTCGGGTTTATCCCATTTTTTCCAAGGTGGATGAACGCTGTGCTTGTCCCCATAGCATTTTTTCTCTTCTTTCAATGTGTGGCTCGTATGTTTCAACAATGGAATCTTTGTTCCACTTGTTTCACAATTTTATCCAAATTTTTGATGACTTTCTTCTTTTCCAGTTGTTTTTGAGCTTAAGAACCTTTTCAGTTCAGCAACAACTGTGGTAAGTTGAGTTGTTTTTGTTTGAGTTATCTGTGGAACTCCTGTCTAAGTTTAACAACTTTAACCAGGATGTTCAATTCTTTTTGGAACCCTTCTTCCATGGTTACTGACTGCTCCTTAGACTCTTTCAGTTCATTCGTTAGATCTTTGAGCTGTCCATCGAATTCACCTTTTCTGCTTTTAAGTTCTAGATTTGCTCTTCTATACTGCATATCTCACCTTTCATGTTGTTCAGATTGGACCGAATTTCATCAGTTTTGGTTGTTAACACTGTTTTCAAGCAACTGTTCTAATTCATCAGCAATTCCTTTTCATGTCCCCGGCATTTTACACGATGCTTACTGGAGACTTCTGATGCTTGGAGATTGTCAAGTTTTAATTGGAGGTCCATTTTTGTTGAATTTCTTACTGCAAGTCAATCATTTAAGCATTTAAATCCTCTTCCAGGTGTTGTTCTTCCTGTGAGAGACATTCCAGTGTTCTCACTAGTTCTTGTTTATCCTTATCAAACGCATCTTTCGTACGTGAAAGTTGACACTCTAACTGATCAGTTTTTCCTTGGCAGAGTATAATTCCCCTGTGCCATCGTTTAAGCTCGCATTCTGTAATTGTGCTTCTGCTAATTGATTTTGAGACTTCTCATGCTTTTTTGAGAACTTCTACTTTCTCTTGCCATTCTGGGTTCTTGACTTTCACCTCTTCATACATCTCCTTGGAAGTGTAATATTTTTCCAAGTTCCCTTCCAAATGTCCAACCATTTTCTGCAACTCTACAGTCTCCTCTTGTACCTCTGTGAAACCTCAAAATTTTGTTTGTTCAGGTCTTGAACAGTTTGGTTCATTAGCGACTTTAGCATCTCATGCGTTTTCAAGGGTGTATAGTCAGCTTGAATCTTGAGTTTCAAATCTTCCAATTCTGTTCTGATGTAAACATTTTCCAATCTTATTTCATTTTCCTTTGTTTATTTTGGGTTTCATCAGAAAGCTTTCTTTCATTCACCGCCAGCTACTCGCTTTGTATTGTCACCTCCTGTTGCAGTTCAGGTAATGCGTTGGGATTTCTGAAAAGATAGTTTTGTCACTCCGGCAAGTTCTATGTCTCTCTGCTGCCCACGTTTGGTGTACTCGAGCATTGTCTTTTTCCATTTTGGCACTTTGCAAGGGGTTTTCTGTGCCTCTTTTTAAACTCTCTACACTCCTCAACTTGAAGATTAAAATATTCATCAAAGGCTTTTAATATTTTGTCGAAGCTGGTTGAGGATTCATCAGTGCACTGCGTTAGAGTTACTTCAGCAAGTTCACCAAACCAGTATAAAAATGTATTAATCTGGACCTTTTCTGACTTTCTACTTAAACTACCGGAGTACATCAGATCAGAAATTCTCTTCTCCAGGAAGTCCAATTTTATGTTAAGTTTGGCCCTTGGATGAATCCAAACTGATCTTGAAAGTTGGATTTTTAATCCACGGTTAAAAATTTTTAAAGCGTAAGTTCAGCTTTAAGCAGTTGCTGAAATTCAAGATGGTGCTACTGATCATTTCAAGACAGTGTTTACCCGTGCTTGCTGGTTTTGGTGGGATTCAACTGTAATGCGATTTGCACTCAGCCTTGAAAAAAATTTAAGCAGTGGCTGCTTGGATCGGCAAGTTGCAGACTTCTCCCTTTAGGGTCGAGAAAGTGTGGAACCCTGGCCTTTGCTGAACTTTAAAGCTGATTCTTTAGCCGCAGTTCTTCCGAATTAATTTTTTTTCCCTTTTCAGAGTGAGCTCAGACACCTATGTGAGACAAGGGAGGAGATTGCAGGGGGCTCTGACACTAATTTTCAAATCCTCTTCGGCCACAGGAGAGGTGCCAGAGGACTGGTGGACAGCGAATGTGGTACCATTACTCAAGAAGGGTAGTAGGGACAAACCAGTTGATTACAGGCCAGTGAGTCTAACATCAGGTAGGGAAACTATTGGAAAAAATTCTGATGGACAGGATTAATCTCCATTTGGAGAGGCAGGGATTAAACAGGGATAGTCAGCATGGCTTTGTCAGGGGGAGATCATGCCTAGCAAATTTGATTGAATTTTTCGAGGAGATGACTAGTTGTGTAGATGAGGGTGATGCTGTTGATGTAGTTTACAATAAGGCTTTTGACAAGGTCCCACATGGGAGAATGGTCAAGAAGGTAAAAGCCCATGGGATCCAGGATAATTTGGCAAATTGGATCCAAAATTGGCTTAGCGGTGGGAGGCAAAGGGTGATGGTCGAAGGTTGTTTTTGCGATTGGAAGCCTGTGACGAGTGGTGTACCGCAGGGACCCTTGCTGTTTGTAGTGTACATTAATGTTTTAGACATGAATGTAGGAGGTATGATCAGTAAGTTCACAAATTGGTGGTGTGGTAAGTAGTGAGGAGGAAAGCCTTAGATTACAGGATGATATAGATGGGCAGAGCAGTGGCAAATGGAATTTAATCCTGACAAGTGTGAGGTGATGCATTTTGGGAGGACTAACAAGGCAACGGAATACACAATGAATGGTAGGACCCTAGGAAGTACAGAGGATCAGAGGGACCTTGGTGTACATATCCATAGATCCCTGAAGGCAGCAGCACAGGTAGATAAGGTAGTTAAGGAGGCATAAGGGGTACTTGCCTTTATTAGCTGAGGCATAGAATATAAGAGCAGGGAGGTTATGCTGGAGCTGTATAAAATGTTAGTTCTGCCACAGCTGGAGTACTGTGTGCAATTCTGGTCGCCACACTATAGGAAGGATGAGGGTGCAGAGGAGATTCACCAGGATGTTGCCTGGGCTGGAGTGTTCAGCTATGAAGAGAGATTGGATAAGCTAGGGTTGTTTTCCTTAGAGCAGAGAAGGCTGAGGGGGGACCTGATAGAGGTATACAAAATTATGAGGGGCATAGATAGGGTAGATAGGAAGAAACTTTCCCCTTCGTGGAGGTGTCAATAACCAGGGGGCATAGATTTAAGGAAAGAGGCAGGTGGTTTAGAGGGGATTTGATGAAAAATCTTTTCACCCAGAGAGTGGTTGGAATCTGGAATACACTGCCTGAGGGGGTGTTAGAGGCAGGAACCCTCACAACATTTAAGAAGTATTTAGATGAGCACCTGAAACGCCAAAGCATACAGGGCTATGGGCCAAGAGCTGGAAAATGGGATTAGAATGGATAGGTCTTTGATGGCCAGCATTGAAAAGATGGGCCAAAGGGCCTGTTTCTTTCTGTTTAACCGACTATGGCCATGTGTTCGGGCACTGACTCAAATCTGGTTTTTCCAACGGAGTTTTTAAAAAGCAATTTCTGACCACCAAACTATTTAAACGTTCCTCACGACTTGCTATATCATGGAATTTAAAACCAGCTTACTCCTGCTAGGTCATCTGCCTCCACACTCTGGGAATTGAAGCTGGACTTCCAAGTCTTCTGCAGTGAGGAATTTTAAATTTCTGCCTTCAGCTTCTAAGCCTTTCTTTGGAGCTTTTCCCTGGCAATTTTCCTTTCCTCATCTGCTTCTCGAGCTTTTCTTCAGGTCAGAACATTCCTTCAAATTTTCTTTGTCTTGCAAGATTTCAGTTTTTCTTTGCATTTTTTTTGGCAAGATTTTGGGTTTTTCCATGTGCAGAGGGTGTTCGGTGCCATTCAGTAGGTCTTAATGAAGCCTTCTTATCTTAAGTAGGTTAACTGTATGTGTTTATTAACTATGTACATAGTTCTCATACATACAGCGAAGGGTTCCAGTTAGCAGCTGTCTGCAGCCTGCTTGTGCACATGGCTCTCTCCAACACTAGACTGACCCCTAGGTGCGGGTCATCTGTTCACTTACATCACTGTGTGGGTTGTACTGCACCCAGTCCCACTTTAACCCTATACATGCCAAACCCTTATACGACAATTACCATTTCCCTTAGTGCTACCTTGCTCTCTTGCCTTCTCCTCTCTCTTTAATATATCACATCTCTCTCACATGACCCCTTGCCCCACTATTTAGTTTAAAGCACTATCTACCACCTTAGTTATCAAACTTGCCAGAACACTGGTCCCAGCATGGTTCAGGTGAAGATCATCCCAACAGTACAGCTCCCACTACTGGTGTCAGTGCCCCAAGAATCAAAACCTATTTCTCCCACACCAGTCTTTGAGCCGTTCATTCAATGCTCTAATCTTACTTACCCAATTTGCTCCTGGCTCAGATAATAATCCAGTTCTGCTTTTTAATTTAGCTCCTTGCTGCTCATACTCTCTAAGCAGAATCTCTTTCCTCCTCCTACCTATGTTGTTGGTGACTATGTGGACCACGACAACTGGATCCTCCTCCTCCTACTGAAAGTTCCTCTCCAGCCCAGAACAAATGTCCCGAACCCTGGCATCAATCAGGCAACACAGCCTTCTGGGCTCTTGTTCTCGGCTGCAGAGAACAGTGTCCATCCCCCTGACTATACCGTCCCATATTACCACTGCATTCCTATTAACTCGGACCGCTTGAATGACTTCCTGTACCACGATACCATGGTCAGTTTGCACATCCAACCTGCAGCTCTCCACCCTTTGCCCCTACAGGCTGCAAAAACCTTGAACCTGTTGGACAGCCTTGATGTTATACAGCAAGCCCTCGCTTTAAGCTGCTCCGTTTCAAGTTGTTTCCATTTAAAATGGTACAGTTTTTAGAGCTGGTATTCCAGATTTTAGTCTTCAGTTTTGATTTTAAGTCATTTTGTGTCATTGTTATGTGTAGTTTCATGCTGTTTCTTGTCGCTGTTTTGCGCTGGTTTGGTGTCAGCACCATTTTGAATCTGGTGCGAGAAGAGGAATTTAATTGCACTCAAAAGAATCCTGATTTTTTTTTTCAAAAACTCTTGAAACAAACTTTTATAAGAATACCAAAACAAACAGCATTTTTTTGTAAGGAAGAAGTTGAAGCCCAGGCTGCTGATTTCTATGCAGAAAAGGCCCATTTCTTCACTCTGCAAGCTGATTTGTGTTTTGGAGCCCCAGGTATGCCTGCTGTGGATCTTTACTTTGGGTGAGGCAGAGAGGCAATTTTAAAGTCTGAGAGGGAGGCATTTGTTGCTGTATACAGGTAAAATTGATTTCCTTGTCTCAGGACTTGTTTGGGTGAAAAAGTGCAGTGCTACCCTGCAGGAGCCTGACTCTGCAATCTTCTGATTAATTTTGGAGCTCCAAATCTGGCCTTGTTCGACTCTGCAGTAGCTGAAGCAATGAGGCCATTTCAAACCTGGTGAGAGAACCATTGGCCTCTCCCAAGCCAACATGCCCAGCATTGAGGCGCTAATCACTCAAGGTCACCTCCACTGAAATGTTTCAGGGACGTTCTCAAAGCATCCTTGAAGAGGTCAAACATCTCCACCGACTCATGGTGGTGGACCAAATTGGGAGATGGTTCATTTGGGAAGGCACTGAACACAGAGACTTCAGGAGCATGTAGAGGCAAAGCCAAGATGGTGGAGAGAGCACAAAAACCCCCAAACAACTCCTCTAACTGTCCCTCCAAACGGATCGAGCATTGAACTTCTCCGAATCCATTGAACCAGAGTGGAAGAAGTCATCCCTGGAACCGAGGGACTGAGAGAGAAGAAGAGGGACTGGTGAGTGTTATCTAATTTGAATTTACTAAGTATTTCTTTTATATTTAGTAATTTATTTTACAAGTTATTTCAGTTAGGAATGCGCAGTGCTGCATATGTCGTTATTTCAACTTGTATATCTGTTTTTCCAGGAGAGACATACCCAAAGGAACTGAGCTCTGGCTTTAACATTGAATCATAGACTTGCATAGGAATCACTTAAAGTTGTGATTTTAAGGAACACAACAACAACCACAAGTGATGGCTTACAGTATTTGACCTCGGGGTGAGCTTCTGTGCCATTATTAAGACTGTCTACGCTCATCTCTGTGACATTGTCTGACTCTGCCCCTGTTTCATGGATGAAACCCTCATCCATGTCTTTGTTACCTCTAGACTTGACTAATTCACTGCTCTCCTGGCTGGCCTCCAATCTTCTACCTTCCCTAAACTTGAATTCATCCAAAACTCTGTTTTCCACATCCTGACTCTCACCAACTTCTGTTCACCTATCACTTCTGTGCTTGCTGATCTATATTGGCTCCTGGTCTGACAACATCTGGATTTAAAAATTCTCATTCTTGCTTTCAAATATCTCCGTGGCCTCATTCCTCCCTCTCTGTGTAACATCCTTTAGCCCCACAACCCTTAGATCTCTATCGTCCTGCAATTCTGACTCTTGAGCATCCCTGATTTTAATCGCTGTGCCATTGGTGGCTGTGCCTTCAGTTACCTTGGTCTCGGCTCTAGAATTCCCTCCTAAACTTCTGGTCACCTGCCATAATATCACCTTATGTGGGCTTGGTGAAGCGCTTTGGGATGTTTTATCATGTATAAATTTATTGTCGTGATACATTGCTGATTTAGCTGTCAGTATGTATTGAGTGTGTTGCAGTGTGATTGAGCATCTTCAGTGAGTGTCTCGAGGCCTTTTGTGCTTGTGTTGTTTTCCACAATGGTGATATGATGGGATATTCAGTGGTGTTTGTGTTGTTGATTCGTAGGTAGACGGATTGTTTATTATTGGTTGGATGTACCTGCCCCCTCACGATCCCAGAGTCAACGATGCCATGCGCTGTAAACCTTTGTTCCGGATTCACCTGTGGGAAAAGAATAAAGCGGAAGTGGAATGCATGTATGGTCACAAGGGGTCTCACAAGGGTGATATACTACAGGTAACAGGAAATACTTGTTTGTCCATTCGCCTTTTCAAGAAATAAAAAGCATGCCCCAAAGGATAGAGTGCACAAGAACTGCCCCTTTCAGACTTTTTAATTTCGCTGAGGCCATTGCTTCTCTGCCAGTCCCTCCAGGTCCCGTGTTCCACGCAGCAGTCTAAAACTTACCATGCAGGGGGACAAGTGGACTGTGCGCAAGAAGCGGTCCCTTTAAGGTGTGTGCATGTGCGGTGGTACCATGTCGGGAATGTGGGGCAGATACCCTGTCGGGGCAGAATGTCTGTTGATGTGAGGAGTTTTATTTAGAAGCACCATAAAGGGACAGTGCAGTGCAACAAATGGGCCATGCACAGTAAAAGGAGATTTGAGGGACATCGCCTGTGCCTCTTGAATCTTGACACTGATTCCTTTTCTGTTTTATTTGGGCTGCTGTTTTGCAATTTACTGCCACAGGTGAATTATTGTTGAACTGAACCATTGTGAACACATTTGGTGTTTTTAGCTGCAGAATCCTGTATCCAGCAGAGTTTTTTTTCTTTGCAGATTGTGAAGAAGGATGAGTTTTCAACCAAATGCAATCAGACTGATTTCCACCGGATGGCAGGAGGGAGGCAGGAGGTAAGTGGTGAGGTGAGGGTTTGACATCCTGAGGGGTGCAGATCCCCTGTTGTGACAGTGAGGGGCTGATATTCTGTTGAGGTGAAGAACTTTATGTAAAGTGATACTCAGTTGCTTCTTATGTCCCAACATTCTGGAATTTGTAAATTATTACTGATGTCCCACCCCATGCTGGATTACTCTAGTTACTGCTAACAGGAAAGTTACACCAGCCTGTCTTTGAATGATTCTGATTTACATTGTATGGATGCAAACTATCTTCAACCTCCATTCTGTTTTTTGTTTTGAAGCCAGCTTGCTACCCCTTTGCTATTTGCCCTCGGACTCTACATGCTCTAACCTTGGTCCTGAGTTTGCTATTCAGTACCCGATCCAAGTCCTTTTATGGGGAAGAAAAAGAAAATCTTGCATTGATATAATGACTATTACAACCTCAGGACACCCCAAAGTGCTTCACAGCCAATGGAATACTTTATTTTTTGAAGTGCATATTCTATTATAATATAGGAAACAGGGCAGCCAATTTACACACAGCAAACTGTCAAAAGAAGCAATATGATACTGACCAGGTAATCTGCTTTTTGTAATGTTGTTTGAGGGATGTGTGTTGGCCAGGACACCAGGGAAAACATTCCTGCTCCTCTTTTAAATAGTGCCTTGGAAACTTTTACATTGACTTGAGAGCAGCCTGGGCTTTGCTTTAGTATCTCTCCTGAAAGATGGCTCTTCCAACAGCGCAGCACTCCCTCAGCGCTGCACTGGAGTGTCAGCCTAGATTTTTCTCCTCAAGATTCTGCAGTGGTTCTTGAAAACTCAACCCTCTGAAGGAAAAGAGTCACCCACAGAGCCGCAGTACCATTTTTAAAATTCATTCGTGGGTTGCAGATATCGCTGGCAAGGCCAGCATTTAACATAGAATCAAAGAATGGTTACATCACAGACAGAGACCATTTGGCCCATTGTGTCTGTGCCAGCTCTCTGCAAGAGCAACTTGGCTAGTCACGCTCCCCTGCCCCTTTCACTGTGGCCTTATCATTTTTTTCCTTTCAGCTAGTTATCCAATTCCCTGTTGAAGGCTTTTATTGAATCAGCCTCTACCCCACAGGCAGTGCATTTCAGATCCTTTGGTTCTTTTGCCTAAAGTTCAGTGCCATTCACAACTCCTCTTATACTGAAGCAGTCTGTGTCCATATGCAGCAATACCTGGACAATATCCTGTTAATTGACAATTAACATTTGCGCCACACAAGTGCCAGACAATGACCATCTCCAACAAGAGAGAATCTAACCATCTCCCCATGACATTCAATGGCATCACCATTGCTGAGTCCCCCACTATCAGCTACCATTGACCAGAAACAGAACTGGATCAGCCATATAAATACTACGGCTACAAGAGAAGTCAGAGGCTGGGAATTCTGGGGTGAGTAACTCACCTCCTGTCTCTCCAAAGCCTGCCCACAATCTACAAGGCACAAGTCAGGAGTGTGATGGAATACTTTTCACTTGCCTGGATGAGTGCAGCTTCAACAACACTCAAGAAGCTTGACACCATCCAGTATAAAGCAGCCCGCTTGATTGGCACCCCATCCACAAACATTCACTTCCTCCACCACCGCTGCACAATGACAGCAGTGTGTACCACCTACAAAGCGTACTGCAGCAACTCACTCAGGCTCCTTCAACAGCACCTTCCAAACCCAAGACCTCTCCTGCTTAGAAGGAGAAGGGCAGCAGATGACTGGAAACATCACCACCTACAAGTTCCCCCTTCAAGTCACACACTCATCCTGAGTTTGCACTGTATCGCCATTCCTTCGTTATCGCTGGGTCAAACTCCTGCGCAAAGATCTGGAAAATGGAGAATAATGTGGGCGAATGTGAAATTGTCCATTTTGGCAGGAAGAATAAAAAAAGCATATTATCTAAATGGTGAGAGATTGCAGAGCTCTGAGATTGAGGATTGAGTATCCACAAAAGACTAGTATGCAGGTACAGCAAGTAATTAGGAAAACTAATAGAATGTTATCATTTATCGCGAGGGGGAATCGAATACATAACTAGGGAGATTATGATTCCGTTCTACAGGGCACTGGTGAGACCACATCTGGAGCACTGTGTACAGCACACTCTCCTTATTTCAGGAAGGATGTAAGTGTGTTGGAAGCAGTTCAGTGAAGGTTACTAGACTAATACAGTATTGGGCAGGTTATCTTAGGAAGAAAATTTGGACAGACTGGGCTTGTATCCAGTGGAGTTTGGAAGAGTGAGAGGCGACTTCATTGAAACCTTTAAGATCTGAAGGGTCTTGACAGGGTGGATGTGGAGAGAATGTTTCCTCTTGAGGGAGAATCTAGAACTAGGGATCATTGTTTAAAAATAAGAGGGCGCTCATTTAAGACAGATAAGAATTTTTTTCTCATGGTCATGAGCCTTTGGAACTCTCTTCCCGAAAAGGCGGTGGAAGCAGAGCCTTTGACTATTTTTAAGGCAGAGCTAGATAGATTCTTGATAAGGAAGGAAGTGAAAGGTTACTGGGGGTGGGCAGGAATGTGGGGTTGAGGTTACAATCAGATCAGCTATGATCTTATTGAAAGGCGAAGCAGGCTCAAGGGGCCGAGTGGCCTCCTCCTAACCCTTATGCTCGTAACTCCCTAACAACACTTGCGTCACATGGACTGCACCAGTTCAAGTAGGCATCTCACCACCACCTTCGCAAGGGCAATTAAGGATGGTCAACAAATGTTGATCTTGCCAGCGACGCCCACATCCCGTGAAATAATTTTTAAAAATCTTAATGCCAAGTGAGGTGTGGAAGTCTCGCCTCCAGCCAATTAACCCTCCATGGAATGTCAAATGGCTGTGGGGCAGCCCTTCTGCCAAATCTTTCGGTGGTGGGTGGGAAACCTTGCCATCAGAAAAATTCTGCCCTGGATTCACTTGAGTCAGTGCCTCTTCCAAGTGGCGCTCAACATGGAAGAATATTGAGTTGTGGGATGGTAGTAGTTGGTCATCAGCAGGTGATTTCCTTGCACACGTTTGATCTGATGCTATGAGACTTTGTGAGATCCGGAGTCGATGTGTGCTCCCAGGCTTATTCCCTCCTGACAATCCCACTGTGCCAGCACCACAGGGGAGTTTGTCCTGTTGGTGGGACAGGGCGTACCCAAGGATGGTGATGGAGGAGTCTGGGGCATTGAGTCAAAGAAATGAATGATTCTGTGACTGTAATGATATCAGACTGTTGCTTGACTCAACTGTGGGACAGCTCTCCCAATTTTGGCACAGCTTCCCCTATATTAGTGAGGAGGATTTTACAGGGTCGACAGAGCTGGATTTGCCTTTTTCGTATCCGATTCTAAGGTTGACACCAGTTGGTTTTTCCTGTTTTTATTATTTGACTTTTCTGTCGTGTTTTGACACCACTGAGTGGCTTGAGATGCCACTTCAGAGGGCAGTGACGAGACAGCCACATTGATTTGGGGCCTTCACTAAAGGACATTAGTGCCTTTTCCTCATGCAGTACATATTGTTGCTCCCTTTGAAATTTGGTATTCTTGCATCTGTCCTGATGAGTGCAAGACAAAAAACTTTGACAGCACGGTTCTTTTTTCCGGCAATATTCAATGCTTAAATAAAAGCAAAATACTCAATGCTTTCTGTTTAGAACCACCTCCCACCCTGCCTGCCACCATTCTTGTGGTTTCTTGTTCTGACTGATACCAACATAAGAAATAGGAACAGGATTAGACCATTCGGCCCCTCGAACCTGCTCTGCCATTCCATAAGATCATGGCTAATCTTCTTGTGTTTGGAATTCCACATTCCCATCATATTCACCTGTCCTTTCTCTTCCCCTGTTGGTAGGGTTACTGTGTAGTTCCAGTATTTGCTCTTTCTATTTCCAGTTTGAAATGTTTGTCGCTTGACTGAGACCAGTTGTTTCAGCTGCTCCTGTTTTCCCAGAGGTGGTGTTAATAGGGATTTGCTGCCAGTGGTCCACAGCAGCTTCTGTGCTCATTGAGCATTGACCTGTCAATTGACCCATAGCCACCAAACCCTGGAAAAGCACTTAAGATGGGTTTGGTTGTTTGTGCCCTTGGTAACATAGGAACATACGAACAAGGAGTAGGAGTAGTGGAGTTCCCCAGGGGTCGGTACTGGGACCCTTGCTTTCCCTGATATGTATTAATGATCTAGACCTTGGCATGCAGAGGACAAGTGCCAAGTTTGCGGATGATACGAGGCTTGGGAGTGTTGTGAACTGCGAGGAGGATGGTGTGGAACTTCAAGAGGACATGGACAAGTTGGTGGAGTGGGCAGATAGGTGGTAGATAAAGTTCAATACAGTGAAGTGTAAGGTGATGCATTTTGGTAGGAGGAACATGGACATACAATATAAAATAAGGGGTGAAATTTTGAAGGGGGTACAGGAGCAGAAAGACCTGGGTGTATATGTGCATAGATCATTGAAGGTGGCAGGACAGGTGGAGAGAGCAATTAATAAAGTATATAGTATCCTGGGCTTTATTAATAGGGGCATAGAGTACAAATCATGAGGGGGCTGGACAGAGTAGATAAGAAGAAGCTATTCCCACTCGTAAAAGAATCAAGAACGAGAGGGCACAGATTTAAAGTGAATTGCAAAAGAAGCAAATGTGATGTGAGAAAAAACTTTTTCACACAGCGAGTGGTTCGGGTTTGGAATGCACTGCCGGGAATGTGGTGGAGGCAGGTTCAATCGAGGCATTCAAGAGGACATTAGATGATTATTTAACTAATGTGCAAGGGTACGGGTAAAAGGCAGGAGAATGGCACTAGGTCATAACGCTCATTTGGAGAGCTGATGCAGACATGATGGGCCGAATGGCCTCCTTGCGTGCCGTTAAAATTCCGAGATTCTGAGTAGGCGATTTAGCCCCTCGAGTCTGCACCGCCATTTAATAAGATCATAGCTGATCTGATAGCAACCTGAAACCTGCATCCCACCTACCTCCAATCACCCCTTGTTTACCAAGAATCTGTCCACTCCTGCCTTAAAAATATTCAAAGACTCTCTTCCTGAAAAGGTGGTAGAAGCAGAGTTAGTTCCAAAGACTCACGACCCTCTGAGTGAAAATATTTTGCCTAATCTCTGTCTTAAATGGACGACCCCATATTTTTAAACAGTGACGCCTAGTTCTAGATTCTCCCACAAGAGGAAACACCCTCTCCACATCGACCCTGTCAAGACCCCTCAGGATCTTATATGTTTCAATCAAGTCACTTCTTACTCTTCTAAACTCCAGTGGATACAAGCCTAACTGGTCCAACTTTCCTCATAAGACAACCTGCCCATTCCGGGTATTAGTCTGGTAAACCTTCTCTGAACTGCTTCCAACGCATTTACATCCTTCCTTAAATAAGGTGATGAATACTGTACACAGCACTCCAGATGTGGTCTCATCAATACCCTGTACAACTGAAGCATAACCTCCCTACTTTTATTTTCAATCTCCCTCGCAATAAACGATAACATTCTATTAGCTTTCCTACTTACTTGCTGTACTTGCAGACCAGCCTTTTGTGATTCATGCACGAGGACACCCAGATCCCTCTGCACCTCAGAGCTCTTCGATCTCTCACCATTTAGATAATATGCTTTTCTTTTATTCTTCCAGCCAAAATGGGCAATTTCACATTTTCCTACATTAAACTCCATCTGCCAGATCTTTGCCCACTCACTTAACCTATGTCTGTTTGTAGCCTCCACATGCCCTCTTCACAACTTACTTTCCTACCTATCTTTGTGCCATCAGCAAATCTGGCAAACATCTCTTCAATCCTGTCACCCAAGTCATCTATATAAATTGTAAACAGTTGAGGTCCCAGCACTGATCCCTGTGGCACACCACTCATTACATCTTGTCAACCTGAAAAATACTCATTTATGCCTATTCTCTGCTTTCTGTTAGCCAGCCAGTCTTCTGTCCATACCAATATGTTACCCCCTACACCATGAGCTTTTATTTTCCGCAATAACCTTTGATGTGATTTGGACAAGCTGAGTGAGTGCGCAAATGCATGGCAGATGCAGTATAATGTGGATAAATGTGAGGTTATCCACTTTGGTAGCAAAAACAGGAAGGCACATTATTATTTGAATGGCTATAAATTGAGCGAGGGGAATGTGCAATGAGATCTGGGTGTCCTTGTACACGAGTCGCTGAAGGTAAGCATGCAGGTGGTAAAGAAAGCAAATGGTATGTTGGCCTTCATAGCCAGAGGATTCGATTACAGGAACAGGGATGTCTTGCTGCAATTGTACAGGGCCTTGGTGAGACCACACCTGGAATATTGTGTGCAGGTTTGGTCTCCTTATCTGAGGAAGGATGTTCTTGCTATAGAGAGAGTGCAGTGAAGGTTTACCAGACTGATTCCTGGGATGGCGGGACTGACATATGAGGAGAGATTGAGTCGGTTAGGATTATATTCGCTGGAGTTCAGAAGAATGAGGGGGGATCTCATAGAAACCTATAAAATTCTAACAGGACTAGACATGGTAGATGCAGAAAGGGTGTTCCCGATGGTGGGGGAGTCCAGAACCAGGGGTCACAGTCTGAGGATATGGAGTAGACCATTTAGGACTGGGATGAGAAATTTCTTCACCCAGAGAGCGGTGAGCCTGTGGAATTCGCTACCACACAATTTTTTGGCCCCAACTACTTTCAATGTTTTCAGGAAGGAGTTAGATATAGCTCTTGGGGTGAAAGGGATCAAAGGATATGGGGAGAAAGTGGGAGCAGGCTATTGAGTTGGATGATCAGCCATGATCATAATGATTGGTGGAGCAGGCTCGAAGGACCGAATGGCCTCCTCCTGCTCCTAGTTTCTATGTTTCTATGTGGCACTTTATCAAATGCCTTCTGGAAATCTAAGTACAGTACATCCACCGGTTCCCCTTTATCCACAGCACATGTTACTTCCTCAAAGAACTCCAGTAAATTGGTTAAACACAATTTCCCTTTCACAAAACCATGTTGGCTCTGCCTGATGACCTTGAGCTTATCCAAATGCCCTTCTTTAATACTGGCTTCTAACATTTTCCCTACGACAGATGTTAAGCTAAGTGGCTTGTTGTTTCCCGCTTTCTGTCCCCCTTTTTGAATAATGGAGTTACATTTGCTATCTTCTACTCCAATGGGATCTTCTCCCAATCTAGGGAGTTTTGGAACAATGGTTTGGGTTGGTTCGAGCGATGAGCTCCTTTGCAGCACTGACTTTCTTTGGTTAAATTGTGTTTGGAAAACAGGAGTTCCGGACATGGCTGGCGGAAGAATGGGGTCGAACGCTGGAGGATATTTTCCATGAGCACATGCAGGAGCTAATCCTTATGAAGTTTATCTATACCAGTCAGTACGAGTGAGTGACTGTCAACCAACAGTTTGAACCTTCAGTAATTGGGACTCCTGTTGTTTGGGAGCAGAGCCTGGGGCATGGGGGTGGTGGTGTATAGAGCGTGGGTTTCAGGGTGCTGGGGAGGGAATGTGCCCGGGCTGCTGGGGATAGAGGAAGGGCCTGAGATTCTTATTCTCAAAATTTGTCTGCTTTCGCTCCATTGTGTTCAGAGAGGGGTTTGGGGAGCTGCTTTGTGGTAGTCCTAATTGGGA
The DNA here is from genome assembly GCF_964194155.1 of Cetorhinus maximus. Lineage (NCBI taxonomy): Eukaryota > Metazoa > Chordata > Chondrichthyes > Lamniformes > Cetorhinidae > Cetorhinus > Cetorhinus maximus. The sequence goes on from NC_135884.1 coordinate 157,878,020, forward strand.
GTGTTGGGCAAGGCTGATAGTGGCATGTAGTGCTTGGGTCCACTGGCTTTAAATTGAATGACTTTGACAGGGTTTTCCCCTGCAGTTAAGGGATCAGTTAGCATGTGGTCAGGGCACCACACTGAGTGCGGTAGGTGGGGTCTGGGCTGCTGTTGATGTTAGGGTCCTCTGGTGGAGTTGATCTGGTGATGTTGTGGCCCAGGGATGATCAGGAATTGGAGAAGGTGATTTTGACCTCTCGACAGGAGGGCGAGGTGTCCTAATACCTTGTGTTTGTGTTTCAGTAACTGTCTGACATATCGTAGGATCTACTTACCACCATCCAGTCCAGAGGATCTGATACCCCCTGGCCTCTTTAAAGGAACATATGGGAGCCACGGGCTGGAGATAGTTATGCTGAGCTTCCATGGAACCCATATCAAAGTCACAAAAATCACTGTAAGTGACCATTCATTCCTGAGATACTGGATATGCCTCAGATCTGTGAAAATAGTCCTGCAGCGCTTGCTGCCAATGCTGTGTGCCTATTGCCAGTCCCGTGACACCCTTTGCCAGTCCTGTGATACCCATGTTTGCTGCTAGTTCCCTGTGCTCACTGCCGGTCCCCTGGTGTCTGTGCTCACTGCCAATCCCATGGTGTCTGTGCTCACTGCCAATCCCCTGGTGTCTGTGCTCACTGCCGGTCCCATGGTGTCTGTGCTCACTGCCAATCCCCTGGTGTCTGTGCTCACTGCCGGTCCCATGATGTCTGTGCTCACTGCCGGTCCCATGGTGTCTGTGCTCACTGCCGGTCCCATGATGTCTGTGCTCACTGCCGGTCCCATGATGTCTGTGCTCACTGCCAATCCCATGGTGTCTGTGCTCACTGCCAATCCCATGGTGTCTGTGCTCACTGCCGGTCCCATGGTGTCTGTGCTCACTGCCAATCCCATGGTGTCTGTGCTCACTGCCGGTCCCATGGTGTCTGTGCTCACTGCCGGTCCCATGGTGTCTGTGCTCACTGCCGGTCCCATGGTGTCTGTGCTCACTGCCGGTCCCATGGTGTCTGTGCTCACTGCCAATCCCATGGTGTCTGTGCTCACTGCCGGTCCCCTGGTGTCTGTGCTCACTGCCGGTCCCCTGGTGTCTGTGCTCACTGCCGGTCCCATGGTGTCTGTGCTCACTGCCGGTCCCATGATGTCTGTGCTCACTGCCGGTCCCATGGTGTCTGTGCTCACTGCCGGTCCCATGGTGTCTGTGCTCACTGCCGGTCCCATGGTGTCTGTGCTCACTACCAATCCCATGATGTCTGTGCTCACTGCCGGTCCCCTGGTGTCTGTGCTCACTGCCGGTCCCATGGTGTCTGTGCTCACTGCCGGTCCCATGGTGTCTGTGCTCACTGCCGGTCCCCTGGTGTCTGTGCTCACTGCCGGTCCCATGGTGTCTGTGCTCACTGCCGGTCCCATGGTGTCTGTGCTCACTGCCGGTCCCATGGTGTCTGTGCTCACTGCCGGTCCCCTGGTGTCTGTGCTCACTGCCGGTCCCATGGTGTCTGTGCTCACTGCCGGTCCCATGGTGTCTGTGCTCACTGCCGGTCCCATGGTGTCTGTGCTCACTGCCGGTCCCATGGTGTCTGTGCTCACTGCCGGTCCCATGGTGTCTGTGCTCACTGCCGGTCCCATGGTGTCTGTGCTCACTGCCGGTCCCATGGTGTCTGTGCTCACTGCCGGGCCTGCAGTGTTTAAGGAGGGTGAAATCTCTGAATAGTGTTGGAAACTGTAGCTTGCAGGAAAAGCTATCAAACGTCTTGGTGGGCTTTTGCTGGGAGAACATGCTCCTTGTGTGGAGGAGTCTTTGTTCCTGGGAAGTGGAGTGGAATTGTTGATTTAATTTTCCAGATTTTTAAATTGTATTGATAACTTCTCCCACTTACTGTGAATTATGAAAATATCTGTAACTCGCCCAAGCGCGATGCCCATTGAGTGCCATCTTAACTCAGTTGATGGCAGTTTCCCTCTGTTTTCAAGCCTAAGGAGTTCTCCTCGTGACCTGACCCAATATTCACTCTCAGCTAACACCATGATAAACAGCTCATCTGGCTTATTCATTTGCTCTTGTGGCATCTTGCTGTGCGCAAATTGGTTGCCAAGTTTGCCCACATAACATGTTGGGTATTTTGGTTTTACAGTGCATGTCACAGCCATCTGTAGGTTAAAATTTCAAGTGACGTTGTAATTGCAGGGACTTGAGAAACATTTGTAATAGTTTAGTATAGTACTGAATAAACCAGTGAGACACCACTGGGGAAGAAAGGTGTAAACTAACCTTTAGTTCTTTTTGTCCATTGAGCACAGGGAGACCCAAATGTACCTGCGGGTCAGCTGACTTTGCACATTGATGTCACCCGCCCAGTTCAGCTGCCTGACATCGAGCACCTTAGAAGCTTCGACAAACTATCCCGAATCGTGTTGGAGATTCACCAACAGGTGCAATGTGACCAACAGAACCAGGAGCACCGGCAGGAGAATGCGCAGTGCAGTATGGACAGCTTGCAGTCCGCATGTAATGGTGACCAGAGAGTGAAAGCTGCCGGAATGAGCATGAAGCCTGAGACAGGAGAAGCAGAGGGAGCAACTGCAGGAGGGTCACCAACACCGCCAGTGCCTGGGCAGCCCTTTGTGTTACCTGTGGGAGTGATGGCTCGAAATGAAGTGTACCCAAGGACGTGTAGGGCCTGGTAAGGGACTGTTGAGTGTGTGGCACGAAGTACCACAAATTATTGGTCCTCCTAATGGTTACATCTTGTGGCAACAGAGGGCATGAATGAGCTATTAAAGGTATATTTTGCATCTAGTTTCACAGAAGAAAAGGATGGAGTTAATGTGAGATTTGAGGACGAAGGAGAATATTAGAGGTATTCAATAAGATAAAAATAGAAAGGAGGTGCTAAATAGGTTGCCATCACTCAAAATTTAACAAGTCACTTGATCTCAATGGAATAAATCCCAAGTTGCTGAGTTACCAGGATAGAGGTAGCAGAACAAAAACAAAAATAAAAATAGCTGGAAAAACTCAGCAGGTCTGACAGCATCTGCGGAGAGGTATACAGTTAACGTTTCGAGTCCGCATGACAGGAGGGTCCGTATGACAGGAGGGTCCGTATGACAGGAGGGTCCGTATGACGGGAGGGGGTCCGTATGACGGGAGGGGGTCTGCATGACGGGAGGGGGTCCGCATGACGGGGGGGGGTCCGTATGACGGTGGGGGGGGCGGGGTCCGTATGACGGGAGGGTCCGTATGACGGGAGAGTCATATGGACTCGAAACGTTAACTGTATACCTCTCCGCAGATGCTGTCAGACCTGCTGAGTTTTTCCAGCTATTTTTATTTTTGTAAAAAGCAAAAAACTGCGGATGCTGGAAATCGAAAACAAAAACAAAAATACCTGGAAAAACTCAGCAGGTCTGGCAGCATCTGTGTTTAACTGGGCTCCCTTTCACAGATGCTGCCAGACCTGCTGAGTTTATCCAGGTGTTTTTGTTTTTTATTTTTGTTGTTGATTTGGATTTCCAGCATCCGCAGTTTTTTGCTTTTAATTTAGAGATAGCAGAAGCTCTGCCCACAATCTTTCAATCCTCCTCTGATGAGATGATTCTAGGGGACTGAGGGATTGCAGATGTTAGATCCTATTTTAAAGAAAAATGGAAAGGGATAAACCTGGTAACTACATGTCAGTCAGTTTAATACCAGTGATGGGGAAAACTACTGGAGGCCAATTCTTAATGGATTAATAAGCGACAGCATGAACTTGTTAAAGGTAAACTCTGTCTGGCTAACCTGATTGTATTCTTTGAAATAACAGGGAGGATTGATGAAAATATAGTGTGTTAGATGTATATATGGATTTTCAATTGGCACTTGGAGTGCCAGACAACAGATTTGCTTGGAAAATATAAGTACATAGTATTGAAAGCATGATGCTAATTTGGGTGTATAATTTGGGCAACTGGATTAGGGATAGGAGATAGAGTAGTGGTGAATGGATATTTTTGTGACTGGGGGCAGGTATCCAGTGGGGTCCCCCAGGAGTCCGTATTAGGCCCATTGCTTTTTTTATTGAATATAAATGACCTGGATGTGGGTATGGGAAGTACAGGAGGGCATGGAGAGACTGGTGAAATGGCAAGTACAGGAGGGCATGGAGAGACTGGTGAAATGGGCGGGCACATGGCAGATACAACTTTGTGTCTCATTACGAAACGATATTAATAGATTAAATGAATGGACAAAACTGTGGCAAATAGATTTCAATGTAGGGTCAACTGCTTTGAACTTAATTGATGGAGCAGGGTATTTCTAAATGGTGAAAAGTTGGGAATTTGGGGGGGTCAAGGTTCATGGATCATTAAAATGTCATGAACAGAAAGAGAAAATAATCAAAAAGGGAATAGAAGACCAGAATACAAAAGTGGGTAGTAGTCAGGTCCAGATGTACAAAGCCCTGGTTAGATCACACCTGGATTACTGTGAACAGCTCTGGGCACCACACCTTGGGAAGGATAGATTGGCCTTGGAAAGAGTGAAGCGTAGGTTTGTCTAAATGATACTTGGACTCCAAGTGTTAAATTACAAAGCGTGATCACACAAACTAGGGCTGTATTCCCTGGAATTTAAAAGAATAAAGGGTGATTTGATCAAAGTTTAAGATATTAAGGGGAACAGACAGGATAGATGGAGAAATGATTTCCACTGGTTGGGATGTCTAAGACTAGGGGACATAGTCTAAAAATTAGAGCCAGATCTTTCAGGGGTAAAATCAGGAAACACACTCAGGACGGTGGAAGTTTGGAACTCTGGTCTGCAAAAGGCACTTGACACTAGATAAATTGCTAATTTTAAAACTGAGACTGATAGACTTTTGCATGACAAAAGTATGAAGGGATATGGGGCAATGGTGGGTATATAGGGTTAGATCGTAGGTCAGTCATAATTGAATGGCAGAACAGGACTCGAGTGGCTAAGTGACCTATTACCACTCAGGGAGTGCTGCATTACCTGCCGTCTTTCAGATGAGATGCTAAACGGAGGACCTGTCTGCTCCAGTGGGTATTAAATGACTACAACACTATTCAAAGCTGAACAAAGAGTCCTGTTATCCTGGACAAGATTCATCCTGCATCCAATATCAGCAAAGAACAAATTGGTCCTGGCTTTGATGAAACTTGGCTTGTGGCTGCTGACACCTTGCCCATTACTGAAATCTCCTCACCTGGCTAAACTTCTATCAGTGGTAGTGCTGTGCTTCCTTTATAACATGGTCACACCTTAGCCTCTACTCCTGTAAAAACTTCAGCCTATTCCATCCCTCCCACCCCTCCTTTAAAATCCCCATTGTCAAGCACTCTGCAAACCCCACCCAAGTTTCTCCATACTCCCTTGTAACTCTCACCATGGTTCAGGGTCTGGTCTGCATCCCTTTACCTTATATATTTTCTCTTCTCTGTAAAACATTGTGGTCTTTTTCTACATTAAAGACTCTACAATAAGTGCAAGTTGCTTAAAGTTTTGAGATTTTAAAGAGTGTGATTAGGTGATCTAAAAATTCAAGCCTGTCCCTTGCTATCCACTCAGAGAGATTGAAGGGCAGGTTTACTTCAGTGACATTCTTGCTCCAGCTGGTTACCGGAATCAATTTATAAAAAATTATAACTTTCAGAACAGACAAGAGGCCTGATGAATTCTAGAATAGATTGCATTAAGATATCTGCCCAGTTCTATCAGTTTGTAATTATAATTAATGCAAATAAGTAACTAACAGACTTTTTGTGCACAGTAATTTTTTCAACTCTTTTTAGTGATACTGAATGTTTGTTGTCTTTCTACCTTATTGCTAGTTTTTATGGCACTGGCCTGATAGCAGGACATGGATTCACCAGCCCCGAAAGGACACCTGGGCTTTTCGTTCTATTTGATGAGCGATGTTTCGGCTTCATCTGGCTGGACCTGAAATCGTTTAGCTTGTACAGCAGGATTGAAGACTCGCTGAGAAGTGCACAGGCTCCTTTTAAAGAAGCTTTTGAATTAATGCTCAAGAGCATGCAGTCATGGACATCCTGACTAATGTCAGCTCTCAGGGAATGAAGTGTTGCATCAATGAGCAATCACAGCTGTGTAAAGCAGTCCCTCCCCATGTCCACTAAAGCATGCACTTTGGGAAGAAAGACTGGTGTTTGAAGTTGCCAGAACCACTTACCACCTTCTCCTCACCTTTAACCCCACCCCTTCTCACCTGAGCTACTACCCGAAGGTAATAATTGCTGCAATGGTTTCGTAATAAAGTTTCTTTCAGAGCTACCTGCGTGGACTGAATAGAGAACGAAATGTAGATGGGAGTGCGGAGAATCTCCCAGTGCTTGCTTGTGCATTAACAACAAAGGTGGGATGAATAAGGATCGAATGAAGCTTTGACTTTTCTTTATGCTGAGTAACCTTTGTTGGTTCTGTGAGGGTTTCTGAGGGGCTTTGTCTTTTAATTTTGTTACAAATTGTTGAACATATACTTTTGTATTGCTGAAAAAAGGGACATGATGCCTAAGCTTTTCATCTTATGTTCATCAGTACAGATTGCAAGATTGCCAACAGTAAAGGGAACAACAATTTAAACTGCATGAGTGCTGATTGGTTGGCAAGTGGACTCTGATTAGTACAGGCATTGCCATGGACATTGCAGCAGGGAACAGTTAATTGCCAAGTTTGACTTTGATTGACCTGCCTGGTTTGAATTTGAACAAAAGCTTGGCAGTTAACTGTTCCCCGCTACAATGTCCATGGCAATGCCTGTACTAATCAGAGTCCACGCCAACCAATCAGCATTCTCTTCTTAATGTGGTATGACTTGTTGTTCCCTTTACAATTGGTATTCTTGCAATCTGTCCTGATGACTGCAAGACGAAAAGTTTAGACGGCATGTCTCTTTTTCCAGCAATATTTAGGTTCTGTACTACCGAACAACTACATTTATTGTGTTTGGAGAGGGATAGAATGAGGAGGAAATGATGATTTTTGTATTTGATCAGAAATTCGATTATACCTGGGTCAGGTGTTTCTCTCAGACCTCATCAAACTCCACCTCTCTAAACCCATCAATGGAGACATAATGACACTATATCAGGAATTAAAGTATTATTTGAGTTTCGGTTTTTACAATTATAATGCTTAAAAGATTTTAATATTTATGTTAAAATTTATAAGAGAAATTTTCAGTTTAATGTTTTTATGTTTGAAAAGAATTATTTAAGTTTTGTTATCTAAAACCTAATTAAAAGAAACTTTTAGAAATTGTATTATGTTTCCTGCCTACACTGAGGACAGACTGGAGTAACGGGATCTCAATTCCAGTCTAGAATCCACCTGCATACCACCTTTAGATCAGAGACTGGTAATTCTACACTCCTAACTCCCCCGAGTCTGTGCCCTCTGGTCCTCAATCATTCCACCAATGCAAAAAGCTTTTTCCTATCTACTCTGTCCAGACTCCTCATGATTTTGAATACCTCTTCAAGGAAAACGGTACCAACTTCTCCAATCTGTCCATGTAACTGAATTCGTCATGAATGCAGCTCCAGCAAAACTAAAGAAGTTCAACATCATCCAGGACAAAGCCACCTGCTTGATTGGCAACCCCATCTACCACCTTTAAACATTAACTCCTTCCACCACTGACTCTCAGTGGCAGCAGTGTGTACCATCTAAGAGTTGCACTGTAGCAACTGAAAAAGCCTCATTCGACATCACCTTTTAAACTCCCGACCTCTGCCAAGAACAAAAAAAATTGGAGCAGGGGTACACCTGATGGCCTGTCGAGTTTGTCTCACTATTCCATATGACCAGTTCAGCTCTTTTGTCCTTGGTTCAAACTTGGACAAAAGAGCTGAATCCAGACGTGAGGTGAGAGTGACTGCCCTTGACATCAAGGCAGCACTTGACAGTGTGGCGCATCAAGGAGCCCTAGCAAAACTGGAGTCAATGGGAATCAGGGAAAACTCCCCGCTGGTTGGAGTCATACCTAGCACAAAGGAAGGTGATTGTTGGAGGTCAGTCATCTCAATTCCAGGACATCACTGCAAGATTTCCTCAGGGCAGTGTATTCGGCCCAACCATCTTTAATTGCTTCACCAATGACCTTCCATCATAAGGTCAGAAGTGGGGATTGTGCAATCATCAGCAAATATGTTCAGCACCATTCATGACTCCTCAGATACTGAAGCAGTCCATGTCCAAATGCAGCATAAAATATCAAGGCTTGGGCTGTCATGTGGCAAGTAAAATTCGTGCCAGGCAATGACCATCTCCAATGAGAGAATCTAACCATTGCCCCTTGACATTCAATGGCATTACCATCACGGAATCCTCCACTATCAACATCCTGGGGGTTACCATTGACCAGAAATTGAACTGAAAACTGGATTAGCCATATAACTACTATGGCTACAAGAGCAGGTCACAGGCTAGGAATCCTGTGGCGAGTAACTCACCTCCTGACTCCCCAAAGCCTGTCTGCCATCTAAAAGGCACAAGTCAGGAGTGTGATGGAATATTCCTCATTTGACTGGATGAGTGCAGCTCCCACAACACTCAAGAAGCTTGACACCATCCAGGACAAAGCAGCCCGCTTGATTGGCACCACATTCACAAACATTCACTCCCTCCACCACTGATGAACAGTAGCAGCAGTGTGTACCATCTACAAGATGCACTGCAGAAACTCACCAAGGCTCCTTAAGCAACGCCTTCCAAACCTACTACCTACTGCAGCAGATAGATGGGAACACCACCACCTGGAAGTTCCCCTCCAACGCACTCACCATCCTAACTTGGAAATATATTGCCGTTTCTTCACTGTCGCTGGGTCAAAATCCTGGAACTCCCTCCCTAACAGCACTGTGGGTGTACCTACACCACATGGACTGCAGCGGTTCAAGAAGGCAGCTCACCACCACCTTCTCAAGGGCAATTAGGGATGGGCAATAAATGCTGGCCCAGCCAGCGAAGCCCACATCCTGTAAAGAAATTTTTAAAAATTCATGGCTGAACTTGGGGCTTCAGCTCCACTTTCCCGCTGGATCCCCATATCCTTTGATTCCTTGAGACACCAAAAATCTCTCTATACCAGTCTTAATGATGGAGCATCCACAACCCTCTGGGGTAGAGAATTCCAAAGATTCACGAACCTTTGAGTGAAGTACTTTCTTATCTCAGTCCTGAATGATTGATCCCTTTTGAAACTGTGCCCCCATGTTTTTAATTCCTCGACCAGTGGAAACAGTCTGTCTACTCTGTCAAGCCCCTTTAGAATTTTGTACATTTCAATGAGATCACCTCTCATTCTTCTGAACTCCAGAGAATATCGGCCCAATTTCCTCAGCCTCTCATCATAGGACAACCCCCTCATCCCAGAGACCAATTTAGTGAACCTTCGTTGTACTGCCTCCAATGCAATTATATCCTTAAATATGGATGCCAATCGGCGCACAATGTTCCAGATGTAGTCTCACCAAAGCCCTGTATGATTGTAGCAAGACTTCTTTATTCCTGTTCTCCAATCTCCTTGCAATAAAGGCCGAGACCACCTAGGAGGACAAGGGCCACAGATGCAGGGGAACACCACCATTGGCAGGTTTCCGTCCAAGTTGCATACTATCCTGATTTGGAAGTATATCACTGTTCTTTTTCACTGGGTCAAAACCTTGGAACTGCTACCCTAACAATATTGTGCGTGTGCCTATACCAGATGGACTGCAGCTGTTGAAGAAGGTGGCTGACCACTACCTTCTCAAGGATATTTAGGGATGGGCAATAAATGCTGGCCTTATCAGTGAGACTCTGATCCCGTGATCGAATAAAAGAAATGGCTGATGGGGCTGCTAAGGCAAGTGCCCATGTGCGACCGGTACATTGTGCCTGCGTGTGCAAGTGAGATTTCTGAAATGTGTGTACCTCTGATGAGGATGATGAGGTATATGCAGATCAGACCAGAAGGACAAGAGCAATATTGTGTTGTATTTTTTTTGTTGAGTGCATGAAAGATTTGTTTAAGTGTGTGGTCCCTTTAATTTTATTTTGCCTTACCATGGTAAGTTGTGAACTAGAATTCAGTAATAAATCTGTATAATATTGAAGCACAGGAGGCTCTTGGGCTGTGGGTAGAACACTGCAGTGGGATTAGATTTGGATCGCTCTAGCAAAAAGCTGATAGAGCCACATTGGGCTGAATGACCTCCAGCACTTGAAACCTTTTTGGTTCTTTAACAAAAGCAGCACTTAGGTATAGCATCATCGAATCACAAAATGGTTATACCAGTGAAGGCCATTCAGCCTCCTCATTTCCCTGCTGGGTCTGCAAGAGTAGCTGACCGAGTTATTGCCTTCTCCTACTCCCCTACCTTTGCTCTGTAGGCCTGCAAATCTTTCCTTTTCAGATAATGATCCAATTCATTTTTGAGTGCCATGATTCAATCTGCCTTCATCATACTCTCAGGCACTGCGTTGCAGATCCTAAATACACACTGTTAAAAATGGTTTTCTTTGTGTTACCATTGCTTCATTTGTCAATCACCTCAAATCTATGCCTTCTGGTCCTCTCCTTCCACCAATGGGAACAACGTCTCCCTATCTACTCTGTCTAGGCCCCTCATGATTTTGAATACCTCTATCAAATCCCCTCTCAACTTTCTTTCTCCAAGGAAAACAGCTCTTGCTTCTCCAATCTATCCACATAACTGAAGTTCCTCACTTGGTTCTGTACCCTCTAATAGCTTCACACACTACTGAAAATGTGGTGCCCAGAGTGGATGCAATATTCCAGATATAGAATTAAGCATGTTTGCCTGAAAAGAATGGAACTCAGTTTGTTAGTGAAATGAATAACAGGAAGTTTTTTTAACTCCATTAACTACAAGGAGCGAATTTTCTCCTGACTGTTTTCCATGTGCCTAATCATCCCTCAGGAGCTTAAATAAGGGACAGGTCGGAAGTAGTGAAAGAGGTTCATAGCAACATTATTACATTAATTACTTCTGTTTTGAGTGGGCTGCGTGTTAATATACTGTCAATCGTGCTTACAGATAATGTCCCAGACACCACCATCACGGTATGCCCTGTCCCACTGGCAGGACAGACCCAGCAGAGGTGTCCATCATCAAGAGTGGCTTGGTAGCACCACTACTGACTGAGCTGGCTGAGTCCTAAAGGACGTAGCTGCTAGACTGGGTCTGCAGCAGGTGGTGAGGGAACCAATAAGAAGGAAAAACATACTTGACCTCATCCTCACCAATCTACCTGTCACAGGTGCATCTATCCGTGATAGTATCGCTAGGAGTGACCACTGCATAGACCTTGTGGTGACAAAGTCCTGTCTTCACATTGAGGATACTTTCCACCATGTTGTGTAGCACTACCACCGTGCTAAATGGGATATATTTCAAACAGATCTAGCAACTGAAGGCTGTGCATCCATGAGTCGCAGTGGGCTATCATCACCAGCAGAATTATATTCAACTACAATCTGTAACCTCATGGCCCGGCATATCTCCCACTCTACTATTATCACCGAGCTAGGTGGTCAACCCTGGTTCAATGAAGAGTGCAGGAGGGCATACCAGGAGCAGCATCAGTCATACCTAAAAATGAGGTGTCAACCTGGTGAAGCTATAACTCAGGTCTACTTGCATACCAAACAGCAATAGCAGCAGGTGATAGACAGCTGAGCGATTCCACAACCAACGGATCATATCTAAGTAGTCGTGAATGGTGGTGGACCATGAACTCACTGAAGGAGCAGACCACAAATATTCCCATCCTCGATAAAGGGGGAGCCCAGCACATCTGTGCAAAAGGTAAGGCTGAAGCATTTGCAACAATCTTCAGCCAGAAGTGCTGAGTGGATAATCGTCTTGCCCTCCTCAGGAGGTCCCCAGCATCACAGTTGCCAGTCTTCAGCCAATTCGATTCGCTTGTTGTGATATGAAGAAAAGGCTGAAGGCACTGGATACTGCAAAGGCTATGGGCCATGACAATATTCTGGCAATAGTACAGAAGACTTGTGCTCAATTACTTGCCCTAGCCAAGTTGTTCCAATACAGTTACAACACTGGCATCTACATGGCAATGTGGAAATTTGCCCAGGTATGTCCAGTCCAAAGGACAAATCCAACCTGGCCAATTACCGCCCGGTCAGTCTATTCTCAATCATCAGTAAAGTGATAGAAGGGGTCATTAACAGTGCTATCATGCAACACTTCACAATAACCTGCTCACTGATGCTCAGTTTGGGCTCCGCCAGGGCTATTCAGTTCCTGACCTCATTACAGCCTTGGTTCAAACATGGACAAAAGAGCTGAACTCCAGAAGTGGGGGCGAGGGTGACTGCCCTTGACATCAAGGCAGCATTCAACCGAGTGTGGCATCAAGGTACCCTAGCAAAACTGAAGTCAATTGGGAATCCGGGAAAACTCTCCGCTGGTTGGAGTTATACCTAGCACAATGGAAGGTGGTTGTTGGAGGTCAATCATCTCAGTTTCAATACATCTCTGCAGGATTTCCTCAGGGTAGTGTCCTCGGCCCAACCATCTTCAGCTGCTTCATCAATGACCTTCCTTCCATCATAAGGTCAGAAGTGGAGATGTTCGCTAATGATTGCACAATGTTCAGCATCATTCACAACTCCTCAGATACTGAAGCAGTCCCTGTCAAAATGCCGCAAGACCTGTATAATATCCAGACTTGGTCTGACAAGTGGCAAGTAACATTCGTACCACACAAGTGCCAGGCAATGGCTATCTCCAACAAAAGAGAATCTAACCATTGCCCCTTGACAGTCAATGGGATTGCCATCACAGAATTCCCCACTATCAACATCCCGGGGCTTACCATTGATCAGAAACTGAATTGGACTAGCCATATAAACACTGGCTAGAGAGTAGGTCAGCGGCTAGGAATTCTGTGGCGAATAACTCGCCTCCTGACTCCCCAAAGTCTGTCCACCATCTACAAGGCACAAGTCAGGAGTGTGATGGAATACTCTCCACTTGCCTGGGTGAGTGCAGCTCCAACAACACTCAAGAAGTTTGACACAGTGCAGGACAAAGCAGCCCGCTTGATTGGCACCACACTCACAAATGTTCACTCCCTCCACCACGGACACACCCTAACACTGTACCATCTGCAAGATGCACTGCAGGAACTCACCAAGGTTCCTTTGACAGCACCTTCCAAACCCCATGACTGCAACCATCTAGAAGGACAAGGACAGCAGATACATGGGTACACCACCACTGCATGGAATCCTTTGTGGGATGTGCATGTTGCTGGCTAGGCCCACATTTATTGTCCATCCCTAATTGCCCTTGAACTGAGTGGCTTGCTAAGCCATTCCAGAGGGCATTTAAGAGTCAACCATGTTGCTGTGTGCCTGCAGTCATGTAGGTCAAACCAGGTAAGGACAGTAGATTTCCTCCCCTAAAGGACTTGTGTGAAATGTTCTTTTTTTACGACAATTGGCAATGGTCTTGTGGTTATCAGACTTTTAATACCAGATTTTATTGAATTCAAATTTCACTATTTGCTGTGGTGGGATTTGAGCCCTGGTCCCCAGAGCATTACCCTGGGTTTCTGGATTACTAGTCCAGTGACATTAAAATGTCACTGCCTCCCCTTATGTCACCGTTCCTTCACTGTCGCTGGGTCAAAATCCTGGAACTCCCTCCCTAACAGCACTTTGGGTGTACCTACACCACATGGACTGCAGCGGTTCAAGAAGGCAGCTCACCACCACCTTCTCAAGGGCAACTAGGGATGGACAATAAATGCTGGCCCAGCCAGTGACACCCACATCCCGTGAATGAAAAAAAATTAGGACTAAACACTAGACCCCCAGAAGTCTGGTGATTGTAGTCAGGGAAAGCAGATCAATCCTATCTCTGCATGGAGAATATTTTAAATATTAAACAGAGTCAGCAAGAATTTGTTAAAGGCAAATTGTGTTTAACCAGCTTGATGAGGGTTTGTTAGTGAGGTCTCAGGGCTGATAGTGGTGGTAATGTTCTTAAGGTGAAGTACAGCAATCCAGTCATACAATCATTAAGGCAGAGAAGGAGGCCATTCAGTCCATTGACTGTATGCTGGCTCAGTGTGATCCACTCAGGCCTATTTCCCTGCTCTATCTCTGCAGGTCCAGCAAGTTTATTTGCCTCATCCAATCTCCTTTTGAAATCAAACGCAAAGTACAGCAGATGTTGTAAATTTGTAACATAAACAGAAAGTGCTGGAAGTATATCAGGCAGCACCTGTGGAGAGAGAAACAGTTCAATGTTCAAGTCAGACAGGTTTTTCCTCTTGTCATCGCCGCGGGCGGCGAATTCCAGACCGGGCCTGAGGGGCTGAACGGCCGCGAGGTCACGTGGCTCCTGAACGAAGATGGCGACAGAAATCTCGCGTGAGTGGGAGACTGGCGCATGCGCATAGCCACCGGGATGGCGGCGCCGTTGAGGATGGTGACGGATGCTCTGAGGGAGCTGACCGAGCCCGGGAGCCGCGGTGAGGGGTGGGGGTGGGGGTGGGGGTGGGGGAGGGAGGGGGTGGGGTGGGGGAGGTGGAGGGGGTGGGGTGGGGGGGGGTGGGGGGGGTAGGGGGGGGGGTGGGGGGGGTAGGGGGGGGGGTGGGGGGGGTAGGGGGGGGGGGAGGGAGGGGTAGGGGGGGGGGAGGGAGGGGTAGGGGGGGTAGGGGGGGTAGGGAGGGGTAGGGGGAGGGGGGGAGGGGGGGGAGGGAGGGGAGGGGGGAGGGGAGGGAGGGGAGGGGGGAGGGGAGGGAGGGGAGGGGGGAGGGGAGGGAGGGGAGGGGGGAGGGGAGGGGGGGGGGAGGGAGGGAGGGGGGGGTAGGGGAGGGGGGGGGAGGGAGGGAGGGGGGGGTAGGGGAGGGGGGGGTAGGGGAGGGGGAGGGAGGGGGGGTAGGGGAGGGGGAGGGAGGGGGGGGAGGGGGAGGGAGGGGGGGGAGGGGGAGGAGGGGGGGGGGGTAGGGGAGGGGGGGGGGAGGTGGGGGGGTCAGGAGCTGAGTGGCCCTGGCGGAATCCAAACTGGGCATCAGTGAGCAAGTTATTGCTAATCAAGTGCCGCTTGATAGCACTGTTGATGATCCCATCCATCACTTTACTGATGATTGAGAGTAGACTGATGGGGCGGTAATTGGCCGGGTTGGATTTGTCCTGCTTTTTGTGTACAGGACATACTGGGCAATTTTCCACATAGCCGGGTAGATGCCAGTGTTGTAGCTGTACTGGAACAGTTTGGCTAGGGGTGCGGCAAGTTCTGGAGCACAAGTCTTCAGTACTATTGCTGGAATATCATCAGGGCCCATAGCCTTTGCAGTATCCAATGCCTTCAGCCGTTTCTTGATATCACGTGGAGTGAATCGAATTGGCTGAAGACTGGCATCTGTGATGCTGGAACCTTTGGAGGAGGCCGAGGTGGGTCACTCACTCGGCACTTCTGGCTAAAGATTGTTGAGAATGTTTCAGCCTTATCTTTTGCACTGATGTGCTGGGCTCCACTGTCATGAGGATGGGGATATTTGTGGAGCCTGCTCCTCCAGTGAGTTGTTTAGTTGTCCACCACCATTCATGACTGGATGTGGCCGGACTGTAGAGCTTAGATCTGATCTGTGGTTGTGGGATCGCTTAGCCCTGTCTATTGCTTGCTGCTTATGCTGTTTGGCACACAAGTAGTCCTGTGTTATAGCATGACCAGGTTGACACCCCATTTTTAGGTATGCCTGGTGCTGCTCCTGGCATGCCCTCCCGCACTCTTCATTGAAGCATTGACTTTGACAGCCTGGCTTGGTGGCATGTGATGGTGCTACTGGTGATGGATATTGAAGACCCCACCTAGAGTACATTCTGTGCCTTTGCTACCTTCAGTGCTTCCTCCAAGTGGTTTTCAACATGGAGGAGCACTGATTCATCAGCTGAGGGAGGGTGCTACGTGGTAATCAGCAGGAGGTTTCCTTGCCCATATTTGACCTGATGCCATGAGACTTCACGGGGTCTGGAGTCGATGTTGGGGACTCCCAGGGCAACTCCCTCCCTACTGTATATCTCTGTGCCTCCACCTCTGCTGAGCCTGTCCTGCTGGTGGGACAGGACATCACCCAGGGATGGTGATGGTGGTGTCTGAGCCATGATCTGTAAGGTATGATTCCGTGAGGATGACTATGTCAGGCTGTTGCTTGACTAGTCTGTGAGACAGCTCTCCCAATTTTGGAATAAGTTCCCAGGTATTAGTCAGGAGGACTTTGCAGGGTCAACAGGACTGGGTTCGCCATTGTCGTTTCAGGCTAATGCATTGCAAACAGCAGGGGGAGAGAGAGAGCTGGTGTGGTACAAACAGGAGAGAGAGAGAGAGCTTGTGTGGTGCGAATTGCAGTCCAGTTATTCAGTTAGTCTCATCGTGATGAATTTTCTTTTTATTCTTTTCAGAAGCCTGTGTGCTGACAGCACAGAGCAGCCAAGAGGATGTGCTACTGCAGACGCTGTCTCACAATCTGTCTGTCCTGGAGCAGAAGCTGCAGCAGGATCCTGACTGGACAACTTTGCAGCAGCTGAGGGAGCAGGTGATCTCTCAGTTCACATGGCCAATGAGATCAGATGATGCTGTGTGGAACTTTGTCACTGAGATATTGGTGCTGCTCTTGTGTTTAAAGCAGGCGATGATTGAGTTGCTTGCACAGTTCACACCCCCAAAACCAAACCCGAAGACCCCAGAGTGTGCACCGGCACTACCTCCTGATGCCCTGAGTATCTCGCAACAGAAAACAGTCCAGTCTGCACTGCAGTTTGTCATCACTCTCGGGATCTGCCCTTACCTCCTGCCAGGGGTGGGAACTCCTCTTGGCTGCAGGTCGGATTTTGCAGCGACAGTTGAGAAGATGGTTTGTCGCTTGGCATTTCCCAGCAGAACGTGGAGGCTTCACACTGTCACCCTGGCACTCCTCGAGATCACTCGTCATCCTTCCTTAGAGAGCCTGGTCCTAACCAGGCACCTTGGAGATTTGTTAGCCAGCCTCTGCCAACTGGGATATTCACCAAACAAATGTCAACTGAGCTCTGTATCACTGGAGGGCTCACAGCAGGACAGAGAGAGACAGAAGGTACTGTAACCGACCCTAAAAGCAGCAACCTGGAGCTATCAATACAAGCAAACAAACTGCAACTTCCTATATGACGGATCTGAGGGGAAGATTATTAACTGGCTCTGAATCTCGGCAGTCAGCACTCATGGAGAAAACAGGGGCTGAACAACTTGGCTGGTCAAGTGGGTGCAGGAGCAGAGGGACTTGGGTGTATGTGTACATAGAACATTGAAGGTGGCAGGACAGGTTGAGGGAGCGGTTAATATAACATAAAGTATCCTGGGCTTTATTAATAGGGGCATCGAGTACGAGCAAGGAGGTTATATTGAATTTGTATAAGTCAAGAGTTCGAACTCAGCTGGATTATTGTGTCCAGTTCTGAATGCTGCACTTTAGGAAGGATGCGAAGGTATTAGAGAAAGTGCAGAAAAGATTCATGAGAATGGTTTCAGGGATGAGGAACTTTAGTTATGAAGATAGATTGGAGAAATTAGGACAGTTTTCCTTAGAGAAAAGGAGGTTATGAGGAGATTTGATCAGGGTATTCAAAATCATGAGGGGTCTGGACAGAGTAGATAGGGAGAAACTTTTCCTATTGGTGAAAGGATCGCGAATGATAGTGCACAGATTTAAAATAACTAGTAAAAGAAGCAAAAGTAATTTTTTTGTGCAGCAAGTGTTTTTTTTATTTGTTCATGGGATGTGGGCATCGCTGCCCAGGCCAGCATTTATTGCCCATCCCTAATTGCTCTTGTTCAGAGGGTATTTAAGGGTCCCACATTGCCATGGGTCTGGAGCCACATGTAGGCCAGACCAGATAAGGATGGCAGATTTCCTTCCCTAAAGGATATTAGTGAACCAGATGGGTTTTTTTGACAATTGCCAATGGTGTCATGGTCGTCGTCAGACTTTTAATTCCAGATATTTACTGAATTCAAATTTCACGGTCTGCCATGGTGGGATTCAAACCCGGGTCCCCAGAGCATTACTCTGGAATACTAGTCCGGTGGCAACTGCCTCCCCTAGGATTTAGAATGCACTGCCTGAGAGTGTGGTGGAAGCAGGTTCAATTGAAGCATTCTAAAGGGAATTAGATTGTTATCTGACAAGGAAAATTGTGCAAGGTTATGGGGAGAAGGCAGGGGAATGGCACTAGATGAATTCATCATCTGCTCAAAGGACCGAACTACCTACCCCTGTTCCTATTTTCTATGTTTCTATGGAGAGCCAGTGCAGACACAATGGGCCCAATGCCCCCTCCTGCACCATAACAATTCTGTGATTGTACGAGTATATCCAAGGTGCTCTGAACAGCAACATTTCGAATTTTCAGACCTTTTAAAAAATATTCTGCTTTTCAATTTTTGCTACCAAAGTAAATAGTCTCACACTTCCCCGCATTATACTGTCACCTTGTTGCCCACTCACTTAACCTGACTATATCTTTTTGCAGCCTTTTTCTGTCCTTGCAACTCCCACCTAGCTTGGCATTATCAGAAAACTTGGATGCATTACTTTTTCTTTGTCCAAGTCATTAATATAGATTGTAAATAGCTGAGACCCCAGCACTGATCCTTGCGGCACTCCATTAGTCATAGCCTGCCAACTTGGAAGTGACTCATTTATCCCTACCTTCTGCTTCCTGTCTGTTAATTACTCCTCTGTTCATGCTAATATATCACCCCCAACTCAATGAGCCTTTCTCTTGCCTATTAACCTTTTTGTGTGTCACCTTATCAAATGCCTTTTGGAAAGTTATGTATACTACATCTACTGGTTCCCCTTTATCTATCATACTAGTTACATCCTCAAAAAGCAAATAACGTTAGTGAAACACGATTTCCCTTTTGTAAAACCATGTTGACTTTCCCTGATCATACTATGATTTTCTAAGTGCATTAAGAGTTTCTTAATTATAGATTAAGGCATTGCTAAAGTAATAATGGGGACCTTAATGCTGTCCAGAAACTCCCACATACTGCAGCCACAGCACATCACCTTTTGTGCCATGTATTTCCTTGTTTAATTAGTTACAATTATTGTTCAACCAATTACTTTAGTTCTATAGAATGATTAGTTTATCTAGTTTATTGATTTAATAAATATACGGATTCTTAGCTCTGAGTTTGACAAGCCCCATTAGCTTAATGAATAAAATGAAAGCTGCTGCACTCTGGTTGTTAGGGTTAAGGGTGAAGCTGCCGCACTCTGGTTGTTAGGGTTAAGGGTGAAGCTGCCGCACTCTGGTTGTTAGGGTTAAGGGTGAAGCTGCCGCACTCTGGTTGTTAGGGATAAGGGTGAAGCTGCCGCACTCTGGTTGTTAGGGATAAGGGTGAA
Organism: Cetorhinus maximus; assembly: GCF_964194155.1. Taxonomy (NCBI): domain Eukaryota; kingdom Metazoa; phylum Chordata; class Chondrichthyes; order Lamniformes; family Cetorhinidae; genus Cetorhinus; species Cetorhinus maximus. Next base: position 157,897,514 of record NC_135884.1, read on the forward strand.
GCTGCCGCACTCTGGTTGTTAGGGATAAGGGTGAAGCCGCCGCACTCTGGTTGTTAGGGATAAGGGTGAAGCCGCCGCACTCTGGTTGTTAGGGTTAAGGGTGAAGCTGCCGCACTCTGGTTGTAAGGGATAAGGGTGAAGCTGCCGCACTCTGGTTGTTAGGGTTAAGGGTGAAGCTGCCGCACTCTGGTTGTTAGGGTTAAGGGTGAAGCTGCCGCACTCTGGTTGTTAGGGTTAAGGGTGAAGCTGCCGCACTCTGGTTGTTAGGGATAAGGGTGAAGCTGCCGCACTCTGGTTGTTAGGGATAAGGGTGAAGCTGCCGCACTCTGGTTGTTAGGGATAAGGGTGAAGCTGCCGCACTCTGGTTGTTAGGGTTAAGGGTGAAGCTGCCGCACTCTGGTTGTTAGGGTTAAGGGTGAAGCTGCCGCACTCTGGTTGTTAGGGATAAGGGTGAAGCTGCCGCACTCTGGTTGTTAGGGATAAGGGTGAAGCTGCCGCACTCTGGTTGTTAGGGATAAGGGTGAAGCTGCCGCACTCTGGTTGTTAGGGTTAAGGGTGAAGCTGCCGCACTCTGGTTGTTAGGGTTAAGGGTGAAGCTGCCGCACTCTGGTTGTTAGGGTTAAGGGTGAAGCTGCCGCACTCTGGTTGTTAGGGATAAGGGTGAAGCTGCCGCACTCTGGTTGTTAGGGTTAAGGGTGAAGCTGCCGCACTCTGGTTGTTAGGGTTAAGGGTGAAGCTGCCGCACTCTGGTTGTTAGGGTTAAGGGTGAAGCTGCCGCACTCTGGTTGTTAGGGTTAAGGGTGATGGTTTGTGGTTTGTGTAACATCTGTGTCTTTGCCAGGGTCTCACTGTTGCTGAGCAGCAGGGCTGCCAGCAGGCTTTGCAGAATCTACTGGATCGAGTGTATCAACCGCTTGTCATCAAGGAGTTGCTGATCTTACAGGGAGGAGCAAAGCCGGTAAGGGGCGAGAGGAGGGGCCTTGGCAGGGGGTAAGAGAGTTGGGGAGGAGGGGTGTCTGCGGGTGGGGTGTGGGCGGGGGGAGGAGGGGTGCTTGGGGGGAGGGGGGGGAGGAGGGGTGCTTGTGGGTGGGGGGGGAGGAGGGGTGCTTGTGGGTGGGGGGGGGAGGAGGGGTGCTTGTGTGTGGGGGGGGAGGAGGGGTGCTTGTGGGTGGGGGGGGAGGAGGGGTGCTTGTGGGTGGGGGGGGAAGGAGGGGTGCTTGTGGGTGGGGGGGGAGGAGGGGTGCTTGTGGGTGGGGGGGGAGGAGGGGTGCTTGTGGGTGGGGGGGGAGGAGGGGTGCTTGTGGGTGGGGGGGGAGGAGGGGTGCTTGTGGGTGGGGGGGGAGGAGGGGTGCTTGTGGGTGGGGGGGGAGGAGGGGTGCTTGTGGGTGGGGGGGGAGGAGGGGTGCTTGTGGGTGGGGGGGGAGGAGGGGTGCTTGTGGGTGGCGGGGAGGAGGGGTGCTTGTGGGTGGGGGGGGAGGAGGGGTGCTTGTGGGCAGGGAGGTTGGGGAGGAGGGGTGTCTGCGGGTGGGTGGGGCCGTGCGGGGGTGTCTGCGGGGGGAGGCGGGTTGGGGAGGAGTGGAGGGGGCAGGTGGGTGGGGGGGTGGGGCAGGTGGGTGGGGGGGTGGGGCGGCGGCGGGGCAAGGGAGGAGGGACGGTGGAGTGGTAGGGCATTGGGGATGGGGGGTGGGCTGGAAGGAGGGACGTGGGCGGGTGGGGTAGCATTCAATAAGATAATGGCTGATCTAATAGAAGCTTAATGGGCAACTTGATTGAAACATACAAGATCCTGAGGGGAATTGACAGGGTGGATGTGGAGAGGATGTTTCCTCTTGTGGGAGAATCTAGAATTATTTTAAAAATAAGGGTCACCCATTTAAGACAGATGAGGAGAATATTTCTCTCAGAGGGTTGAGAGACTTTGGAATTCTCTTCCTCAAAAGGTGTTTGAGGCAGAGTTTTTGAATATCTTTTAAGGCAGCGGTAGATAGATTCTTGATAAACAGGGGATTGAAGGTTATCGGGGGTAGGTAGGGAGAGGTGGGTTGTTTTGGGGGAGTTGGCAGGGACGGTGAGAAACTGTTCACTCATCTCAGTAAAGTGATTGCCATCCATTCGGAGCTGGGCTGCAGAGAGCGGGATGCTTGTTGTGTATTTTTGACATGTTGCTGCTCTTGTGTATTTGCAGGTGGCGTCTGCAATGGGGGGGAAAGCACGGACTCTCTCACAGGCCCCGGCCTGGCTGCGACGTCAGTGTGGCCAGCTGCTGTCTGAGAGACTGATGAAGCCGTCTGGTGTTCAGGCAGTGGTCAGAGGAATAGTGGAAGGAGCTGGAGGTAAGCGATCAGGCTGAGGTGGTGTTCGGACAGTCCCTGGGGGCACGGGGCGTACCGCGCGGTGTCGGGGGGCACGGGGCGTACCGCACTGTGTCGGGGTGGGGGGGGGTGGGGGAGGCCACGGGGCGTACCACACGGTGTCGGGGTGGGGGGGAGGCCACGGGGCGTACCACACGGTGTCGGGGTGGGGGGGGGCGTGGGGCCTACCCCACGGTGTCGGGGGTGGGGGCACGGGGTGTACCACACGGTGTCGGGGGGGCATGGGGCGTACCGCACGGTGTCGGGGGGGGCACGGGGCGTACCGCACGGTGTCCGGGGGGGGGGGGGTGCGTACCACACGGTGTCGGGGGGGCACGGGGCGTACCGCACGGTGTCGGGGGGCACGGGGCGTACCGCACGGTGTTATGTCCAAAGTTGATAGTTTTGGTACAAGACGCAATCCAATAATAATCCACACTTTTTGTTCACTGCACTTTTTTCATTGGTCAGTTGGTTGATTTGGTGGGTAACACCTCCTCCTCCCTGTCTCCCCTCTCCCTCCACTGGTTCATGGAGATGTACAATGTTGCGTGTTCGGGTGTGGGAGGTGTACACGGGTTCGGGGAGATGTACAAGGTTGCGTGTTCGGGTTTGGGAGGTGTACACGGGTTCGTGGGGATGTACGAGGTTGCGTGTTCGGGTGTGGGAGGTTTACACGGGTTCGTGGGGATGTACGAGGTTGCGTGTTCGGGTGTGGGAGGTGTACACGGGTTCGTGGGGATGTACGATGTTGCGTGTTCGGGTGTGGGAGGTGTACACGGGTTCGGGGAGATGTACAAGGTTGCGTGTTCGGGTTTGGGAGGTGTACACGGGTTCGTGGGGATGTACGAGGTTGCGTGTTCGGGTGTGGGAGGTTTACACTGGTTCGTGGGGATGTACGAGGTTGCGTGTTCGGGTGTGGGAGGTGTACACGGGTTCGTGGGGATGTACGAGGTTGCGTGTTCGGATGTGGGAGGTGTTCGTGGGGATGTACGATGTTGCGTGTTCGGGTGTGGGAGGAGTACACGGGTTCGTGGGGATGTACGAGGTTGCGTGTTCGGGTTTGGGAGGTGTACACGGGTTCGTGGGGATGTACGAGGTTGCGTGTTCAGGTGTGGGAGGTGTACACGGGTTCGTGGGGATGTACGATGTTGCATGTTCGGGTGTGGGGGGTGTACACGAGTTCGTGGGGATGTACGAGGTTGCGTGTTCGTGTGTGGGAGGTGTACACGGGTTTGTGGGGATGTACGAGGTTGCGTGTTCGGGTGTGGGAGATGTACACGGGTTCGGGGGATGTACGAGGTTGCGTGTTCGTGTGTGGGAGGTGTACATGGGTTCGGGGGATGTACGAGGTTGCGTGTTGGGGTGTGGGAGGTGTACACGGGTTCGTGGGGATGTACGAGGTTGCGTGTTGGGGTGTGGGAGGTGTACACGGGTTCGTGGGGATGTACGAGGTTGCGTGTTCGGGTGTGGGAGATGTACACGGGTTCGGGAGATGTACGAGGTTGCGTGTTCGTGTGTGGGAGGTGTACACGGGTTCGGGGGATGTACGAGGTTGCGTGTTGGGGTGTGGGAGGTGTACACGGGTTCGGGGGATGTACGAGGTTGCGTGTTCGTGTGTGGGAGGTGTACACGGGTTCGGGGGATGTATGAGGTTGCGTGTTGGGGTGTGGGAGGTGTACACGGGTTCGTGGGGATGTACGAGGTTGCGTGTTTGGGTGTGGGAGGTGTACACGGGTTCGTGGGGATGTACGAGGTTGCGTGTTCAGGTGTGGGAGGTGTACACGGGTTCGTGGGATGTACGAGGTTGCGTGTTCGTGTGTGGGAGGTGTACACGGGTTCGGGGGATGTACGAGGTTGCGTGTTCGGTGTGGGAGGTGTACACGGGTTCGTGGGGATGTACGAGGTTGCGTGTTCGTGTGTGGGAGGTGTACACGGGTTCGGGGGATGTACGAGGTTGCGTGTTCGGGTGTGGGAGGTGTACATGGGTTCGTGGGGATGTACGAGGTTGCGTGTTCGGGTGTGGGAGGTGTACAAGGGTTCGGGGGATGTACGAGGTTGTTTGTTTTTGTGTGGGAGGTGTACAAGGGTTCGGGGGATGTACGAGGTTGTGTGTATGAGTTGTGTTGATCCTATGCAATGGGACTACATCCCACTTTTCTTTCTTCTCTGTCTGTTCACAGCTGGAATTGCTGGAGGTCAGGGTGCAGAAGCAGCTGCTGCTGATTGGAGGAAATGTGATACTGTTGCCAGGATATTGGCTTCCTGTCCTCAGCAGTGTCTGTCTGTTGGAGATTATTACAGGCAGGTGTGCCCTCAGGTAAAGACAAGCAACTCTTTAATGCAAGTGTTTGTTTAAAATCATAGAGCATAGAATTAGAGGGGAAACACGGGGAGCCTGGTGATGGTGTGGACACGGGGGGCTGGTGTGGGTGTGGGCACGGGGAGGCGGGTGTGGGTGTGGGCATGGAGAGGCTGCTGTGGGTGTGGGCACGGGGAGGCGTGTGTGGGTGTGGGCACGGGGAGGCTGGTGTGGGTGTGGGCACGGGAAGGCTGGTGTGGGTGTGGGCACGGGGAGGCTGGTGTGGGTGTGGGCACGGGGAGGCTGGTGTGGGTGTGGGCACGGGGAGGCTGGTGTGGGTGTGGGCACGGGGAGGCTGGTGTGGGTGTGGGCACGGGGAGGCTGGTGTGGGTGTGGGCACGGGGAGGCTGGTGTGGGTGTGGGCACGGGGAGGCTGGTGTGGGTGTGGGCACGGGGAGGCTGGTGTGGGTGTGGGCACGGGGAGGCTGGTGTGGGTGTGGGCACGGGGAGGCTGGTGTGGGTGTGGGCACGGGGAGGCTGGTGTGGGTGTGGGCACGGGGAGGCTGGTGTGGGTGTGGGCACGGGGAGGCTGGTGTGGGTGTGGGCACGGGGAGGCGGGTGTGGGTGTGGGCACGGGGAGGCGGGTGTGGGTGTGGGCACGGAGAGGCGGGTGTGGGTGTGGGCACGGAGAGGCGGGTGTGGGTGTGGGCACGGGGAGGCTGGTGGGGGTGTGGGCACGGTGAGGCGGGTGGGGGTGTGGGCACGGTGATGCGGGTGTGGGTGTGGGCACGGTGAGGCGGGTGTGGGTGTGGGCACGGTGAGGCGGGTGTGGGTGTGGGCACGGAGGGGCTGGTGTGGGTGTGGGCACAGAGGGGCTGGTGTGGGTGTGGGTGTGGGCACGGGGTGGCGGGTGTGGGTGTGGGCACGGGGTGGCGGGTGTGGGTGTGGGCACGGGGAGGCGGGTGTGGGTGTGGGCACGGGGAGGCGGGTGTGGGTGTGGGCACGGGGAGGCTGGTGTGGGTGTGGGCACGGAGAGGCTGGTGTGGGTGTGGGCACGGGGAGGCTGGTGTGGGTGTGGGCACGAGGAGGCTGGTGTGGGTGTGGGCACGGGGAGGCGGGTGTGGGTGTGGGCACGGGGAGGCGGGTGTGGGTGTGGGCACGGGGAGGCTGGTGTGGGTGTGGGCACGGAGAGGCTGGTGTGGGTGTGGGCACGGGGAGGCTGGTGTGGGTGTGGGCACGGGGTGGCGGGTGTGGGTGTGGGCACGGGGTGGCGGGTGTGGGTGTGGGCACGGGGAGGCGGGTGTGGGTGTGGGCACGGGGAGGCTGGTGTGGGTGTGGGCACGGGGAGGCTGGTGTGGGTGTGGGCACGGAGAGGCTGGTGTGGGTGTGGGCACAGAGGGGTGGGTGTGGGTGTGGGCACGGGGTGGCGGGTGTGGGTGTGGGCACGGAGAGGCTGGTGTGGGTGTGGGCACGGGGAGGCGGGTGTGGGTGTGGGCACGGGGAGGCGGGTGTGGGTGTGGGCACGGGGAGGCGGGTGTGGGTGTGGGCACGGGGAGGCTGGTGTGGGTGTGGGCACGAGGAGGCTGGTTGAGCCATGAGGAACTATACACCAATGAGTGGGAATGAAATTACAGGACTTGGAATCAGCTCAGGAAATGGACGAATAAGATAAATAAGGGGATGGATCTGATAGAACAGCTGTATCCAGAGGGATGGTGAATGGTTAGACCAGATGGAACTCCCAGACATGTAAGGTGGCAGGTGTTTTGAAGGAACTGTCCAGGGAGCCAATCAACAACGTCAATAATTTGAAGAGAGAGTTGGGCTGGTATTTAGGTAGAAACTCAGTGACAGACATTGATGTTGAACAGTGTGTTTTGGACTGAAGGGTTGGCCTGATGGACAGAATGGCCTTTTCTGACACCGACCCTGGTACAGAAATCTGTTGATTCACCAGGCCACAGCAGTGAAATTTTTAAAAATTCGTTCATGGAATGTGGGCTTCGCTGACTGGGCCAGCATTTATTGCCCACCCCTAGTTGCCCTTGAGAAGGTGGTGGTGAGCTGCCTTCTTGAACCGCTGCAGTCCATGTGATGTGGGTACACCCACAGTGCTGTTAGGGAAGGAGTTCCAGGATTTTGAAATGCTGAGAACTCTTAAGTGATGAGGGGCAGGTGAAAGGGCTGACAGGGAGGGTGGGAATGCGATTTGTGGAGAAACCTTTCTGTTCTCCTTGGAGGACTCAAATGGAGCTCTGTTTCTGTTGGGCCAGAGTCTGTCTCTCTCTCTTCACCTCTGCCCCACTTCCTCCCTTTCACATCCATTGCGATTTATTTCAATAATCAGATCATGTGAAGCTAGAAGCTATTCAGGCTACCAGACTGCAGTGTTACCAAATTCCATAAGATTGTGCTGCCTATCCTCTGCAGTATAACTATAAATAGCTCCCTCACAGCTTCACTTTATCTCGCAGCTGTTTTGCCAACTGAGCAAGTTTTCCTTTTATAATTCAATAAAGTGGGGGAGGGCCTGGACCGAGGGCTAGAACTTTGATATGTTGGTGTAAGTGTGCATGCATGTATAGCAAACAGTTAGAAAAGCAAATGGCAGATTAGTGTTTATTAGCAAAGGATTGGGGTATAAGAATGAAGAGACCTTACTGTAATTATATAGGACACAAAAACAAAAATTGCTGGATAAACTCAGCAAGTCTGACAGCATCTGCGGAGAGGAACACAGTTAACGTTTCGAGTCCGTATGACTCTTCATCAGAACTAAAGAGAAGTAAAAATGTGGTGAAATATATACTGTTTAAGGGGGGTGGGACAGGTGAAGCTGGAGAGAAGGCCAGTGATAGGTGGAGGCAAAGGAGAGATTGCAAAATATGTCATAGACAGAAGGTGGAAGGGATGCTGATGGTGGTGATACTGGCTAAAGGAGGGGCTAATGGTGACATTAAGAGTAGAAAGCAGGAGGAGCAAGTGACAGGTGGCCCTAGTGGGGGTGGGGTCAGGGGAAGGGACGGTGTGGGAAAAAAGATCGAAATAGGCTAAAAGATGGGAGTAAAACAATTAATGGAAATAAGTTTAAATAATAATAAAAATAGGTGGGGAAAAAAAAATATATCTAAAAATTAAAAAATAAATATTTGAAAGAAAGGATCAAGAATGGGTGGGGATGGAGGAGAGAGTTCATGACCTGAAGTTGTTGAGCTCAATGTTAAGTCCGGAAGGATGTAAAGTGCCTAGTCGGAAGATGAGGTGCTGTTCCTCCAGTTTGCGTTGAGCTTCACTGGAGCAATGCAGCAGGCCAAGAACGGACATGTGGGCATGAGAGCAGGGTGGAGTGTTGAAATGGCAAGCGACACGGAGGTCTGGGTAATGCTTGCGGACAGACCGAAGGTGTTCCGCAAAGCGGTCACCCAGTCTGTGTTTGGTCTCTCCAATGTAGAGGAGACCGCATTGGGAGCAACGAATGCAGTAGACTAAGTTGAGGGAAGTGCAAGTGAAATGCTGCTTCATTTGAAAGGAGTGTTTGGGCCCTTGGACGGTGAGGAGAGAGGAAGTAAAGGGGCAGGTGTTGCACCTTCTGTGGTTGCATGGGAAGGTGTTGGGGATGATGAAGGAGTGGGCCAGGGTGTCCTGGAGGGAACAGTCCCTACGGAATTCCGATGGGGAGGTGAAGGGAAGATGTGTTTGGTGGTGGCATCATGCTGGAGTTGGCGGAAATGGTGGAGGATGATCCTTTGAATGCTGAGGCTGGTAGGGTGAATTATGTAGGGTCTGGCTGAGATCGAATCAGGAATACTGTATACAGTTTTGGATCTCTGTACTTCACTTAAGGGAAATGCAATGAAGGTTCACTAGACAGATTGCTGGGATGAGAGATTGTCCTGGGAGGAGAGATTAACTAGAGTGGGCGTATATTCCCTGGAGTTTAGAAAAATGAAAGGTTATTTCACAAACAATATAAATTCTTAAGAGGCTTGACAGGTTACGTAGGATTTTATAGGATATTTTCACATCTTCAGGGTATACCTCTCAGTTCCAAAACTTTGATGATAAATGTCATTTTTTTAAAAAAAAATTATTCTTTCATGGGATGTGGGCATCGCTGGCTGGGCCAGTATTTATTGCCCATCCCTAGTTGCCCTTGAGAAGGTGGTGGTGAGCTGCCACCTTGAACCGCTGCAGTCCATGTGGTGTAGGTACACCCACAGTGCTGTTAGGGAGGGAGTTCCAGGATTTTGACCCAGTGACAGTGAAGGAACGGCGATATATTTCCAAGTCAGGGTAGTGATTGGCTTGAAGGGGAACTTCCAGGTGGTGGCGTTCCCAGGTGTCCGCTGCCCTTGTCCTTCATTGGCTGTCAAAGGCTTTGGGACGTCCTGAGATCATGAAAGGCTCTATGTAATTACAAGTTCTTATTTTTGCGGGTTTGGAAGATGCTGTTGAAGGAACCTTGGTGTATTGCTGCAGTGCATCTTGTAGATGGTACGCACTGCTGCTACTGTGCGTCAGTGGTGGAGGGAGTGAATATTCAGGTTGGTGGATGGGGTACCGATCAAGTGGGTTGCTTTGTCCTGGATGGTGTCAAGCTTCTTGTGTGTTGTTGGAGCTGCACTCATCCAGGCAAGTGGGGAATATTCCATCACAGTTTCTGATCAATGTTAACCCCCTCCAGCATGTTGATAATGGGGGAATTCAGCGATGGTAATGCTATTCAGTGTCAAGGGGAGATGCTTATATTCTCTTGTAGGAGATGGTCATTGCCTTTTTTAAAAATTCATTTACGGGTTGTGGGCATCGCTGGCTAGGTAAGCATTTATTGCCCATTCCTAATTGCCCTTGAGAAGGTGGTGGTGAGCTGCCTTCTTGAACCACTGCAGTCCATGTGGTGTAGGTACACCCACAGTGCTGTTAGGGAGGGAGTTCCAGGATTTTGACCCAGCGACAATGAAGGAACAGCGATATATTTCCAAGTCAGGATGGTGAGTGACTTGGAGTGGAACTTCCAGGTGGTGGTGTTCCCATCTATCTGTTGCCCTTGTCCTTCTAGATGGTAGTGGTCGTGGGTTTGGAAGGTGCTGCCTAAGGAGCCTCGGTGAGTTGCTGCACCGCAACTTGTAGATGGTACACATTGCTGCCATTATGCGTTGATGGCGGAAGGAGTGAATGTTCATGGAAGGGGTGCCAGTCAAGCGGCTGCTTTGTCCTGGATAGTGTCGAGCTTCTTGAGTGTTGTGGGAGCTGCACTCATCCAGGAAAGTGGGGAGTATTCCATCACACTCCCGACTTGTTCCTTGTAGATGGTGGATAGGCTTTGGGGAGTCAGGAGGTGAGTTACTTGCCGCAGGATTCCCAGCCTCTGACCTGCTCTTGTGGCCACAGTATTTATGTTGATAGTGGGGGATTCAGTGATGGTAATGCCATTGAATGTCAAGGGGCAATGGTTAGATTCTCTCTTGTTGGAGATGGTCATTGCCTGACACTCGTGTGATGCAAATGTTACTTGCCACTTGTCAGCACAAGCCTGGATATTGTCAAGGTCTTGCTGCATTTGGACATGGACTGCTTCAGTATCTGAGGAGTCATGAATGATGCTGAACATTGTGCAATCATCAGCGAACGTCCCCACTTCTGACCTTATGAAGGAAGGAAGGCCGGCCATTGATGAAGCAGCTGATGATGGTTGGGCCAAGGACACTACCCTGAGGAACTGTGATGTCCTGGAACTGAGATGATTGATCCCCAACAACTACAACCATCTTCCTATGTGCTAGGTATGACTCCAACCAGTGGAGAATTTTCCCCCTGGTTCTCATTGATTCCAGTTTTGCGAGGGCTTCTTGATGTCACATCCTGTCAAATGTAGCCTTGATGTCAAAGGCAGTCACTCTCACCTCACCTCTTGAGTTTAGCTCTTTTGTCTGTATTTGGAACAAGACTGTCAAATCAGGTCAAGAGATGAATAGTCCTTGCAGAGCCCAAACTGAGCATCAGTGTACAGGTTATTGCTGTGTAACTGCTGCTTGATAGCACTGTTGATGATACCTTCCCTCACTTTACAGATGATCGAGAGTGGACTGAAAGGATGGTAGTTGGTCAGGTTGGATTTGTCCTGCTCTTTTTGTGCAGGACACACCTGAGCAATTTTCCACATTGCTGGGTAGTTCTGGAGCACAACCTTCAGTACTATTGCCAGAATATTGTCAGGACCCTTAGCCTTTGCAGTATCCAGTATCCTTCAGTGGTTTAATATCACATGGAGTGAATCGAATGGGCTGAAGACTGGCATCTGTGATGCTGGGGACCTCAGGAGGAGGCCGAGATGAATCATCGACTCAGCATTTCTGGCTGAAAGTGGTTGCAAATGCTTCTGCCTTGTTTTTTGCACTGGTGTGCTGGGCACCCACATCATTGGGAATGGGGGTACTGGTGGAACCTCCTTCTCCTGTTCGTTGTTGAATTGTCCACCACCATTCACGACTGGATGTGGCAGGACTGCAGAACTTTTATCTAATCCTTTGGTTGTGGGATTGCTTATCTCTGTTGGTCAGCTGCTGCTTCTGCTGTTAGCATGTAAGTCGTCCTGTGTTGTAGCTTAACCAGGTTTACTCTTCATTGAACCAGGATTGATCACCTGGCTTGGTGGTAATGATAGAGTGCAGCATATGCCGGGCCATGAGATTACAGTTGGAGTTGTAAACAGCTCTGCTACTGCTGATGGCCCACAGCACCTCATGGATGCCCAGTTTTGAGCTGCTAGATCTGTTCTGAATCTATCCCATTTTGTATAGTGGTAGTGTCACACAACATGATGGAGGGTATCCTCGATGTGAAGACGGGACTTCGTCTCCACAAGGACGGTACGGTGCTCACTCCTACCCATACTGTCATGGACAGATGCATCTGTTACAGATAGATTGTGAGGTTGAAGTTTTGATTGGCTTATGTATCTATTATCCATTAAATATATTAAATTTGCTCTGTTTGTTGCACAATCTTTAGTTTGTCATGCCTTGGGTTGGCTTCTAAATAGAATTTTTCACTCTTAATTGAGGAGCAGCCAGTGTCTCAGCCTCTCCTCCTCTCCCAGTAGATGGAGCTCTGGAACTGATCAGGCAACATGCACTCTCAGCTCTCCACAGTGACATACACAGATGTTACAGTACAGGTACGGCTATTCAGTCTAACCAGTCCTATTTTGGCTTTTACCTTCTCTGCAAACGGATATTCCTAATCACATTAACCTGCTCTTTACCCCCACTTCCATCACCCACCTCTCCAATCTAACCTTGAAGGTTGACAGTTCTTGCCTCAACCACTAACCCTTGAAGTGAATTCTACAGTCTCTGAGCTCTGTGTGAAGAGGTTCCTCCTGCACTCTGTCTTAAATCTCATACATTTCATCATGCAGAGTATCACTTAAATGGAGAACTGAAGAATAAGACAGACGAGCTGTGGGCACAAAATAGGCACATGGGAGTATGAGATCATAGCTATAACCGAGACATGGCTAAAAGAAGGACAGCATTGGTAGCTCAACATTTCTGGTTGTAGGGTATTCAGACGAGATAGAGAGGGGGATAGAAGAGGAGGCGGGGTTGCAATATTAATCTAGGAATCAATTATAACAGTGCGGAGGGAAGGATAGAAGTAAAAAACACAAAAGGGGCAAACATGCTGTTGGGTGCATACTGTAGGCCCCCAAACAGCCAGGGAGCGAAAGAGGATCAAATATGTAATCAAATTTCAGAGAAGCATAAGAATAACAGGGCAGTAAAAGTCGGGGATTTTAACTACCCAAATATTAACACGGATAGTTTTAGTGTGCAAGGTAGGGAGGGAGCAAAATTCTTAAGTTGCATCCTGGAGAACATTTTTAGCCAGTATATAGAAAGCCCAACAAGGGAAGGGGCAGTTCTGGACCTAATATTCGGAAAAGAGCCCGGGCAGGTGGAAGGCGTATCAGTAGGGGAGCATTTTGGAGATAGTGACCATAACTCAGTTAGATTTAGGATAGTTAAGGGAAAGGATAAGATTGGGCCAGGGATAAAAGTTCTAAACTGGGGAAAGGCTAATTTCACTAAGTTGCGATTTGGCCCAAGTGGACTGGGAGCAGCTACTTGCAGATAAAACTGTGTCAGAGCAGTGGGAGGCATTCAAGGAGGAAATAGCGAGAGTACAGAAGAGATATCAAGGAAGAGATATCAGGGGCTCTGGCAGTAATTTTCACATCTTCTCTGGCTACAGGTGAGGTGCCAGAGGACTGGAGGACTGCTAACATTGTCCCATTATTAAAAAAGGGAGGAAGGGATAGACCAGGATATTACAGGCCAGTCAGTCTAACCTCGGTGGTGAGGAAGTTACTAGAAAAAATTCTGAGGGACAAAATATATCTGCACTTAGAGAGACACAGATTAATCAGGGATAGTCAGCATGGATTTGTTAAGGGAAGGTCGTGTTTGAGAAATTTGATTGAATTTTTTGAGGAGGTAGCCAGGAGTGTTGATGAGGGTAATGCATTTGATGTGGTCTACATGGACTTTAGCAAGGGTTTTGATAAGGTCCCTCATGGCAGACTGGTCAAGAAAGTAAGAGCCCTTGGGATCCAAGGCAAAGTGGCATGTTGGATCCACAATTGGCTGAGAGGCAGGAAGCAGAGGGTGATGGTAGAGGGATGTTACTGTGACTGGATGCCTGTGTCCAGTGGGGTTCCGCAGGGCTCGGTGCTGGGGCCTTTGCTGTTTGTGGTGTACATAAATGATTTGGACTTAAATGTAGGGGCTATGATTAAGAAGTTCATGGATGACACAAAAATTGATAGGGTGGTAAATAGTGAGGAGGATAGCCGTAAACTGCAGGTGGATAGCAATGGACTGGTCAGGTGAGCAGAGCAGTGGCAAATGGAATTCAACCTGGAAAAGTGTGAGGTAATGCACTTGGGGAGGGCTAACAAGGCGAGGGATTACGCTATGAATGGTAGGACCCTGGAAAGTACTGAAGATCAGAGGGACTTTGGTGTGCATATCCACAGATCCCTGAAGGTAGCAGGGCAGGTAGATACGATGGTTAAGAAGGCAAATGGGATACTTGCCTTTATTAGCCGAGGCTTAGAATACAAGAGCAGGGAGGTTATGCTGGAACTGTATAAAACGCTGGTTAGGCCACAACTGGAGTACTGCGTGCAGTTCTGGTCACCACATTATAGGAAGGATGTGATTGCACTGGAGAGTAGATTTACCAGGATGCTGCCTGGGTTGGAGGGTCTGAGCCATGAGGAAAGATTGGATAGGCTGAGGTTGTTTTCCTTGGAACTGCAGAGGTTAAGAGGGAACCTGATCAAGTTGTATAAGATTATGAGGGGCATAGATAGGCTGGATAGGAAGGCACTTTTTCCATTAGTAGAGGGGTAAATAAGCAGGGGGCATAGATTTAAGATAAAAGTTTGAAGACGAAGAGGGGAGTTGAGAAATATTTTCACTCAAAGGATGGTGGGAGTCTGGAACTCACTGCTTGAAAGGGTCAGAAACTCTAGTAACATATAAGAAGTATTTAGATATTCATTTGCGTTGCCATAGTCTCCAGGGTTATGGGCCAAGTGCTGGAAAATGGGATTAATGTAGTCAGATCTTTGTTGACCAGCACGGACACGATGGGCCAAATGGCCTCCTGTGCTGTATCCATCTTGAGTTTATGAGAACGGCTGCATAATTCTGAAGTGCAGAGGGACCTAGGTGTTCTAGTACATGAGACACAAAAGGTTAGTATGCAGGTACAGCAAGTAATTAAGAAGGCTAATGGAATGCTATCCCTTATTACGAGAGGAATTTAACATAAAAGTAAGGATGTTGTGCTTCAGTTATACAGGGCATTGGTGAGACCGCACCTCGAATACTGTGCACAGTTTTGGTCCCCTTATTTAAGGAAGGATGTAAATGCACTGGAGACGGTTCAAAGGAGATTTACAAGATTAATACCTGGTTGTCTTATGAGGAAAGGTTGGACAGACTGGGCTTGTTTCCACTGGAGTTTAGAAGAGTGAGGGGTGATTTGATTGAAGTTTACAAGATCCTGAACGGTCTTGACAAGGTGGATGTCGAAAAGATGTTTCCTCTTGTAGGTGAGTCCAGAAACAGGGGGCACTGTTTTAAAATTAGGGGTCACTCTTTTAGGACAGAGATAAGGAGAATTTTTTTCTCTCAGAGGGTTGTGCGACTTTGGAATTCTCTGCCTCAGAAGGTGGTGGAAGCGAGGTCATTGAATATTTTTAAGGCAGAGGTAGATAGATTCTTGTTAGGCATCAAAGGCTATCGGAGACAGATGGTCGAATTACAAGATCATCCGCCATGATCTTATTGAATGGTGAAGAAGGCTTGAGGGGCCGAATGGTCTAATCCTGTTCCTATTTCTTATTTATTACCCCTCAACTACTGGAAAAAATCTGATTCTTTTTACCCTGCCCCACCCTTTCTTCATCACAAACACTTCCATCAGATCAATCACCAAAACATGATGATATAAGAAATCGGAACAGGAATAGGCATCTGGCCCCTTGAGCCTCCTCTGTCGTTCAATATCATCATGGCTAATCTGATCTTGACTTTTTTCCATCCTTCTTTTGAGACAATGGACTGCACCCAGGGTGTGTGCCACTGCTGAATTGAACATCGTCTGTTGTGGTTGGAGAGGCTGATTGATGAGTGGCAGTCCCTTCCGCATCTGGCAGAGATGAATAGCATTGGCCTGAGGTTGACTCATTTTTTTCCTTCTGCCAGGCTTTCTTTTCCACCATCTGGTCATTTCTTTTGTCCTCTGCTTTTTCCAGGCCTTCCTGACTGCTTGTCTCCAGGCATTCCAGTCAGCAGCAAGGATTTCCCATGCAGCAACTTTGATCTGTCACCTTGAAGTCTTGTTTGTAAGTGATCTTGACCTCATCTCCGCTACCTGCCAGTTCCAGTAACCTCTCTTTCCCCTCCAAAAGTCCTCAAATGTGTTGTTACCTCACTCAAATGGCCCTAATGAAATTTATAAATGACACGCTCAGTGACTGTAACAGTACATCTTTGACATGGTTGTCCACTTGATCCTCCCAACGCCTCTCCTCTGTTGTCCAGCTGAGTGGGTTATTTGGTTCTGCTCTTATCTATTACTTAGGCAGAGCATTTCCGACAATGGCTTCTCTTCCCATCCCTGTTCTGTTACCTTGGTCATCCCCAAAGGACCTTTCCTTGGCTCCCTTTGCCTCATCTCAATGCCTTCCCCTTGGCACCATCATCCAAAAATATGGGGTCAGGCTCCACATGTACCCTGAACTTATCTGGCTCAATTCTCCACCATCCCTCTCGGTCCTCCACTGTCTCAGTAATATCAGGCTAACCGTATACCCTCACCACTGATTCCACTCCCCTCACAAGTCATAACATACTGGAATTATTTGTTTTTGAAGTGACATTTTCCCCATTAACTGTTTTGCTGTCTGACCATAAATATACTGTTCGAATCACATCTCTAAACTGGATTTTTCTTTTCAAAAATGTGGAAGGACATTGCAGTATTTGGACATTTAGAGGCTGCCCAAGGGCCATAAGTTCATCTTGGAAATGTCAGCAAGGAAGCCTCTTGCAAGCAGTCACCTGAGCTACATGGTAGATGAGAAGGAGTTGTTTGTTTTGAACTTTAATTGATGAATGTCTTTAATTAATGAAAAGATGGAGGACAAAAAGGCAATCACGTGGCAGAGGAAAAAACCTTAAGTTTGAACCTGTGGTTTTGCTTTCAGTCTTGTTGGGGAAAGGCTGAGAACAAAAGGCTACCCTGACTAGCTCGCTCGCTCGCTCTCTTCCTTTTTCTTTCTCTCTCTCTCTCTCCCTGTGCTTTGTGAAACCTGTGTGGTTCTCAACCTGTAGCCAGATAAACCTCACCTGAGTGTAGTTTGTCTACATAATTTTGGACTTACTTGCTGAGAAAGGAAGAATTGGCCCAGCCTTTATCGGCCTTTAGCCCCATTAGTTTTCCTAGCACTTTTTCTCTAGTGATAATTATTGTATTTCCTCCCTCTCTTTTGCCCATTGATTACTTAGTATTGGAATGCTATTAGTGTCTTTTACCGTGAAGACTTAACCAAAGTGTTATTCAACTCTTCCGCCATTTCCTGGTTCCCCATTATCATTTCCCCAGCCTCATTCTGTAAGGGCCCTATGTTCACTTTGCTCTTTCTCTTCCTTTTAATATATTTAAAGAAGCTCTTGCTGTCTGTTTTTATATTACCCCTGCCCCACTCTCCCCGCCCCCCACCCGCTCTCCCCTCCCCCTGCCCCGCTCTCCCCGCCCCCCACCCGCTCTCCCCTCCCCCTGCCCCGCTCTCCCCGCCCCCCACCCGCTCTCCCCTACCCCTGCCTCGGCTCCCTGCTCCCTGCCTCGCTCTCCCCACTGCTCCCTGCCCCGCTCTCCCCACTGCTCCCTGCCCCGCTCTCCCCACTGCTCCCTGCCCCGCTCTCCCCACTGCTCCCTGCCCCGCTCTCCCCACTGCTCCCTGCCCCGCTCTCCCCACTGCTCCCTGCCCCGCTCTCCCCACTGCTCCCTGCCCCGCTCTCCCCACTGCTCCCTGCCCCGCTCTCCCCACTGCTCCCTGCCCCGCTCTCCCCACTGCTCCCTGCCCCGCTCTCCCCACTGCTCCCTGCCCCGCTCTCCCCACTGCTCCCTGCCCCGCTCTCCCCACTGCTCCCTGCCCCGCTCTCCCCACTGCTCCCTGCCCCGCTCTCCCCACTGCTCCCTGCCCCGCTCTCCCCACTGCTCCCTGCCCCGCTCTCCCCACTGCTCCCTGCCCCGCTCTCCCCACTGCTCCCTGCCCCGCTCTCCCCACTGCTCCCTGCCCCGCTCTCCCCACTGCTCCCTGCCCTGCTCTCCCCTCCCCCTGCCCCGCTCTCCCCACTGCTCTCTGTCCCGCTCTCCCCACTGCTCCCTGCCCCGCTCTCCCCACTGCTCCCTGCCCCGCTCTCCCCACTGCTCCCTGCCCCGCTCTCCCCACTGCTCCCTGCCCCGCTCTCCCCACTGCTCCCTGCCCTGCTCTCCCCTCCCCCTGCCCCGCTCTCCCCACTGCTCTCTGTCCCGCTCTCCCCACTGCTCTCTGTCCCGCTCTCCCCACTGCTCCCTGCCCCGCTCTCCCCACTGCTCCCTGCCCCGCCCTCCCCCGCACCGCTCTCCCCACTGCTCCCTGCCCCGCTCTCCCCACTGCTCCCTGCCCCGCTCTCCCCACTGCTCCCTGCCCCGCTCTCCCCACTGCTCCCTGCCCCGCTCTCCCCTCCCCCTGCACCGCTCTCCCCACTGCTCCCTGCCCCGCTCTCCCCGCTGCTCCCTGCCCCGCTCTCCCCTCCCCCTGCACCGCTCTCCCCACTGCTCCCTGCCCCGCTCTCCCCAATGCCCCGCTCTCCCCACTGCCCCGCTCTCCCCACTGCCCCCTGCCCTGCTCCCCTCCATCCCTCTCTCCTCTCCATCCCCCAGGCTGCATTGTGTCTATTTGTCTCAGCTGTGGTTAAAACTAAAAATGGGCAGGAAGCAACTGATTGAATTGTTTATCATCGAGGGTGTTTCAGTTCCTAGTGTTGGTGTTTGTATCTTAAGGTCTGAAGTATCTTCAGGAGAATGAATAAGTCTGACACCAACTTCTAGCAATGACCACGTTTCTTACTTGCTCACTGAACCTCAGTACTAGTTTAAAGTAATTTATCCTCACAGTGCCAGGTAGTCAGGAGCAAGAGACGGGTGCAATGTTTGCAGAGTTATTTAATGATCTGAGTGCACAGGGTGAGAACCAGTAAGTTATCAAAATCTGAAAACATTGATCACAGATTGTTTTCTGATCAATTAATTTCCCCATATGAAAGCTGAAATGGAAGTGGCTGCCTGGGTAGGGGGGGGCGGTGCCCAAAAATCAACTGACTTATTCCAGTACCCAGCTTGTTTATTTTTTAAAAATCTTTGCATAAATAACTGTGATAGATATTGTGTTTTTGTAATACCCGTAGAGTTGCTGATTGCATCCAACAGCAAAAAAAAGACCTTCAGTCTGTCTATATTTTACTTCGGTTGGTTTGCTGAGTAGGTGTTTAGGGTGGTGACAGGTGTTTTGTATAAGAGAGATGGGGGAATATGGCTCATTTCACAACCTGAATTTGCTCCATTGCAGACCAGTGGGCCCTGAACTTGCATTGAGAGTGATTTTCACCATGAAAACATGCTAAAACCTTCCTAACTGAACAGTTGGAGAACATGGAGTGGGATTCCTGGGCTGGAATTCCCCCTTATGGTGGGTGCAGATGCCTACATGTTATATATTCTATATATACGAAGGCATCATTGCCACGGTGCACCATAACACACACAACTATTATACTACTACGTCTGCTTTGCTTGTGTTGACATCACAGGCTAACATCCATATTCTGTCAACATGTGCTGCTGCGACTTGAGTCTTGTACTTCATTTTATTGCACTCAACACTGGCCCAGACAGAGGTGATAAAGTTGTCCTTCCCTGTCTGAGGGGGGTGCGGGAGGGGAGGGGCTGGGTGTTTACTGTTCATGTCTAGAACCTGAGTGAGTTCAATTCCTGGCATGTGGTGAGTGCCAGGATCAGATTGTTCAATGAAATATGACATTAAAAATGTCATCCATGGTTAATTAGCCTTGTTTAAGCTCAGGAAACTGAGCACTCTCTACATAAAGTTTCAAAGTTTAAATGTAGGTCAGTAAGCTCCCAAGGATTGAGAATGTGAAACTGTGATGTGTTCATAGAGACTGCAAGGTCCTGATGCACATGTTATATAAAACATTCCTTACTATCTGCCCCTTCCCTATGCTATTGTTCTCACAGCTCTGTTTCACCCTCAACTGAGTTGGATGGTTATGGGGAGAGGTTTTCACCTCCAGACAGAAAAGAATTAGGAGACATGTTAAAGACTTACTGAAACTTTCAACTTGAGGAAGACGAGCAAAATATTCCAGATGCTTGAAACCTGAAATAAAAATAGAAAATTCTGGATGCACTCGGGGGGTCAGGCAGTAACTGTAGACTGCAGCACGTTAATGCTTTCCGTTTAGAGTGGAATAGATTGATATTGATACTTCTTCACATGATGGGATGGAATCGATGGTTGACCTTTATTCCTATCAGTTTCATGGGGATATCCCTTGATCCATCTGTGTGCCAGCAATGTGTTGTACTTGGTGTATCCATGAGCAAATACCCACACCTTGATTCATCTTCAGGGTACCACTCCCAGATGTTAGTGATTGGGTTGGGTGCATCTTAGTTGTGTTGTGATTTAAAGCCGGGAACACAGCCGAGTGGTCTGCAGTTTTTTTTAATTTTCCTTCCAAGCAGTTTGCTTCATCTGAGTGACTTGGCAAGGTCGGTTTCAGATGATAGCTGAGAATTAAGCACATTGGTATAGGCCCAGAGTCACAAATAGACCAGACTGGGTAAGGACAGCAGGATTTCTTCCATCTGGTTCACCAGTGCCCTTTCAGGGTTTTTATGGCAATTCAACTACTTTCTGTTCACTTTTACTGACACCAGCTTTTTATTTCCTAATATTTCTTTAGTGAATTTAAATTGTCAAACTGTCCATAGTAGGAATCAAATTCATTTCCTTAAATATTGGTCCAGCTCTCTGGTTCTGGTAACCTAACCACTGTACTACCATACCCTGGAGGTGGTATTTTCTGGTTGTGGACAGGGCTTTACTGCCTGTGAATTGAGAAGCCGGTTCCATAGATTGCCCACTCATTAGATTAATATATTTTTCTCCTTTCAGCACAGCCCATGCACAAGGTGAAACAGCTTGTTTTGTTCTACATTATTTCATCCTTTAGAATCCTAAAAACAGTAATTAGTTTGTTATTTTTGACACTGCCCTATTTCTGCTTCATACTAGGTTCTCGAACTGTTTCACATCAAGGACAAACTGACAGCCCGTCAGTTTCAGAGAGTGGCAACGACGACTGTCCTCTCGATGGTGAAAGAACAACCTGAGCTCGCGGATAAGTACCTGCTGAGGCCTCTACTTGCTCCTCTGATCTGTTGCTTGGACACTGGAGGTACGGAGATAGATATCCACCTTTTATCTGCACTACAAGAGCCTGCAGGAACCATGAGCATGGGCTGAAAGCTGGGGGAGCAAGGGAGAAATAGCAAGAGAAGCCTCTCTGTCTGTGTGAGAATTTAACCTGCCAGTCACAGTTGTAACACTGCACAAAATTTTTTTCCTCACGCACCCCCCCATTTTTAATGCAGCAGTTCATGGCACTTGCGTGTATGCTTAGCTAAGCCCCTGCAGCGCACATTGAGTGAAACCATTTTACTTTGGCAGGAAATGCTTAAAATTAAACCTAACATTTGATTGACACTTCAGACATAACTTCATGATGATTTGGTTAATGCTAACTCAAAAATTATAGCATTTTCCTGGGACTTAACCTCTTGTAAGTTGAACCTTGGAGATACAGTAACATAAATTAAAACACAATCCCTTACAGACCACACGGGTATAAGTCCCAAAATCTTACTTGTGTCTGACAGTTAGTTTGCTTATATGAAATATGGTGTGAAAATATTGATGGCATAAAATTTGATCTATAGTACCCCCTGCAACCTGGGGGGAGGGGGAAGGAAGGAAGTTACAGTGGATGGGGTGGGTGTATTATTGTGCTGTCTGTCAAGTGTTCTGTCCTTGTAAATGCCTACCTAGAGCCTAGTCAGATTTCTGCTCCCAGTGCGATATAAGTGCTGTGACCACTGACACCATTGAACAAACGTCCTACGTTTGCACCATGAGCAGTAACAGGACAGTCTTTTCAGAGTCGTCCCTAAGGTGCAGCGAATCAGGGCGACCGTCCCAGGCCCCAGGCCCCACGCCTCGACATCGAGGTGTCGGATGTAAAGAACATCAGCACCGTCCCTCACCCTCGGAGATGGCAGTGCTGACCTTGGCAGAGCAGATTTTATTCCAATTCTCGTTCACCGCAGAGGGGTAAGATGAACTATTCTGACCTAGCTAACGTCTTTAACACAGGCATGTAGCGCATAGCGTCCGACCTGAGCGGTAAGTCACTCGCTCTGTTCAGTTTCAGCCTTGGGCAATTTAAAGCCTCCGCTCCTTCTTCTGTTTTTCTTCCAGTCCCACTTCGTAACTAACATTTGTTTAATGTTGGAAGACGGACAGTCAGGTTTTTTTTTAAAGTCTAATTATTTTCTTGCCGTGCCTTTGCAATTTTTAAAAAAAAAGTTGAATGCAGTGAATGTCCTCACTCTGACGTTTAGGCCAGAATTTTCCAGCCCCCACCGCGGCGGGGCCGGCGAATCGTTGAAACCCACTCACATCGGCGGCACTGGAAGATCCCACCAGCACCAGGGGCTGGAAAATTCCAGCCTGAGAAGTTTTCTCCAGTTGGGGTGTGTCAGTAAAAATGTTCTCATGGAATCGCATAGAGATCGTGGATTTCTCCTTAACAAAAGGGAGAGGCAACAGTTATGTTCAGCCTTGGAAGCAAGATGTAGTTTTACGTGTGACACAGTTATCACAGTCGATAGTGCAGTATGTGCTTGTAATCGAGTGCTCGGTAGCTGGGAGGCTTCTGGTGCTCCTTTTCACACACTCTCGAGGGCCCAGCCATTAGAGGAAACTTGTCTAAAGGTGTTGCGGGGGGCCCGTCCAGTGTGATTTGCCCCGGGCCCTGCACCCCTCTAGGTCTTTTTAAACTTACCTTATTTTCTCAGTGCCAAAGGGAAATGTACAATAGCTGACTTGGTTTATGCCCCCAACCCCTCTGGTACATCCATACAGTGCCAGCCACTCTCCACTGTCACAAACCTATCAGGTACCTACCTACCTTATGCACTCCTAGTCTGGCATCTGCCTCCTCCCTGCCAGTACCTATTTGCCTTCATCATGCCTCATACTTTCCAGGACAGATCCTGCGACACCTGCAGCTGAGAACATGCTCACAGTGACTGCATTCTACCCTTTTATCAATAATAACTGCTTGGAAATTAATTGTTTAAATGGGCTAGAGATGCAGAAGGATCTTGGGGTACAGAAATCACTAAAAGTCGATAAGGCTGTGGTGATCATTTTTAAAGGGATAGAACTGAAAAGCAGAGAGGTTGTGTTAATCTTCTCGAGATCGTTAGTTAGACCACACTTGAAGTACTGTGAACAGTTTTGGCCTCTATATTAAAATGAATGTAGAAGCACTGGAGAATGTGCAAAAACAATTCACAAGGATGATACTAGAACTTGAGAGAGATTGAAAAGTCTGTGGCTCTTTTTACTAGAAAAGAGAGACTGAGGGGTGACCTGATAGAGGTCTTCAAAATTATGAAAGGGTTGATAGCATGGATTAGAGAAAATGTTTCCACTTGTGTGGCAGACAAAATCTCTCTCACCCACTCTTCAGGTACCACACCCTAAGAGGGTATTGGCGACCATGGGCTTACATGTGTTGGTCCATGATTATGTTTGGCAAAGCACTGCAATGGTTTGCCATTGCCTTCTTCTGGCTGACCAGACTACTGCTCTTGCCGCCTGCCATGGGTGTATTGGAAGGATTTGCAGGTTGATAATCAACCTGTTTGGCCACCTTACATGGCCATCAAGTCCTGGCTTGGGACTCGAACCTGGAGCTTCTGGCTCAGAGGCAAGGATGCTACCCACTGCACCACAAGACACCCCTGGATGAAAACTAGAGCTCATAAATATAAGATAGTCATTAATAAATCCAGTAGGGAATTCAGGAGAAATCATAGAGTGGCGAGACTGGAACTCGTTACAAGTAGTATTTGAGGCATATAGCATAGCTATTACATAAACACAGGGGGGAAAGGAATAGAAGGATATGTTGATGGAGTGAGAAGAAGCTCGTGTGGAGCACAAACACTAGTACAGACCAGTTGGGCCAGATGGCCTGTTCCTGTGCTATAGACTCTATGTAAAATGTGTCGGAGTTGATAATTGAGCACACAGACTTGCAGCAGTGTGAAATTAAAGAGTTTCAGTGAATTTAATCTTTCAGCCGGGATCAACTGTGACCAATATCTAACATTTAGCAATCAGCAGGTAAGGCAGTATTTGTTGAGAAAGAAACATGATTTACCTCTCAGGTCAATGACCTTTAGTCAGAACTGATGTCCAGATGCTGTCTGACCTGTTGAATGATTTTAGCCTCCATCTGCTTTTGTTTCAGATTTGCAGCAATATTTTGCTTTCTGCACCAGTGTGATGTTTCCATGCCCTCACATGAGCTATCCTTGTAGCCTCTCTGAATCACTCTCCCAATTGTGCCAAGTTAACGCTAGGTTTGTGTTTTTGACTCATGATCCCCAAACAAGTGATTTGAAGCTGCCCTGATTTCACTGGCGGGAGAGGAGAATTTCATTCACCAGCCTGGGGTAGGTTCAATCCAACCTTGACAGTGTTTTCCAATCTCTCCCATCCCTTTCTTTTGAGGCATTGCTCTTGTGGAGGTTCCATTACTTTCTTTCAGCTGCTGACACCCAGGAAAGTTGAATAAAGATTCAAAATTGAGATTTCTTCCTGTTCATCTCCCAGTCCAGACATGTTTGTAAGTTTGTGAGACAGATGAGGAAGGTGAGATTCCTGATGAGAGAAATCCATTCCTTTACCAGCCACAGTGTTGATTTGTCTTTATAAATCAAAGATGCAGTTCCTCATGCATTTTATTTTCAGTAGTTACACTTGAGGACTAAACAGTGTGATTTAAATTCCTTCGCAATTTCTCTCTTTCCCTCCAGAAGGCACTGCTCCTGCTGAGGTACAGGTTCCTCTGGCACGCAGTGACCTCTGATACTACACCCAGATGCCCATTCTCCGTATGTGACCTTAGACAGTGAGTTCCGTAGAAGGTGAATATTACAACACTCCATTCCGTCTCTATCCTTGCACAAGTACATGTCCACTCACTCTTCAGGCAGCAGTCATTGGCATTAAACTGGATGGAAATCCTGACTAATATTTTTCTCCACCTCGCGATTGTGTGGAGAGGCTATAGTGCACATGCACCTGTGTGGAAAGATTGCAGCCACATGCTGGTGTGTGGAGAGGATGTGGCATGCATACTTGTATGTGGAGAAAGGTTGGGGGATTGAAATTCAGAGGTTTGGTGGGAGATCTTGGAATGGGGCAGTGTTTAGGGATTTCTGTAAGGGGTTGTGGACCAGGCAAGCAATTATAGTGAGTGGGATGGTTTGGTGAAACAGGTATGAAGAGTTGTTCTTTGTGGTGTGAGGCTGTGTGAAACGCTTTCAGATGAAACTGCTTAATATGAGTCAGTCAGAGATTTTAATGAATTGCTTTTAAGTTATTGCCTCTTCACTTTCTCTGCTAAGAGTGTATTTGCCAGTTTTACTAGGCTACTAATCTTACGGGCTTGATTTATTTTAATAAAGTGGTTGAGAAATGCTTATTATTTTCAATTCCCTGTGGGCAAATTTCTTTAGTAGGATTCCATTAGCCTGGCCCATCAGCAAAACTATATCTTATGCCAAGAACCCATTAACATGGCTTAACAAGCAACCACATGAAATGTAAACAGATCTGTCAGCTCACTGAAACTGAATTCTTTATCCTCTGGTTTTTATCTCCTTTGGACAGAATGCAGGAAGCAGAGGGTCCAGGGGGATAAGGGGAGGGGAGTGGGGCATGGGGAGCTGTGTGGAAAAAGAAAACTAGACTGGGGTCTTGATTCTTCCTCCCCGTTTCCTGCTCATTTAGCACTGACTTTTTCACTGTTAAATAATGGGAAGCTTGGAGTTCATCCTCGTGATGCATCTACAGTCTTCACTAGGTTCCTCTGCTATTCGGACCAGATCAACAGCCTGTGTGTACAACTCAACTCTCTGCTCTCTCACTTCTTTTCAGAAACACAAGAGGGATCTGAACAAGTGGGAACTGTGATTGTGGGAGAGCTGGAACTGACCAGATGTGTGGAGGATGTATATAAGGTAAGACTGAAATGTTTGCTTCTAAATAGCTTGCTCCGCCCAGGGCCCTGATCTTTGAGAGGGAGTGTCCATTAGTCAGGGGTGGTGGCTTGGAATCAGGTTATACAGCTTCTGTGCCAGTGCAAGGCTCCTAACAGCTGTTTGGCTTAAACTGTATTTGTAGCTAATTCCATTTCCTGTTCTCTTGTCCTTAAAATTGTGAAAGTTAGACAAGCACTATGGCATCTGCACTCAGGTTAAAATAATGGTTTAAATAGAGTAAGAGATGGGTCAGCGAACCACATAGAGAGAACTACCTTAACACAAAATATAACCTGGGTCTTTTCATTGCAGACCAGAAAACTTATGCAGGCTTGATGCAAATTTTTGTAATGCTGAGAGGCATGATTAAAGTAGGAGGCTATTAAAATAGTCATTTGGTAATACAGAATTTGAGCATTGCTTTTCCTCTTGCACTCATTTTGCACTTGCAAGAATACCAATATAAAGGGAAAATAGCACTTTATACTGTATGTGAAGAGAGTGCTGATTGGTTGGCAAGTGAACTCTGGTAGAGGTGTTGCCATGGAGAACGCATCATTGATGATGACTGACAGTTAACTGCCATGCATTGTTTGAAATTTAAACCAGGCAGTTTGACTCTGATTGGCCAAGACATTACTCTGAAGAATGAGCCAGCGAATGGCTGTCACTTGTTTTGTTTAGCTGAAACAGGCGCAATGTGTGTATGTGTTCTTTCTGTCTGCAGAGAACAGGGCCCTGTGTATTAATATATGTAGCTCCCAGTAGACACAAATGTGTCACACTGTGAGCCCAACTGACAACCTTAAATTGGTTGTCAGCATAATTCTTAGCACACAGGATTATTTAGCAAATGTTATCTAATTGCGGAACCACATCTAATGTTGGACACTGTGTTTGAGTTTTGCAAGCACAGGCTGGTTGGGTACAGCATTCAGTATTCATTGAATTTATGAAGTCAGCAACTCGCGCAGTTCAGTTTTAATGACATCACGTGTACCCAAATGGATGCTGTTGCTGTGAGATCCCCTCTAGGTCCAGTTCTTGCAAACATCTTTGTTGGGTTCCATGAGAAACGTATTTTCGATGGAATGACACCTAACCTTCCACCCCTCGTACATTTCTGATATGGGGGTGATGTGTTGGCTATATTTAAACCTGCGGCTGCATGTGATAATTCCCTTATATGTCTTAATGGGCTCCATCCTGCGCTCAAATTCACCTTTGAAATGGAGCAGTCAGATGAACTCCCTTTCCTTGACATGCTAGTTGAGAAATCTGCCAAGGGGTTCTCTACCACAGTCTACCTTCACTGGTCACCTTCACTGGTCAATATACACATTGGGATTCTTACAGTTCCACACGCTATAAGATTGGTCTTATCGGCAACCTTCTAAACAGCATCTGAGCCATTTACTCACCATACAAGAATGATGCTAAAGTAGGACACATCAGAGACATCCTGATGGTTAATAGCTACCCTGATCAGATCATTTTGTGCAGTATATCGCGCAAACTCATGAACGGGCCTACTACGGCTGTCACTTTTGGCTCTGAAAAGTGCTCAGTCCAACTCAGATTACCCTGGAAGGGTAAGGTATCTCAAAAGTTTGAGCTACAGGTGAAGCTAGCTGTTTCACACTGCTACTATGCAGTAGCAACACGAATGGTATTCGCCACGAACAGGATGCTGCTACCAAGCCAAAAAGACATTCTGCTTATCACACAAATGAGTGATGTGGTATATGAATTTCAGTGCCAGTGTGATGCTAAGTGTGTAGGCCGTATGTCCCAAAGACTGGCGGATCATATCAAACAGCATGTCCCTGCCGCTGATTATAATGGGCAAGGTACAAACTCTACCCAACCAGCCCTTGCTTGCAAAACTCAAAACACAGGGTCCAACATTGGATGTGATTTCGTGATTGGACAACATTTGCTAAATAATCCTCAATTTGCTAAGAATTACGCTGACAACCAATTTAAGATTGTCAGTTGTGTTGCATTTGTGTGTACTGGAAGCTACATATATTAATACACAGGGCCCCGTTCTTTGCAGACAGAAAGAGCATGTACACACATTGCGCCTGTTTCAACTAAACAAAATAAGTGACAGCCATTTGCTAACTCATTCCTCAGGGCAATGCCTTGACCAATCAGGGTCAAGCTGCCTGGTTTAAATTTCAAACAATGCTTGGCAGTTAACTGTCAGTCACCATCACTGGTGCATTCCCCATGGCAACACTTCTACCAATCAGAGCCCATTTGCCAACCAATCAGCACTCTCTTCTCATACAGTATAAATTGTTGTTTTCCCCTTATATTGATATTCTTGCAAAGTGTCCTGATGAGTGCAAGATGAAAAGCTTCGACATGTCTCTTTTTTCAGCAGTAGGGGACTTTCATGTGGTTTCATGTGGCTTTCAAAGCTTGCAGAGAGATCTGGACCAACTGGAAAAATGGGCCAGAAAATGGCAGATGGAATTTAATGCGGATAAGTGTGAGGTGTTACATTTTGGAAGGTCAAACCAAGGTAGGACATACACAGTAAATGGTAGGGCACTGAGGAGTGTGGAGGAACAATGGGATCTGGGAGTTCAGATGCATAATTCCCTGAAAGTGGCGTCACAGGTAGACAAGGTTGTAAAGAAAGCCTTTGGATTACTGGCCTTCATAAATCAAAGTATTGAGTATAGGAGTTGGAATGTTATGGTGAGGTTGTATAAGTCATTGGTGAGGCCAACTTTGGAGTATTGTGTGCAGTTCTGGTTGCCTAACTGCAGGAAGGATATCAGTAAGATTGAGAGAGTGCAGAGAAGATTTACTAGGATGTTGCCGGGTCTTAAGGAGTTGAGTTACAGGGAAAGATTAAACAGGTTAGGACTTTATTCCTTGGAGCGTAGAAGAATGAGGGGAGATATGATAGAAGTTTACAAAATTATGAGGATATAGACAGAGTAAATGCGAGTAGGCTCTTTCCACTTAGATTAGGAGAAATAGACACAAGAGGACATGGCTTTAGGGTGAAAGGGGAAAGGTTTAGGGGGAACATTAGGGGGAACTTCTTCACTCAGAGTGGTGAGAGTGTGGAACGAGCTACCATCTGACTTGGTAAATGCGGGCTCACTGTTAAGTTTTAAGAATAAATTAGATAGATACATGGATGGGAAAGGTCTGGGGGGTTATGGACTAGGTGCAGGTCAATGGGACTAGCGGAATAATATTTCGGCACAGACTAGAAGGGCCGAATGGCTTGTTTTCTGTGCTGTAGTGTTCTATGGTTCTATGGTCTGATGATGACCATGAAATCATTGTCGCTTCTTGTAAAAACACACCTGGTTCACTAATGTCCTTTAGGGAAGGAAATCTGCTACCCTTACCTGGTCTGGTGTACACATGACTCCGGACCCCTGGTTGACTTTTAAATGCCCTCTGAACAAGAGCAATTAAGGATGGGTAACAAATGCTGGCCTAGCCAGTGACACCCACATCACATGAATGAATGAAAAAAACATGTGATTATACACTTGATATAACTGCAGTACATTGTGACCTTTGAATATTCAATGTTAACGTATATTCCTTATGTCTGGAAAGGCTTAGTGTGGAATTGGTGTTCAAGAGTGATTAAGAGAGTGACTCAGGGATGTCTAACAAGTTGAAGCATGGTTGAGGATAAGAAAAATTGTTTGTTTTAAAAGTTTACAGGAAATTGGTGGGAAGGGTTGTGTTTTTTTTTTTGCCTCTGTCAGGGCCGTGATTTAGTAGTTTGCAGGTTTGAAGCCACAGGGAGTGTAGTTGGTTGGAACCTCGTCCAGATTTTATCACTCTCTAAGTGGCTAAAATCCGATCAGTTCAGGAGTCGGTATTTTCCAGTTCCTACTTTGCCTCAGACACTGGTGGTTGACTGACATCATGCTGTCATCTAGCCCACCAGTGAGGGACCACTTGCCACAATTTGCATATCTGCAGCTGCCCCTGGTGGAGAATATAACCCTGAAATAGCTCTCTGATATACTGTAATATACAGTGAAACACCAACTCGGCGTGACGCAGCCGCACATTACGATGTGTGTGTGGGTGTGACACGGCTGCGTATTGGTGCGTGTGTTTGTCGGTGTGACATGGCTGGGCATTAGGGTGCATGCTGATGCAACATGGCCACTGTGTGTGTGTGTGTGTGTGTGTGTTGGGGGGTGGGGGGTGGGGGGGGGGGGGAGGTGTGTGCGCGTGTGGGGAGGAGGCCTGCGGAGGAGGGAGGCCTGCGGGGTGGGGGGAGGTGTCGGGGGGAGGCGTGCGTGGGTGGGGGGGGAAGCGTGTGTGGGTGGGGGGGGAGGCGTGTGTGGGTGGGGGGGGGAGGCGTGGGTGGGGGGGGGAGGCGTGCGTGGGTGGGGGGGGAGGCGTGCGTGGGTGGGGGGGGGAGGCGTGTGTGGGTGGGGGGGGGAGGCGTGTGTGGGTGGGGGGGGAGGCGTGTGTGGGTGGGGGGGGAGGCGTGTGTGGGTGGGGGGGGAGGCGTGTGTGGGTGGGGGGGGAGGCGTGTGTGGGTGGGGGGGGAGGCGTGTGTGGGTGGGGGGGGAGGCGTGTGTGGGTGGGGGGGGGAGGCGTGTGTGGGTGGGGGGGGGAGGCGTGTGTGGGTGGGGGGGGAGGCGTGTGTGGGTGGGGGGGGGAGGCGTGGGTGGGGGGGGGAGGCGTGCGTGGGTGGGGGGGGGAGGCGTGTGTGGGTGGGGGGGGAGGCGTGTGTGGGTGGGGGGGGGAGGCGTGTGTGGGTGGGGGGGGGAGGCGTGTGTGGGTGGGGGGGGAGGCGTGTGTGGGTGGGGGGGGAGGCGTGTGTGGGTGGGGGGGGAGGCGTGTGTGGGTGGGGGGGGAGGCGTGTGTGGGTGGGGGGGGAGGCGTGTGTGGGTGGGGGGGGAGGCGTGTGTGGGTGGGGGGGGAGGCGTGTGTGGGTGGGGGGGGAGGCGTGTGTGGGTGGGGGGGGAGGCGTGTGTGGGTGGGGGGGGAGGCGTGTGTGGGTAGGGGGGAGGCGTGTGTGGGAGGGGGTGGTGTTTGTTGGGGCGTGTGTGTGTGGAGGGGGAGGCGTGTGTGGGTGGGGGGGAGGCGGTGTGGGTGGGGGGGAGGCGTGTGTAGGAGGGGGGGTGTTTGTTGGGGCGTGTGTCGGGGTGGGGAGGAGGCGTGTGTGGGTGGGGGGGAGGCGTGGTGGGGGGTGTGTTGGCGTGACACAGCCATGCTTCCTGTGCTCACTGACTTATATTGTTCCTGGTTAAACATAATCTTGATTTCAAAATTCTCATCCTTGTTTTCAAATCCTTCCATGAGCTCCCTTCTCTAGATCTCTGTTATCACCTCCAGCCCTGTAATCGACTGAGAGCTCTGCGCTCCTCCAATTTAGGCTTTTTTGAGCATTTCAGGATTGATATTGGACCATTGACATTGGCGACTGTGCTTTTAGCTGTCAAAACTCTTAAGTATGGGAATTGCCTCTATTTCTCTTTCCTCTATAAGATGCTCATTAAAGCTTACCTCTTTAACCAAACTTAGGTCATCTGGCCTGATATTTCCTTATGCAGCCTGGTGCCACATTTTGCTTGATAATGCTTGTAAAGTACTTTCAGGTGTTTCATTATGTTAAAGATGCTATCTAAATGCTTTGTCTTTCTGCACTTCCTTTCTAGGTCTATGTGGTTGGCAATGACCCAAGT
Organism: Cetorhinus maximus; assembly: GCF_964194155.1. Classification (NCBI taxonomy): domain Eukaryota; kingdom Metazoa; phylum Chordata; class Chondrichthyes; order Lamniformes; family Cetorhinidae; genus Cetorhinus; species Cetorhinus maximus. The sequence continues at coordinate 157,928,908 of NC_135884.1, forward strand.
TCCAGATTGTTGGAGTCTCTGAAGACAGTAATTCCGGCAATCTTTAGTCTTTACTGTTTCACAAAACGAGGAGTGTCGCATTTGCGGTTTGTATTTACACTCAAACTGTTCTGTGTCTAAATTGTACTCAGTTTATTTGAAATGCTCGATTTCAGCTGACATTGGTGTGGTCAAGTGTGCCAATGGCAGATGGGCTGGGTGGCTGAGGAAGGAGAGTGCACAAGGATCGCAATCATGAAGGATGTTATTGGTGACTTTGGGACTGTTTCAGTGCTGTGGCAGGGCAGGAACCTGATTGGAGAGATTCAGATGTTGAGTTGTGGGAAAGTGGGGTATGGATTTTGAGTTGCCAAGACATTCTGTCACAGTATAGAAGCAAAAAGGGTTATTTAGTGAGTATATGTATAGAGCTCCTCTTTTGGAGCATAGGATCCCAAGTAGGCCATTCAGCCCCTCGGGTATGTTCTGCCATTCAGTTAGATGTTGGGCAGCTTTGAGGGAGGTTTGCCCTGATGGCGAGGCACGTCTGGAGCACTGTGTGCAGTTTTGGTCTTTTTTTTTTAAAAAAGATATAATTGCTTTAGAAGCAGTTCAGAGAAGGTTCGCTGGACTCATTCCTGGGATGAAGGTGCTGTCTTATGAAGGAAGGTTGAACAGATTAAGCCTATACTATTGGAGTTTAGAAAGATCTCGAGGAGATTTGTTAGGGTGGAGACCTGGAGGACGTTTCCTCTTGTCGGGGAGACTAAAAATAGGGCACATAGTTTAAAAATAAGAGATCCCTCTTTCAAGACAAATGAGGAACAATATTTTCTCCCAAAGAGTCGTTGGCATGTGGAATGCTCTTCCCCAGAAAGTAGTGGAGGCTGGGTCTTTGAATTTATTAAAGGCAAATTTTAGTTAGGCAAAGGAGCCAAGGTTATGGGGTGCAGACAGGAAAGTGGAACTGAGACCACAACCAGATCAGCCATGCTTTTATTGAATGGTGGAGCAGCCTTGAAGGGCCAAATGGCCTCCTGCTCCTCCTCCTGCTCCTGCATTGCCTTCCAGGTGCCAGGTGAAGGACATCAAACCGACTTGAGAAGAGGTTGGAGAGGGGGAGGATCCAGTCATTATGTTCCAAGTTGGTACGAACTCATAGTGAAGAATAGGACGGTGGGACTGTTTGAGAGGAGAGCTCAGGTGAAAAAGCCAATCTAATTCAAAAACAAACAAAACAGAAGAATAGAGCAATCGTCAGAAATTGTGCTTTATGAGCTACTGGTAAAAGAAAAGCTAAAAGATGTAGAGTAATTAAACCAGGAGGGAGAAATAGGAAATGTGTGAGTGAAACAGGTTAGGGTGTGTGACTCAAATAAAAATGTGTTAAATAAACACAGTGTAAAGATTTACGTAAGGTTTGCCCACGCTCTCTTTTGCCCGTTAGGATAGTATTCTGCGGTTGTAATCATTTTGATTTTTCATAGTGAAGTTCTGAGTCACATTGATTGAGAAATTGGTGCAATAATTGCAACACAGCCCAAACATAGCTTGGGCTTCATTACATTTCAATGTCTTTTCTCCCAACTGCTAATTCCCTTGCACGTGATTGTCTGTTTTAGTCAATTTAGTAATGCACCTCTGGGTCACAAAATTGTACATTCAAGCCTTACTTCTGCATTTGAACACACCATTTAGGTTGACACTTCAGTGCAGTACTGAGGGAGTGCTGCATTGTGAGGTGTATCTTTTGGTCCCACTTGCCTGTTCAAGTGGGCATAACTGCCCCCATGATACTATTCAAAGAAGAACAGGAGAGGCCACCTAATATCCTCACCAACAATGATCTGTTATCGAATATCCTCAAAGTGAGAGTATGATCGTGGTTACAGGACTGGACTGGCAACTCGAGTTTCTGATGGCAAGTTGTGAAGTTCAATTCAGTGAAATTGTGCGCTGGCATCAGTAAGGAATGATCATGATGGATTGCCCTAAAAACCTAATTGGACTCACTAATGTCTTGAGGAAAGCAAACCTGCTGCCCCAAACCATTCTGACAATGAGAATGGGCAGTAAATACTGATTTACCAGTGTCACTGGCACCCCAAGAACAAATAACAGATAAACTGTTAAATAACAAACAGGTTAACTGTTCATTTCCATTGTTGCTGAAAAAAGTAATGATTGGGGTCTCCTGAGAAGGTGAAAGGCATTATATAACTATAAGCTCTTTTCCAGTAACATGTTATTGCAGCTGCTGAATACTAAGAACTGTTCCTGCTACATTCTCGCTGGTTTTCTTCGGACAGCTGAGGCTCAATTTCTGAAATAAAAACAGAAAATGTTGGAAATATTCTGCAGGTTGGGCAGCATCTGTGGATAGTGAAACAGAGCTGACTGTTCAGGTCGATGACCTTTCATCAGAACTGGGAAAAGTTTGAGATGTAATAGGTTTTGAGCAAGGTGTGGGTGGGACAAAGACAAAAGGAAGGTCTGTGGTATGGTGAAAGATAGGAGAGATTGAATGACAGAAGTTAGTCTTACAGGACCAAAGGAAATGGTGATTGGGCAGGAAAAGAAACAAAAGATGTTCCTAGAGCAGATGTGCTACTGCCTGAAAGCAAGAAAAACTGAAACAAGCAAAGAAAGGAAACAAAATGGGGTGACAGATTTTGTCATCCAAAATTGTTGAACTCAGCGCTAAGCCCAGAAGGCTGTAAAGTGCCGAATCAAAAGATGAGGTGATGTTCCTGGAGCAGTGCAGCAGGCCAAGGACAGAGATGTCAGCATAAGAGCAAGGTGGAGAATGAAAACGATAAGTGACAGGAAGCTTGGGGTCATGTTTGCGGAACACCTCCATTCAGTCTGTGAAGAGGTCACCCAATCTGCATTTGGTCTCCCCAGTGTAGAGGAGACCATTTTGTGAGCAGTGAATGCAGTGGACTAAATTGAAAGAAGTACAAGTAAATTGTTGTTTCACCTGGAAGGAGTTTTGGGGCTTGGACAGTGAGATGAGAGGAGGTGAAAGGGCAGGCGTTACATATCCTGGGTTTGCATGGAAAGATGCAATGAGAAGGAGATGGGGTATTGGGGTAATGCAGGAGTGGACCAGGGTATTACAGAGGGAACAGTCCCTTTGGAATGCTGAAAGGGGAGTGGGAGGTGTATTTGGTGGTAACTGGAGGCAGGGGAAATGGCAGAAAATGATCTGTTGAACACAGAGGCTGATGGGTTGGAAGGTGAGGACAAGGGGAACTCTAACGTTGTTTTGGGAGGAAGGAGAAGGGATGAGAGCAGAAAATGCAGCGGACACGGTCAAGGACCCTGTCAACTACAGTGAGGAAGGGGGAAATCCTTGGTTGAGGGAAAAAAAAGAATCTCAGAAGCTCCAATGGGGAAGGCTGCATTATTGGAACGGATGTGATGGAGACAGAGGAACTGGGAGAATGGATTGGAGTTCTTGCAAGGTGTTGGGTGCGAGGAAGTATAGTTAAGGTAGCTGTGGGAGTCATTGAGCTTATAATGAATATTAGTTTGATAACCGGTCACCAGAAATGGAGATAGAGAAGTCAAGGAAGGGAAGGAAGAGTCGGAGATGGCCAATGAGAGACTGAGAGAAGGGTGGAAATTGGGAGCAAAGTTGATTAAATTTTCCAGTTCAGGGCGAGAGCAGGACAGTGCAATGAGATAGAGATCAACGCAGCAGGAAAAGAGCGGAGGAGAGGGGATCCAAGTAGAACTGGGAACTGTTCTGCATATCCCATAAAAAGACGGGCATTGCAAGGATCCATACAAGTGCCCATAGCAATACCTTTCCTTTGGAGGAAGTGAGATGAATTCAAGGAGAAATTGTTCAATTTCAATGGGGAGACGGTAGCGCAGTGGTATTGTCACTGGACGACTAATCCATAGACCCAGGGTAATGCCTTGGAACCTGGGTTCGAATCCCACCACAGCAGAATTTAATCAATAAAAATCTGGAATTAAAAATCTAATGGTGACTATGAAACTATCATTGTCGTAAAAACCCATCTGGATCACTAATGTCCTGTCGTCCATACATGATCTGGCTGACATGTGACTCCAGATCCACAGCAATGTGGTTGACTCTGAAATGTCCGAAAGCAAGTCACTCAGTTGTATCGAACCGTTATAAAGTCAATAAGGAATTAAATCGACGGACCACCCAGCATCAAACTAGGCATCGGAAACAACAAAGGCAATCTTAACCTGTTAATCCTGCAAAGTCCTGCTTACTGGCATCTGGGAGTTAGTGCCAAAATTGAGAGAGCTGCCTCACAGACGAGTCAAGCAAGGCTTGACATAGTCATACTCATGGAATAATAGCTTGTAGATCATGTCCCAGACACCAGCATCACCATCCATGGGTATGTCCTGTCCCACCAGCAGGACAGGTGCCTGAACACCACATGGAGAAAGTGCTGGAGGGGTGGCAAGGGTGCAGAATGTTCTCTGGGTGGGGGACTTCAATGTCCATCACCATGAGTGGCTCGGTAGCACCACCGAGCTGGTCAAATCTTAAAGACTGGGTCTGCGGCTGGTGGTGAGGAGTTAACAAGAGGGAAAATCATACTTGAGCTCATCCTCACCAACCTACCTGCCTGCAGATGTATCTGCCCGTGACAGTATCGGTAGGAGTTATCACAGCACAGTTGTTGTGTAGATGAAGTCCCGTCTTCACATTGAGGGTGAGGTGAGAGTGACTGCCCTTGACATCAAGGCAGCATTTGATTGAGTGTGGCATCAAGGAGCCCTAGCAAAACTGGAGTCAATGGGAATGAAGGGAAAACCCTCTGCTGGTTGGAGTCATACCTAGCACAAAGGAAAATGGTTATGGTTGTTGGAGGTCAATCATCTCAGTTCCAGGACATCACTGCAGGAGTTCCTCAGGGTAGTCATGGAGTCATAGAGTGCCTATCCATTCCAATCCCATTTTCCAGCACTTGGCCCGTAGCTCTGTATGCTATGGCGTTTCAATTGTTCATCTAAATATTTCTTAAGTGAGGGTTCCTGCCTTTACCACCCCCTCAGGCAGTGTGTTCCAGATTCCAACCGCCTTCTGGGTGAAAACATTTTTCCTCAAATCCCCTCTAAACCTCTTGTCCCTTAGCTTAAATCTATGCCCCCTGGTTATTGACCCCTCCACTAAGGGGAAAAGTTTCTTCCTATCTACCACATCTATGCCCCTCATAATTTTATGCACCTCAATCATGTCCTCCTTCAGCCTTCACCGCTGTAAGGAAAACAACCCTAGTCTATCCAGTCTCTCTTCATAGCTGAACAGCTCCAGCCAGGCGACATCCTGGTGAATCTCCTCTGCACCCTCTACAGTGCAATCACATCCTTCCTATAGTGTGGCCACCAGAACTGCACACAGTACTCCAGATGTGGCCTAACGTTTTATACAGCTCCAACATAACCTCCCTGCTCTTGTATTCATTGCCTCGACTAATAAAGGCAAGTATCCCATATGCCTTAACCATTTTATCTACCTGTCCTGCTGCCTTCAGGGATTTATGGATATGCACACCAAGGTCCCTCTGATCCTCTGTACTCCTAGGGTCCTACCATTCATTGTGCATTCCCTTGTCCTGTTATTCCTCTCAAAATGCATCACCTCACACTTTTCAGGATTAAATTCCATTTGCCAATGTTCTATCCATCTGACCAGCCCGTCTATATCATCCTGTAGTGTAAAGCTTTCCTCCTCGCTATTTATCACACCAATTTTGGTGTCATCTGTGAACTTACTGATCATACCTCCTACATTCATGTCTAGATTATTAATGTACGCTACAAACAGCAGGGATCCCACCAGTACACCACTGGACGCAGGCTTCCAGTCACAAAAACAACCTTCGACCATCACCCTCTGCCCCCTGCCACTCGGCCAATTTTGGATCCAATTGCCAAATTGTCCTGGATCCCATGGGCTCTTACCTTCTTGACCATTCTCCCATGCAAGAACTTGTTAAAAGCCTTACTGAAGTCCATGTAGACTACATCAACTGCACTAAACTCATCTACACACCGAGTCACCTCCTCAAAATTCAGTCAAATTTGTTAGGCATGATCTCCCCCTGACAAAGCCATACTGACTAACCATGATTAATCCTTGCCTCTCCGAGTGGAGATTAATTCTGTCCCTCAGAATTTTTTCCAAAAGATTCCCTACCACTGATGTTAGACTCACTGGCCTATTGTTCCCTGGTTTATCCCTACCATTCCCTAATACCAGGGCAATACTGGACCTGGTATTAGGGAATGAACCCGGCCAGGTGGTCGAAGTTTCAGTAGGGGAGCATTTCGGGAAAAGTGACCATAATTCAGTAAGTTTCAAGGTACTGGTGGATAAGGATAACAGGAGTCCTCGGGTTAAGGTGCTTAATTGGGGGAAGGCTAATTATAACAATATTAGGCAGGAACTGAGGAATCTAGACTGGAGGCGAATGTTTGAGGGCAAATCAACAACTGACATGTGGGGGACTTTCAAACGTCAGTTGATAAGAATTCAGGACCGGCATGTTCCTGCTAGGATGAAGGATAAGCATGGCAAGTTTCAGGAACCTTGGAAAATGAAGGATATTGTGAGATTAGTCAAAAAGAAAAGGGAAGCATTCGTAAGGACTAGAAGGCTGGGAACAGATGAAGCCCGTGGAGAATATAAAGAAAGTAGGAAGAAACTTAAGCAAGGAGTCAGGAGGGCTAAAAGGGGTCATGAAAAGTCACTGTCAACCAGGATAAAGGAAAATCCCGAGGCCTTTTATACATATGTAAAGGGCAAGAGGGTAGCCAGGGAAAGGGTAGGCCCACTCAGGGACAGAGGTGGGAATCTGTGTGTGGAGCCAGAAGAAATGGGAGAGATACTGAATGAATACTTCTCATCAGTATTCACCAAAGAGAAGGACTTAGCGGTCGATTTGTCTAGGGAAGAGTGTGTAGATAGCCTGGATCATGTTGAGATCAAAAAAGAGGTGTTAGGCGTCGTGAAGAATATTAAGGTGGATAAGTCCCCAGGGCCAGATGGGATCTACCCCAGAGTACTGAGGGAGGCAAGGGAGGAGATTGCTGGGGCCTTGACAGAAATCTTTGTATCCTCACTGGCTATGGGTGAGGTCCCAGAGGACTGGAGAATGGCCAATGTTGTTCCATTGTTTAAGAAGGGTAGCAGGGATGATCCAGGAAATTACAGGCCGGTGAGCCTTACGTCAGTGGCAGGGAAATTATTGGAGAAGATTCTTCGTGACAGGATTTACTACCATTTGGAAGCAAATGGGCGTATTAGTGAGAGGCAGCATGGTTTTGTGAAGGGGAGGTCGTGTCTCACTGACTTGATCGAGTTTTTCGAGGAAGTGACAAAGATGATCAACGATGGAAGGGCAGTGGATGTTATATACATGGATTTCAGTAAGGCCTTTGACAAGATCCCTCATGGCAGACTGGTACAGAAGGTAAAGTCGCACGGGATCAGAGGTGAGCTGGCAGGATGGATACAGAATTGGCTTGGTCATAGAAGACAGAGGGTAGCAGTTGGAGAGTGTTTTTCTGAATGGAGAGCTGTGACTAGTGGAGTTCCGCAGGGATCAGTGCTGGGACCTTTGCTGTTTGTAGTATATATGAATGATTTGGAGGAAAATGTAACTGGGCTAATTAGTAAGTTTGCAGACGACATCAAGGTTGGAGGAGTTGCAGATAGTGAAGAGGATTGTCAAAGAATACAACGGGATATAGATCGGTTGGAGACTTGGGTGGAGAAATGGCAGATGGAGTTTAATCCGGACAAATGCGAGGTAATGCATTTTGGAAGGTCTAATACAGGCAGGAATTACACAGTAAATGGCAGAACCCTTAAGTGCATTGACGGGCAGAGGGATCTGGGTGTACAGGTCCACAGGTCACTGAAAGTGGTAACACAGGTGGATAAGATAGTCAGGAAGGCATATGGCATGCTTGCCTTCATTGGCAGGGGTATTGAGTATAAAAGTTGGGACGTCATGCTGCAGCTGTACAGAACCTTGGTTAGGTCACACTTGGAATATTGGATGCAATTCTGGTCGCCACATTACCAGAAGGATATGAAGGCATTGGAGAGGGTGCAGAGGAGGTTTACCAGGATGCTGCCTGGTCTGGAGGTTATTAGCTATGAGGAGAGGTTGGAGAAACGCGGATTGTTCTCACTAGAGCGACAGAGATTGAGGGGCAACTTGATAGAAGTTTACAAAATTATGAGTGGCATGAACAGAGTAGATAGTCAGAAGCTTTTTCCCAGGGTGGAAGAGTCAATTACTAGGGGATATAGATTTAAGGTGAGAGGAGAAAACTATAGGGGAGATGTGCGGCGCAAGTTTTTTACGCAGAGAGTAGTGAGTGTCTGGAATTCGCTGCCAGAGGAGGTGGTGGAAGCAGGTACGATAGTGGTGTTTAAGAGGCAGCTTGACAAATGCATGAATAGGATGGGAATAGAGGGATACGGACCCCGGAAGTGCAAAATGTTTTAGTTGACGGGCAATATGATCGTCGCAGGCTTGGAGGGCCGAAGGGCCTGTTCCTGTGTTGTACTTTTCTTTGTTAATGATACCACATTTGCTGTCCTCCAGTCCTCTAGCACCTCCCCGTGACCAGAGAGGATTTGAAAATTAGTGTCAGAGCCCCCTGCAATCTCCTCCCTTGCCTCACATAGCAGCCTGGGATGCATCTCATCTAGGCCTGGGGATTTACCTACTTTTAAGCCTGCTAAAACCGCTAATACATCCTCCCTCTCAATGCTAATTTGTTCAAGTATATCACAGTCCCCCCCCCCCCGATTTCTATACCTACATTGTCCTTCTCTATAGAGAATACAGATGCAAAGTACTCATTTAAAACCTTACCTACGTCTTTTGGCTCCTCACACAGATTGCCACTTTGGTCCCTAATGGGCCCTACTCTTTCCCTGGTCATCCTCTTGTCATCTTCAGCTGCTTCAATGACCTTCCTTCCATTATAAGGTCAGAAGTGTGGATGTTCGCTGATGATTGCACAATGTTCAGCACCATTCGCGACTCCTCAGATACTGAAGCAGTCCATGTCCAAATGCAGCAAGACCTGGACAATATCCAGGCTTGGGCTGCAAAGTGGCAAGTACTTATACCTTTGGATTTTCCTTTATTTACCTGTCAGTGTTTTTCATGCATCCTCTTCGCTCTCCTAATTTCATTTTTAAGTAACCCGGCCAATTACTGCCCCATCAGTCTACTCTCGATCATCAGTAAATTAATGGAAGGGGTCATCAATAGTGCTATCAAGCGGCACTTGCTTAGCAATAATCTGCTCTCTGATGCTCAGTTTGGGTTCCACCAGGGCCACTCAAGTCCTGACCTCATTACAGCCTTGGTTCAAACATGGACGAAAGAGCTGAACTCCCGAGGTGAGGTGAGAGCGACTGCCCTTGACATCAAGGCAGCATTTAACCGAATGTGGCATTAAGGAGCCCTAGCAAAACTGGAGTCAATGGGAATCGGGGAAAACTCTCTGCTGGGTGGAGTCATACCTAGCACATCATACCTAGCTGTGGTTGTTGGAGGTGTCATCTCAGCTCCAGGGCATCACACAGGAGTTCCTCAGGGTAGTGTCCTCGGCCCAACCATCTTCAGCTGCTTCAATGTCCTTCCTTCCATTATAAGGTCAGAAGTGTGGATGTTCGCTGATGATTGTACAATGTTCAGCACCATTCGCGACTCCTCAGATACTGAAGCAGTCCATGTCCAAATGCAGCAAGACCTGGACAATATCCAGGCGTGGGCTGCAAAGTGGCAGGTAACATTCGCGTCACACAAGTGTCAGGCAATGACTATCTCCAACAAGAGAGAATCCAACCATCGCCCCTTGATGTTCAGTGGCATTACCATCACTGAATCCCCCACTATCAACATCCTGGGGATTACCATTGACCAGAAACTGAACTGGACTAGCCATATAAATACTGTGGCTTCAAGAGCAGGTCAGAGGCTAGGAGTCATGTGACCAGTAACTCACCTCCTGTCCGCCATCTACAGGTCACAAGTCAGGAGTGTGATGGAATACTCTCCACTTGCCTAAATTACTGCAGCTCCCACAACACCCAAGAAGCTTGACACCATGCAGGACAAAGTAGCCTGCTTGATTGGTACCACATCCACAAACATTCACTCCCTCCACCACTGACGCACAGTAGCAACAATGTGTACCATCTACAAGATACACTGCAGAAATTCACCAAGGCTCCTTAGCCAAGGCCTCCAAACCCATGACCATCTAGAAGGACAAGGACAGCAAATAGATGGGAACACCACCGCCTGGAAGTTCCCCTCCAAATCACTCACCATCCTGACTTGGAAGTATATCACCGTTCCTTCACTGTCGCTGGGTCAAAACCCTAGAACTCCCTTCCTAACAACACTGTGGGTGTACTTACACCACATAGACTGCAGCGGTTCAAGAAGGCAGCTCACCACCACCTTCTCAAAGGCAACTAGGGGTGGGTAATAAATGCTGGCCCAGCCAGCGAAGCCCACATCCCGTGAATGAATAAAAAAAATAACCCCCTGCACTTTTTATACTCTTCTCGGGCTTCCACTGTTTTGAGCCCTCAGTATCTACCATACGCTTCCCTTTTTTCCCTTATCCAATCCTGTATATTCCTCGACATCCAGGGTTCCCTGGACTTGTTGGTCCCACCCTTCACCTTTACAGGAACATGTTGATCCTGCACTTTCACTATTTCCTTTTTGAATGATTCCCACTGCTCTGATGTAGATTTTCCTGCAAGTAGCTGCTTCCAGTCTACTTTGGCCAGACCCTGTCTTATCATATTAAAATTGACCTTCCCCAATTCAGAACCTTTTGTCCTTTTCCACAACTACATTAAATCTTACTGAGTTATGGTCACTATTACCGAAATGCTCCCCCACTGACACTTCTAATACTTGCCCAGCTTCGTCCCCTAAAATTAGGTCCAGCGCCGCCCTCTCTTGTCAGACTTTCTAGGTGCTGGCTTAAAAAGCTCTCCTGGATAAATTTTAAGAATTCCGCCCCCTCTAAGCCTTTCACAATAAGACTATCCCAGTTAATATTGGGGAAGTTGAAATCCCCTACTGTTATTAACCTATTATTTTTACACTTCTGAGATACGCCTACATATCTGCCCTTCTGTCTCTTCCTGACTCCCAGCAATGTGATTTGTCCCTTTTTGTTTTTAAGTTTGACCCATATGGCTTCATTTGAGAAACCTTCTAAGATACCATTCCTCCTTACTGCAGTAATTGACTCCTTGATCAATATTGCGATACCACCTCATAATTTACACCCCCCAATCTCGCCTGAACATTCTATACCCTGGAATATTGAGCTGCCAGCCCTGACCCTCCCTCAGCCATGTCCCCGTAATGGCGATATACCCACTCCCCTTGTGTTAATCAACACCCTCAACTCATCTGCCTTACTTGCAAAACTCCTTGCATTAAAATAAATGCCACCCAGCCTTGCCATGCTCCCTCCTGCCTTAACTTGATTATATAAGCTCTGCCTTCCAGACTGACTTGGTTTTTCTTCTATATTTGTCTGTGCATCACACCCTACTATAGCTCCACTCCATACCCCATTCCCCTGCCAAATTACTTAAAACCCCCACCAATAGCACTAGCAAACAGCACCTCGTTCTCCCGCAAGGATGTTGGTCCTGTTCCGGTTCAGGTGCAACTGGAAGGACCTGTACAGATCCCACCTTCCCCAGCAATGGACCCAGTGATCCAGGTATCTAAAGCCCTCCCTCCTGCACCAACTCTGGAGAGGAGTGCGAGAGGAGGGCCTTGGGACAGGCAGTCAGCAGCAGTTCAAGAAGGCAGCTCACTATCATCTTCTCAAGGGCAGTTGGGGATTGGCAACAAATACTGGCCTAGCCAGCAACACCCACATCCCATGAATGAATGAAGAAAATGAGAGAACAAGTTCAACCAGGTCGAGGACGGTAGTGGTCGATGGAAACTGGTTAGGCCCCTGTTCAAGGAAGAAGTGGAGAGCCCTCAGACTGTTGGTGAGGATGGAGGTGTAGAGATTGGATGTCCGTTGTAAAGCGGCGACGATTAGGCCAGGAAATTGGAAACTTTTAAAGCGACAGAGGACATCAGAAGCTTCGCGGATGTAGGCAGGGAGAGACTGGACAAGGAGAGAAAAAATGGAGTCAAGGTAAGAAAAAATGAGTTCAGTGGGGCAGGCACAGGCTGAAACAATAGGTCCACTCGGGCAGTCCTGTTTATCGACCCGGGGAAGGAGGTAGAAGCAAGCTTTACAGGTTTGGGGAACTATGTGATGGGAAGTAGTGGAGGGAAGATTGCAGGGGGAGATGAGGTCACTGATTGTTCTGGAAACAATGGCTTGATGTTTGGTGGTGGGGTCGTGGCCCAGGGAGTGGGGGCAGTAGGAGGAAGTGTCAGAGAGTTGGCATTCAGCATCTGCAAGGTAGAGGTCAGCTTGGCAGACAACAATAGCATCCCCTGTAAGCAGATTTATTAACAACTATGTAGAAACATAGAAAAATAGGAGCAGGACTTGGTCATTTGGCCCTTCAAGCCTCCTCTGCCATTCAGTATGATCATGGCTGATCCTCTATCTCAACGTCATATTCCCACTCTCTCCCCATACCCCTTGACACTTTTATAGTCCAGAAATCTACCTATTTTCTTCTTAAATATATTCAGTGACTTGGCCTCCACAGCCTTCTGTGGTAGAGAATTCCACAGGTTCACCACCTTCTGAGTGAAGTTTCTCCCCATCTTAGTCCTAAATGGTCTACCTGCAGGATTAAACTTGAGAATGGAGATCAGCAAATTCAAAGGGAGACGGGTTAGAGTGGGTGAAGGGAGCAGACACCCTACTGACAGGTTTCAATAAAAAGATCAAGAGAGGGTAAAAGGCCAGAGGGAGGGGTCTAGGTGGAGGAAGAACGCTGGAGGTAGGCGAGAGGGTCCATTGAGTGGGGCGAGGGGGAGAGCTCTTGACCAAAGAAGTGGGTGCAAAGGCGATGGAGGAAGAGCTGATAGCCAGCCAGAGCTTGAAATCCATTAAGGTGGGGGCATAAGGAGATAAAGCTGAGTCCTTTGCTAAAGACAGACCATTCAGCATCAGAGGGGAAGGTCAGAGGGTATCATGAATATACAGCAAGGGTTGAGATTAGAAGAAGGGGTGGGACCAGAGAGAAGTGAAGGGGAAGAAAGACCTGGAGGGTGTTGGTTCCATGAGTTGATGGAGCTTGTAATCCCTAACACCTAAAAGAAAGAGAAAAAGTTTTTGTCGGATGAGCTGAAGGATAAAATGAAACTGTGGAGCAGGACAGCTTTGAGATAGGATGGGTCGGTGATGGTGAAGAGATTGTTCATGTGGCGCCGCATGGCACTACGTGTGGATCTCAGGATGCGGCGAATACAACAGTTCGAAGAAAGTTGAATGACTGGGAGGTACATGTAATCATGGCTGAATCTGAACCGCAAAGGCTGGAATTTCAGTTGGAATCCACTTGGAATAAGTTAGAACTGGAGACAGTTGCTGAGAAAGGAAATGTAGTTGTGGAAGAGGCTTTTATTGGATCTGATCAAACACAATGAGGGAAATAAAAAGCAAGGAAGGTGAACAGGGTAAAAGAGGCAAATGGAAATCCTGTTGGAGAGAGGTGTAGAACTTCTTCAAGATAGGCATTCCTGGAAGAGAAGTGATTGTGAATTAGCCACTAATCGGAAAGCAGAATAATGTGGATGCTGGAAATCTGAAATAAAAAATTGAATTCCAGTAGCTGACTTCCATTTGTATTTGTATTTGTCACCTGAAGGGGCTTGATTCCAGTCCCAGAATCCATGACCATACTCAATCTTCATGCATATTCTGTAACGCAGTTTGTTGTAGATACTGGTTGAAAGTTGTTGCTTTGAACCATTGTTCTTCTCGCTTCAGCCCTGTCAACTTCCCCACTTCAGATGCAAGTTGAATTGGAAAGGTTCTTGAATCCTAATACTATAGCTATCAGCTGATTTTTTAAAAATTCATTCATGGGATGTGGGTGTCGCTGGCTAGGCCAGCATTTATTGCCCATCCCTAATTGCCTTTGCTCAGAGGGCATTTTAAGAGCCAACCACATTGCTGTGGGTCTGGAATCACATGTAGACCAGGTAAGGACGGCAGATTTCCTTCCCTAAAGGGCATTAATGAACCAGATGGGTTTTTACGACAATCGACAATGTTCATTAGACTTTTTAATTCCAGACTTTTATTGAATTCAAATTCCACTATCTGATGTGGTGGGATTTGAACCAGGGTCCTCAGTTCATATTCTGGGAATACCAGTCCAGCCACAATACCACTATGCCACGGCCTCAAAGTGGCATAAGCAGACAAACCAGACCCTAGCTGGAACCCGGCTTGATAGATCCCAACTTTTATTTTTTATTTAGAAACATGGAGAAGCGGCTACTGAACAGAGTCACAGGAGGTAGCTGATGACATTTGACAAAGGAATAAAACATTTATTAAACAGGAAAAGATGAACTATATTACAATACTCCTTCATCCACAACCACACCTTTACAGATATATACAGATTCGTAAGGGTAACAAGTTACAGCGCACAGTCCACATAAACCAATAGGTGATCTGTGGTCAGACACTGCACTCTGAAGCCAAGTGACGGGTGCAACCCCAAACAGATACTATGGGTCCCTCATCAACTTCCCCCAGACGCTTATCACACTGTGAGCCAATTGGTCTCACTGAACTCCGTCTTTCACATGAGGGTTTCCAATCTTTATTTTCGAAGAAGCTGCTTTGGAATCTTCTCCCAAATGACACCTTGTCTCAGATGCCTTCCAGAAGGGTAACCCCCATGGTTTCGAACTCTCCTTCCAGTGTTCCTCTCCCCTGGATCACCACATGCATTCAAGCTTTGCCTTCCATGCATACGCTCTCGGATACTCAGCCATGCCAACAGAACAACAATGTTTCACATGCCTGTTGTAAAGAGTCACAGACTTTCAGCTGTCTCCTTGGATTTTCTGGCTTCTTGCAAGCCTATTTTGCTTTAAGTCTGCTTCCTGCAGCTTTCTTCTCTTTAATTTGGAGCCTCTCCCTCTGCTCCTTGCTTTCACTTCCACTGAATAGGATCCTGTTCCAGATTCCTGTCCTTGTCCTTTAAATTAATTCAAAGGGCTTCTTGGGACCTTTCTCTTTTTCCTTTAGGACCTGCTCCCTGCAGTTCCCTCCCCCAGCTAGAGAGAGAGTTAAACTGCTTCCCCCACCTTAGAGCATAATCACCAACTGAACTCAGACTGCTTTTCTCTTTGTGAGCCTCCTGTTGCTAGACAGCAGCCCAGTTTGTCTCCTTTGTGTTTGTTTTAACTTCCCTTCAAGGGTCATAAAACCTCATTAAAATACAGGCATATTTTAAAGGTGAAACTAAAACCCAAGATTCCCCTCCTTTCTTAACACACCAATACAGAAACACAAATCAAGCTTAAACTTAAAGATATACCTTATTCCAAACACACACAACTATCTCTAGTTCCTAACAATGCTCATGTCCCTTCTCTCCCCACACATGACCCTCTTGTGTTTCCTTCCATTCTCTGCCTCCTGTGAAGTGCAGCAAGTGTTTGTGATTTTTTAATTGGAGTATCCCTCTGATGCTCGGTTATGGACTCTTTTTGCTGTTCACTAACGGTTGTTCTTTTTTCTACCAGCTCTGGTTGCCAGGAGATTCTTTTGTGGTTCCTGCAGAAATCTGAGCCACCGGTAGCTATGTTGGTGTTGAAGCAGCTCGCAGGCCTGACACAATCTATTCCTGTCCTACACCCACTGTACCACTTTACAGCAGGAAATGAGGGAGGTGTGAAGCTCAGCGTGAAGGAGGCAGTAAGGTAGGAGAGTTTTGAGTGTGGTGAATCGTAGTCAAAAATATCAATAACTGCTGTTTTTGCAGCACATTTAACATAGTAAACTGTCCCATGGCACTTCAGAGAGGCTGAAACTGATATTTTCTCCAATACCAATGGACTTCTTAAACCCTCCGCCCTCAATAGGGGGAGACAGTGGTAATATTGCTGGACTAGTAATTCAGAGACCCAGGCTAATGTCTGGAGACACGAGTTCAAATCCCACCATGGCAGTTGGTGGACTTTGAATTCAGTTAATAAATCTGGAATTGAAAGCCAGATTATTATCGAATGTCATCTGATTCACTAAGTCCCTTTAGGGAAGGGAATCTCCCATCCTTACCTGGTCTGGCCTATATGTGACTCCAGACCCACAGCAGTGTGGTTGACTCTAAACTGCCCTCTGAAATGGTTGAGCGAGTCACTCTGTTCAAGGGCAATTAGGGATGGGCAACAAAAGCTGGCCTTGCCAGCAATGCCCATATCTCATGAAAGAATAAAAAAACTCCAACAACAGACTTCTTTATCACTGGCCTCCTCCTCCTCCTCTTCCACTGGCTTTCTGACCTAACCTCATGTATTTTTTGCTCCAGCTTCTCTCCAATGCCTCATTCAGTTTTGCTTTCTGCATCCTTCCCCACACCCCCACCAACGTTAGCCTCTTCACAAAAAAAAATACACCCTTGACCCTACTGTCTCTGCAAACTACTGCTCCATTTCCAACCTAACTTTCCCCTCCAAAGCCCCCCAAATGTCTTGCTGCCTCCCAAATCCGTGCCCAACTCTCAAACTCCATGTCTGAATCCCCCAAATTGGGTTTCCACCCCTGCCATGGCCCTAATCAAAATCACAAATGACATCCTCTATAACTGTGTGACCTCATCCTGCTCAACCTGCCTGCAGCCTTTGTCATGGCTGATCACACAATCCTCCTCCATTGCCTTTTCGTCATCAGCTGTGGGGGGATCTGCTCTCACCTGGTTCCATTCTTATCTGTCCAGTCAGAACCAGAGAATCACTTGCAATGGCTTCTCTTCTTGTCCCACACCATTACCTCTGTCCCCCAAGGATCTATTCTTGGACCCCTCATATTTCTCATCTACTTGCTGCGTCCGGGTAACATCATCTGAAAAGACGAGGTCAGGTTCCATATGTACACTGAAACCAAGAATTTCCTCAACATATGCCCTGGCCATACTCTGAGACTGTGTGTTTGCTTTAATCAGTGACGAAGATGAGGCTTTGTACGAGAAAGTGTCCTTGGAGCAGTGGCGGACCGAGTGCCTGGCACAGTTACTGAGCAACCTGCAGGAAAGCAGCCTTGCTGGAGATTTCTTCATCGAGTGTTTGAAGGTAGGCAGAACAATGGCACAGTGTTTTGCGACAGCTCCTCACTGCCCTTCACATGGGGAAGGAGTAGGAGAGGGCAGGGCTGGAGCACCAGGTGTCATCTAGTGCTGCATCCTGCTCTAAAAGGAACTGGAGCCTGGGGACAGGGATCAGCAGAGAAGCAAGGAGGTTACTCTAGATACAAAATGCACCCCCAAGTCTTACAACATGGGGAGAGTTTGATCTTTGAGTGAAGCTGTTTCATGTCAGTTTTTGCTGAAGGTGTCAACTCTTGCTCAACCCAAATGACCATTGTTGCTGACAGCCAGCACCTACACCTGCAGAGATCACTCAGCACCAGCTCACACATGAGCCCAACTGACTTTCTCCACTCCTTAGTCCAAGAAGGAATAGGCCTATTGTAGTCCCTGATATGGATATTGACCTAGATCAGTGAATGCCTCAAAACCTGGGGCTGCTACAGCAAAGTGGCCCAGCCACTCACTCGCCACGGTTGTGCCCCATTGGGGCCAGATTGTTGAGTTAACTGAAATTCTGGGGCTGCAGACTGCATGACTCCATGTGCCCCTCTCCTGGGCTGAGATTTTTCATGCAGTTCTTCAGAAGTTTATTGAGCCAAAACTGGCCAATGGGATCTGTAACCCTGGGATTCCTACATGCACCTGTTGATGCTGTTGTGTACCCTGTGCTTGGCACCCACCCTGGGATCTCAGCCATTCACCTTGGATGGCTCTGATTATGCTGTGATCTTTACAAGGAGGGCTGATTGGTGCAGATTATTAGGGCCCAGCAAGTGGAGTGATCAGTACTAGGACAGTGTCAAAGGACAAGGGCTCAAGAACTTGCTGGGACCAAGTTTGTCTTACAGATGCTCCTCTTATTGGCTGATGAAAGAACTGCCCCTGCAGTTTGATGAGGAACCACAGTGGAGTTCAGCAGTAGCGGTGGCTGGTTAGGCCAAAGAATGATATCAAGTGCTGAGCTTTCAAAAGGTGTAGTTTGTGTGAATGGTGTTGGACAGTGTGGCCTGATTCTGCAGATTTAGGGAGAGGTAATGCATGTGTCTGCTCTCCAGGGTCTTACATGTTTAGCGGGGGAGGCGGTTGGCAGGCCTGCACCGAGCCTCGTTGATGGTCTGCCTGAACAGGAGCAGCAGATGGTCACCTTGCAACTCATCGCCATCTTTTGCGAGAAATTTGGTCACTTCGTTCTCAGCAATACTGTGCATGTGAGTCCCACAATCTGTCAATTACTGTATGCTGAAACCCTACAGCTCAGGTGGGCATCACGGAGACATGGCTGCAAGGGGATCAGGACTGGGAGCTAAATATCCATGGATATACATCCTATCGAAAAGATAGGCAGGTTGGCAGAGGGGGTGGGGTTGCTTTGTTAGTAAGAAATGAAATTAAATCGATAGCAAGAAATGATGTAGGGTCAGATGATGTAGAATCTATGTGGGTAGAGTTGAGGAACCGCAAAGGTGAAAAAAACCATAATGGGAGTTTTGTACAGGCCTCGAAACAGTAGTCAGGATGTGGGGCACAAGATACACCAGGAGATAGAAAAGGCGTGTAAGAAAGGCAAGGTTACAGTGATCATGGGGGATTTCAATATGCAGGTAGACTGGGAAAATCAGTTTGGTAGTGGATCCCAAGAAAAGGAATTTGTGGAATGTCTACGAGGTGGCTTTTTGGAGCAGCTTGTGGTGGAGCCCACTAGGGAACAGGCAATTCTAGATTTAGTGATGTGTAATGGGGCAGATTTGATAAGGGAGCTTAAGGTGAAGGAACCCTTAGGAAGAAGTGACGATAATATGATAGAATTTACCCTGCAATTTGAGAGGAAAAAGCTGGAAGCAGATGTAACGGTATTACAGTTGAATAAAGGCAACTACAAAGGCATGAGGGAGGAGCTGGCCAGAATTGACTGAGAGATGAGCCTAGCAGGAAAGACAGTGGAACAGCAATGGCAGGAGTTTCTGGGAGTAATTTGGGAGACACAGCAAAAATTCATCCCTAGGAAGAAGAAGCATACTAAAGGGAGGACAAGGCAACCATGGCTGACAAGGGAAGTCAGGGACAGCATAAAAGCTAAAGAGAAAGCATACAATGTGGCGAAGAGCAGTGGGAAACCAGGGGATTGGGAAGCCTACAAAGACCAACAGAGGACAATTAAAAAAGAAATAAGGAGGGAGAAGATTAAATATGAGGGTAAACTAGCCAGTAACATAAAAGTAGATTGCAAGAGTTTTTTTTAGATATATAAAGGGTAAGAGAGAGGCAAAAGTGGACATTGGGCAGCTGGAAAATGACGCTGGAGAAGTAGTAGTGGGGAACAAAGAAATGGCGGAGAAACTGAATAGGTACTTTGCGTCAGTCTTCACGGTGAAAGACACGAGTAACATCCCCAAAGTTCAAGAGAGTCGGGGGGGCAGAGGTGAATATGGTGGCCATTACCAAGGAGAAGGTGCTAGGAAAACTGAAAGGTCTGAAGGTGGATAAATCACCTGGACCAGATGGATTACACCCCAGAGTTCTGAAGGAGATAGCTGAAGAGATAGTGGAGGCGTTAGTGGTGATCTTTCAGGAATCACTGGAGTCAGGGAGGGTCTCAGAGGACTGGAAAATTGCTAATGTAGCCTCCCTGTTTAAGAAGGGAGTGAGGCAAAAGATGGGAAATTACAGGCCGATTAACCTGACCTCGGTCGTTGGTAAGATTTTAGAGTCCATTATTAAGGATGAGATTTCAGAATACTTGGAAGTGCATGGTAAAATAGGGCAAAGTCAGCATGGTTTCATCAAGGGGAGGTCATGCCTGACAAATCTGTTAGAATTCTTTGAGGAGGTAACGAGTAGGTTAGACAAAGGAGAGCCAATGGATGTTATCTACTTGGACTTCCAGAAGGCCTTTGACAAGGTGCCGCAAAGGCGGCTGCTCAGTAAGATAAGAGCCCATGGTGTTAGAGGCAAGGTACTAGTATGGATAGAAGATTGGCTGTCTGGCAGGAGGCAGAGAGTGGGGATAAGGGGGTCCTTCTCAGGATGGCGGCCGGTGTCTAGTGGAGTTCCGCAGGGGTCAGTGTTGGGACTACAACTTTTCACTTTATACATTAATGATCTAGATGAAGGAACTGAGGGCATCCTGGCTAAGTTTGCAGATGATACAAAGATAGGTGGAGGGACAGGTAGTATTGAGGAGGTGGGGAGTCTGCAGAAGGATTTGGTCAGGTTAGGAGAATGGGCAAAGAAGTGGCAGATGGAATACAACGTGGGGAAGTGTGAGGTCATGCACTTTGGTAGGAAGAATAGAGGCATAGACTATTTTCTAAATGGGGAGAGAATTCAGAAGTCTGGAGTGCAAAGGGACTTGGGAGTCCTAGTCCAGGATTCTCTTAAGGTTAACTTGCAGGTTGAGTCGGTAGTTAGGAAGGCAAATGCAATGTTGGCATTTATTTCGAGAGGACTAGAATATAAAAGCAGGTATGTGCTGCTGAGGCTTTATAAGACTCTGGTCAGACCACATTTAGAATATTGTGAGCAATTTTGGGCCCCATATCTCAAGAAGGATGTTCTGGCCCTGGAGAGGGTCCAGAGGAAGTTCACAAGAACGATCCCAGGAATGAAAGGCTTAACATATGAGGAACGTTTGAGGACTCTGGGTCTATACTCAATGGAGTTTAGAAGGATGAGGGGGGGATCTGATTGAAACTTACATAATACTGAAAGGCCTGGTTAGAGTGGGACGTGGGGAAGATGTTTCCATTAGTAGGAGAGACTAGGACCCGAGGGCACAGCCTCAGAGTAAAGGGAGGACCTTTTAGAACAGAGATGAGGAGAAACTTCTTTAGCCAGAGAGTGGTGAATCTATGGAATTCATTGCCACAGAAGGCTATGGAGGCCAGGTCATTGAGTGTATTTAAGACCGAGATAGATAGGTTCTTGATTGGTAAGGGGATCAAAGGTTATGGGAAGAAGGCGGGAGAATGGGGTTGAGAAACTTATCAGCCATGATTGAATGGCAGAGAAGACTTGATGGGCCATATGGCCTAATTTCTGCTCCTATGTCTTATGGAATAATACAGCACTCTCTCAGAGAGCTAACAGGCTACTGGCACTAAATACAGTGGAGAGCGGGGTACTGGCATTGGATGCAGTGCTCTCTGGGAGAGCAGGGTATTGGCACTGGATATAGTGCTCTCCAGGAGAGTGGGATATTAACACTGGATACAATGCTGTTCAGGAGAGCGAGGTATTGACACTGTATACAGTGCTCTATGCATGTTGACCAATCTTCTCTCCATTTCTCATTTAACACTTGTGGGCGGGAGATAGAAAATGCTCCCTGTAGTGACTCCAAAGAGTACTCAGGACAGGAAGCCCTTGGGCTTCTCTCAATCATTTTGTTGCCACATCAGATCAAAAAATAATTTCTGTGCTGAATGTATTAATGCAGAAACAGTATCCAGTGAGTTCTGAATCTAGAGCCCTATCATTTCCCCTGAAAATTAGAATTAATGGCAGGTATGAATGAAACTGAGCACTGCATTGGGATAAGTTGAGCATTCCTGGTACCCTGAGGCTTATGGCACTGAGAATGTGATTGTGCCTGCAGGTGTGTGAGCAACACAATATGGATAGATTCTTGTGACAACATCTGTGTTAGGCCCATTTCGGTGGCATTCCTGACATTCTTTGTACAGATACAAAGGAACCTTAAAAAACTAAAGATCAATCATTTAATGTTGGACCTGTCTGGATATGGAGTCAGAAATTTATTTGCAGCTGCAATTAAACTCTAATTGACCTCAAGCTTTCATGAATAGCTGCAATTGCCTGGACAAGCTTATTTACACCATTTGATTAAAGGGAGAATCTGTGCACTGGCCTTAAAGGGACAGGGCAGATTAAATGTAGCAGCTAAACACCACAGCTGTGTTCCAGTGCTCAAATCACTATGAACAATGCAGTGGGACACCAGCTAGTCGTGTTTATAAATAATAGTGCATCAGTCACACCAAAAAATATGCCACACTCGTACCAGAGCATTGCATGGTATATTACACTGTGGGTTATGCATGTGCTGAAGGTTAAGCGTCGTAATATGCAGGGCCTGCACTGGGACGGGAGTGACTGCACTGGCACGGCCAGCAGAATCTGAAATAACCTCTTTATTGCTGTGTTTCTGTAATAATGCAATTGTGCTGCAGGTTATTGAATTTGTCATTGCAACATTGGAGCGTTCCTGTGTCAACTTGATGCACAGAACTGAGGAGACTGTGCAAGCACAGACACTGAGTATGGCAATGGGACTGATAGCAGCCATGCTGGGGGGAGCTGTCCAGGTAAGTGAGCAAGGCAAAGAGGTGGTGTGCAAACGGAATTTTATTTTATATGATTTATGCTGAGGCAAGACTTCCTCCATACACAATATTGCATCAAATTATAGGATTATGCTTAATCCAGAAAACTTGGGGTTGGTTCCAATTAGAGCATTTCATGCTGTGTATTTACAGGCGTGGCATCCATTATCCCCTGTCATCATCCATCCTGTCGATGTTGCCTTAACCTGTGCTATATCCACTCCCATTTGCTCCTGTCCCTGTGCTGTCATTGAAACCCCTCAGCCTTGTTCCTGGTGCTCCAGTCATCAGGATGGAAAGCTGTGGTTATGATGAGGGACTTGAGATACTCAACTGTTTCCACTGCAGCAGGAAAGGCAAAGAGGAAGTTTAATTAAGTTTTTTAAATAATGAAGGGTTTTCGTGGAGTAAATAGGGGAAAAAATTTATTTCCTTTGGTTGTGGGAGGGATCGGTGACAAGGGATCATCAGGTTAAAACTATTTCTGAGAGAGTGAGGAGAGAGAGAGATTTGGATAATTTTCTTTACACAGAGATTGTTGCCACAAGGCACGGTTGAAGCACAGACCATTGCATCTTTTAAGGGAAATTGGATAAATATTTGAAGCAGAGAAAGATACAGAGGTGTGGTGAGGGAGTGAGATGGTGGGATCACATTGGGATTGATATAAACCTGTGCAGGGAGAAGAGGGGCAGGAGGGTCACATTGGGGTTGACAGAGGCTCTGGGGAGATTTCTGATTGTACTGCTTGTCTCTCTGCAGCTCACCTCAGCAGATTTTCATGCCATGAGACCAATGTTGCCCAAACTTGAGCAGATCAGAGCTTTACATCCTGACCCTGTTATACAAGAGTTGGCATCAGACCTGCGCATTACTGTTGCTACTCATGGAGCGTTCTCCACCGAAATGGTTGCCATGGCTGCACACAGCACCATGGGCAACCAAAATAAAAATGATGACAAATCGACAGAGTCCAGCCAACCGAAAGAGACCGGTGCCACTGACAGCCACCGACAGTCACCCAGTTCATTCAGGGTGAGTGGGACTGAGCATGGGAACAAACCCTCCTCTGGCAACTCCCCCAGGAACTTCCACCAAATTCTTCAGGCAGCCTTTGATCCCGAGGTACCCACGCGAGCAGCTGCTCTAAGGACAGTTACTCAAATGGTTCAACAGCGCAATCCTGATGCCCTTAACAACCAGGAGAAGGTTCTGTCGGTGAGTTTTCTCATTGTTATACTGGAATTGTCACAGGTAGTTGTTTTTGAGAAATGCTGTGCAGAAAGCTCCGTACCTGTGGCAGAAGCTTTTAATTGATGAAATAAAAGGGTTTCTTTAATAATCAACATTCAGCTAGGGGCCGGGGAAATTTAGGTTTCATGGAGCTCATGGAGTCATTATGGCACAAGAGGCCATTCAGCCCATCAGGATCATGCCTGCCCTCTCTAGACCAATTCAGTCAGTTCCATTCCCCTGTGGCCCTGCAAATTTATTTTCCTCAAGTGTCCATCCAGTTTTCTTTTGAAATCATTCACTGCCTCTGCTTCCATCACCCTCTCAGGCAGCGAGTTCCAGGTCATTACCATTCACTGCGTTAAAAATGTTCTTCCTCACATCTCTCCTGCACCTCTTGCCCAAAACCTTAATGTGTGTTCCCTAGTCCTTGTGCCATTAGCTCATGGGGACAGCTTTATTTGTCTGTTCAACGAAACTTGTCATAATCTTGTAGACCTCTATCAAATCTCTCAATTTCCTTTGAACCAAGAACAATCCCACCTCCAACCTAACCTTGTAGCTAAAATTCCCTCATCTCTGGAGCCATTATAGTAAATCTCCTCTGCACCCTCTCGAGGACCCTCTGTCACATTCTTCCTAAAGTGTGAGAGCCAGAATTGACCATGTTGCTATATTCAAGGCTGAGTTAGGTAAATTTTTAATAGACACGGGAGTCAAAGGTTATGACAGGAAAGTGGAGTTGAGACCACAACCTGATCAGCCATGATCCTATTGCATGGCAGAGCAGTCTCGAAGGGCCACATGGCCTCCTCCTGCTTCTATGTCCTATGCTCTTTCCTATGTTCCTAAGTGGACATAACACTTTAGTTATTGCCAAACCATCTTTGTGATTTCCCTGCTGATTTGCTGCTCTATCTTGCACTCACTATAGAATATCCCCAGTAGCTTGATATCTTTCTTGCTTCTCAGCTCTAACCAAATGGACTCTGCCCTTGCCCCTCCAGGACATCCTCTCTTTCCAATAGACAGTGAGGATGTGACAAGAAGACAGTGCAGTAATCAGTACAACTACTCCACCTCCCTTTTTTCCTTTCCTATCTTTCCTGAACACTTTGTATCCTTGAATATCAAATGCCCAGTCTTCAACATTTTTAAGCCACGTTACCGTTATTGCTACTACATCATATTCCCACACAGCTACTTGTGCTACTCACTCACCAACCATATTCACCACACTGTGCTTTTACATACATGCATTGTAATCTTGTCTTTGTATTCCTTGTAACCCTTCTTACTCTGCTGCTATGTAACATGGTACTACTTGCTTCTTTGGTGCTTTCCAACACTTTCATTGCTTTGTGAACCTTATTCCTTTTTTTTCTATTTCTGTATGTTGGTTCCCATCCCCCTTCCAATTAAACCCTCCCCCAACCAAACCAGTGAACCTCACCACAAGGGCACTGGTCCCAGTCCTGTTGAGGCACATCCACCCTTTTGAATAGGTGCCCCCGCCCTAGAACTGATTCCAATTTCTCAAGAATCTGAAGTCCTTCCTCCTGCAGTATGCCTCAAGCCATGCATGGATCCTCCCTATCTCCCTATATCTACTCTTACTGGTGCATTTCTACTCTCACTAACTATCAGTCTTATTCCTAATTTTCGATTTTCGATGCACGAAATATTGAGAACGTCGGTCTGTTCGCCTCTATGCACCTGCACTTCCACACTTAAAATGATGAAGGTGTTCAAGTGTTTTTGTTGAGGAACTGGGCTGAAGAACTAAAGATCATAGTGCAGGACACAGCACAATAAATGGTTCAAAGACTGAATCTACTTGGCTCAAGTTAAGAAATAGAAGGGGAGCTGTCACATTGCTGGGTGTTTACTATAGATGCCCAATAGTAAGAGGGAGTGAGAGAATCAAATCTATAGACATATTTCGGAAAGAGCAGTAATAGTAAGGGACTTCAATTACCCTCATATAGACTTCGGGGAAAACTGTGAAGAGCAAGGAGATTGAGGAATTCCTAAAATGTGTACAGGAACACTTATGTTTCTAACCCAATGAGGAATGAAGCAATGCTGGACCTAGTTCTGGGGAATTAAGTAGGGCAAGTGTTGCAGTAGGAGAATATCTGGGCAATAATGCTAAATACTTTAAATCTAATCATATTATACAAAGGGACAAAGAAAAGTACCCAATTGGGGGCGAGAGAATTTCAGTGATTGAAGAGATCGAACATTGCTGAATAGAAACATTAATGGACCAGAAAAACTGTAAATGACCAATAGCAGGCCTTCAAGGTGGAGATAGTTTGGATACAAACCAAACATATTCCCATTAGGAGAAGGAAATGGGGAATCCAATGCTTGAGCTCCCTGGATAACAAAGGAAATAGAGGCCTAGGACACATGCCAGGCCCAGAATGTAATCAAAAACTAGGCAGAATATAGAGTGAGGGGAAATTGAAAAATATAGAAAGAGCAAAGAGAGAGTAGCAGAAAAGATTAGCAGGTAACCAAAGAGAGCCCAAAATCGTCTTTATTCTTTAACGGGATGTGAGCATCGCTGGCTGGGCCAGCATTTATTGCCCATCCTAATTGTCCTTGAGAAGGTGGTGGTGAGCTGCCTTCTTGAACCGCTGCAGTCCATGTGGTGTAGGTACACCCACAGTGCTGTTAGGGAGGGAGTTCCAGGATTTTGACCCAGTGACAGTGAAGGAATGGCGATATATTTCCAAGTCAGGATGCTGAGTGGCTTGGAGGGGAATTTCCAGGTGGTGGTGTTCCCATGTGTCTGCTGCCCTTGTCCTTTTAGGTGGTAGTGGTCGTGGGTTTGGAAGGTGCTGTCTAAGGAGCCTTGGTTGCTTTGTCCTGGATGGTGTCGAGTTTCTTAAGTGTTGTTGGAGCTTCACTCATCCAGGCAAGTGCAGAATGTTCCATCACACTCTGACTCATGCCTTGTTGATGGTGGATAGGCTTTGAGGAATCAGGAGATGTTACTATATGTATATGGCTGGCCCAGTTCATTTTCTGGTCATTGGTAACCCCCAGGATGTTGATAGTGGGGGATTCAACGATGGTAATGCCATTGAATGTCAAGGAGAGATGGTTAGGTTCTCTCTTGTTGGACATGATCATTGCCTGGCGTGAATGTTACTTTCCACTTATCAACCTAAGTGTTGTCCAGGTCTTGCTGCACATGTTCTTGGACTGCTTTAATATCTGATGAGTCACAAATAATACTGAACACTGCCATCATCAACGAACATCCCACTTCTGACCTTATGATGGAGGGTAGGTCAATGATGAAGCAGCTGAAGATGGTTGGGTCTAGCACAATACGCTGAGAAACTCCGTAGGGAGCCCCGGAGCTGAGATGACTGACCTCCAGCAACCACAACCATTTTCCTTTGTGCTAGGTATGACTCCAACTAGCGGATAGTTTTCCCTGATTCCCATTGACTCCAGTTTTGCTAGGGCTCCTTGATGCCACACTCGGTCAAATGCTGTCTTGCTGTCAAGGGCAGTCACTCTCACCTCACCTCAGGAGTTCAGGTCTTTTGTCCATGTTTGAACCAAGGCTGTAATAAGGTCAGGAGCTGAGTGGCCCTGTTGAAACCCAAACTGGGCGTCAGTCAGCTGATTATTGCTGTGCCAGTGCTGTTTGATAGCACTGTCAACGACACAGTCCACCACTTTGCTGATGATTGAAAGTAGTCTGATGGGGTGGTAATTGGCCAGATTGGCTTTGTCCTGTTTTTTGTGGACAGGACATACCTGAACAATTTCCACATTATCAGGTAGATGCCAGTGGTGTAGCTGTAGTGGAACAGCTTTGCTCGTGGCTCGGCTAGTTCTGGAGCACAGTTTTTAAATACTACTGCCAGAAAAGTTTTCAGGTCTTTGCTCTTTGTAATGTGCTCAGTTGTTTCTTGATATCCCGTGGACTGAACTGAGTTGGCTAAGCACTGATTTCTGTAACGTTGAGTACCTGTGGGGAAGGCTGGTTTGGATCATCCACTTCCTAAGAGGCTGTTGGAATAAGATTCCATAGGAACTCTCAAAAGACAATTGCATATGTACTTAGAGGATTAATTAGTGTGAATGTGGGGAAAATTTGGGTGTGGGCCTAAATTGGGCAGCTTTTCCCAAGAACCAGCATAGTCATGATGGGCTGAATGGCCTCCTGTGCTGTAACATTCTATGATTCTATATTAGAAAGAGTAGGAGAGACAGTGAGATGGTTCAGGAGACAGTGCTTAGGTGACAGCGGCCTTGGATTATAAAGTCTATCGATTTCAGGAGGTTGTGTTACAACGTTCTCAAGAGTGAGTTGGAAAAGGTGATGCTGCAAAGAGTTACAATTTCATAGAGAAGAAGGAATCACCTTGAGAATGTTATGACTCCATGCAGTAAATGAAAGGCGCTTGTTCTGAATAGATGTTGCTTTAGATAATTCAGCTGGATAGCTCCAGTCTGTGACTCTGTTGATGGGTGTTATCTGCCTCATGTTGCTTATCATTGAAGTCTTATTGTTTTAGGTGTTTCTGGAAAATCTGAAGCATGAAGATTCATTTGTTTATTTGTCTTCGATTCAAGGTAAGAAGGATTGTTGAACTTTATGGGCCTAAGATCTGTGAGTACAAGGCAGTCCACCACCCTAAAAACAGCAGTTACAATGTGCGGTATTCGCATTAGCAAAACATGTGCTTTGTATGTCCAAGTCCATATCACACACACAAAGCAGAACTTCTGAGACATGGGGTGCATCACTTCCAATCTGAGAACCACCATTTGTTCTAACCTTCTCTTTCCTGAGCATCAGCAAACTTGTATATGATGCTACATTCCTTTAAATCTTATTCCTGAATTTTTCTGAAGTCTCCAGTGAGACCCTTTCTGATGGCCATTTACACTGCAACCACTACTTTGCTATTAACAAATCTGTGCAGAATCATAAGAATCAGGAATGGCCCATCGAGCCTGCTCTACTAATCAATAAGATCACGGGTGATCTGATTGTGGCCTTAACTCTACTTTCCTGCCTGTCCCCAATAACCTAGTCGATCAAAAATCTGTCTAACTCAGCCTTGAATGTATTCAATGACCTAACTTTCACTGCTCTCCAGGGAAGAGAATTCCAAGACTAAAGCCTCTAAGAGACAAAATTCCACCTCATCTCCATCTTAACTGGGAGGCCCCTTATTTTTAATCTGTGCCCTCTACTATTAGATTCCCCCACAAGAGGAAACATCCTCTCAGCATCCACCCCTCAGGATATTATATATGTTTTAATAAGATCACCTCTGGTTCTTCTAAACTCCAGTGAGTACAGGCTCAACCTGCTCAACCTACCTCAAGCTTCTGTCCACATATTCACTTCATCACTAAGACCACACGGCCAAAACCCTGGAACTCCCTTCCTAACAGCACTGTGGGTGTACCTACACCACATGGGCTGCAGTGGTTCAAGAAGGCAGCTCACCACCACCTTCTCAAGGGCAATTAGGATGGGCAATAAATGCTGGCCCAGCCAGCGAAGCCCACATTCTGTGAATGAATTAAAAAAACCTATTTCCACCTCTGTAACATTGCCCGACTTCACCCTTGTCTCAGCTCATCTGCTGAAGCCCTCATTCACACCTTTGGTTACCTCCAGGTTTGACTATAACAACACAGTCCTCCTGGCTGGTCTCCCATATTCCCATCCTTGTTTTCAAATCCCTCCATGACTTCACCCCATCCCTACCTCTGTAATCCCTTCCAGTCTTTTAACCCTCTGAGATATCTGAACTCATCTATTCTGGTCTCTTGAGCATCCAGATTTTGAAGGCCGTACCTTCAGTTGCCTAGGCTACAGTTAACTACATTTCAAAGTACTTAATTGGCTGTAAAATGCATTGAGATGTCTGGTGCTCGTGAAAGGCACTGTATAACTGCAAGTCTTTCCTTTTCTTTATATAAATATAAGTTGTTGATATGTTGGCAGGGTTAGATGAAATAGCCAATGTCAACAGCCAGGCTGATTACTGAACCATCTATTGTAATCCTCCTTAGATACAGGGCTGTTGCCACTCTGAAGAAGCATAGACCAGTTGGATCAAATGATCTGTTTTTGTGTTGGAAAAACAATATAATCTTCATACTTGATTCCCCACTGTCCAGACCCATGGGGCAGTTTGTAGATTTCAGGATTTGAAAATTGGAGTCAGAGCTTCTAATATCTTCTCTCGGACTTGTGTCAACAGCCCAGTGTGACATCAGGCTGATTACCGAACCATCTATTGTAATCCTCCTTAGTTGCCAGAGGACTGGAGAATTTCAAATGTTACACCTTGCAGAGTAGACCCAGCAGCTACATGTCAGTCAGTTTAACCTCGGTGGTAGGAAAGCTTTTAGAAATGCTAATCCGGACAAAATTAAAAGTCATTTGGACAAATGTGAATTAATTAGGGAAAGCCAGCACGATTTGTAAAGAGCAAATCATGCTTAACTAACTTGCTTGAGTTTTTTGATGAAGTAACAGAGTTGTTGATGAGCTTAATGTTAAAGCCCATGGAATAAAAGGGATAGTGGCACCATGGATGCAAAGTTTTCTGAGTGACGGGAAATGAAGAGTAATGGCGAATGGTTGTTTTTTTGGACTGGAGGAAGGTATATAGTGGGGTTCCACAAGGGCTGGTATTAGGACCACTGCTTTTCATCATCACTGTTAATAACCTAGACTTGGGTATATAAGGCACAATTTCAAAATTTGTGGATGACACAAAATTTGGAAGTATTGTGAACTGTATTATAAAGATGATAACGATAGACTTAAAGAGGACACAGACCAGCTGGTGGAATGGGTGATCATGTGGCAGATGAAATTTAATGCCAAGAAGGAACAGAGGGATTTGGGGGTAATTGTGCACATATCATTGAAGGTGGCAGGCTTGAGAAAGTGATAATAAGGCCAATGGGACCCTGGGCGTTATAAGTAGGAACAAGGAAGTTTTGGTGAACCTCAACTGGAGTATTGCGTTCAGTTCTGGGCACCGCACTTTAGGAAGGATGTAAAGGCAGTGGAGAAGGTGCTGAAAAGATTCACAAGAATGGTTCCAGGGTTGAGGAACTTCAGTTGTGGGGATAGATTGGAGAAACTGGGGCTGTTCTCCTTGAAGAAGAGAAGATTGGGAGGAGATTTGATCGAGTTGTTCAAAATCACAAGCGGTCTGGAGAGAGGAAATATGGAGAAACTGTTCCCATTGGTGGAAGGGTCAAGAACCAGAGGACATTGATTTAAAGTGATTGCCAAAAGAACAAGGGGCGACATGAGAAAAAAACATTTTTTGTAGCCAGTGATCAGGATCTGGCCTGAGAGTGATGGAGGCAGATATAATTTTGGCTTTCAAAAGGGAATTGGATAATTATCTGAAGAGACACATTTGCAGGGCTACAGGAAAAGGGCAGGCGAGTGGGACCAGCTGAGTAGGTCTTGCAGTGAGTCGGTACAGACATGATAGGCCAAATGACCTTTGTGTGTTGTGACCATCTGATTCTAGATCTGAGTGTGTCTGACTCATTCCAGCTCCACATGACTTTCCCTGCCAGGAACGTCTAGTCTTTGGAAACGCTTAGATTAAAATCGAAGATCAGTTTGACACTAGGGTGCAAGTTATACTAGAAACTTAGTGTGAGAAATTTCCTGGGTGAATAAGCTGCCTTGTAACATGTCCCAGACTGAGGTGTGCTTTGTACCATTGGAATGCTGTGTGCTACATGCGAAATTCAAATGATAACAACTGCATTAAATGGAAACGCACTGATCCGTCATGTCATCAGCTGCAGTCAGCTTGCACAAGAGCAGACGCAAGTTAGTCCCAGTTACTGTGTCTCAGTGATTTGCTGATTTGCATTAAATCCTGTTGCATGTATTATCCTGCAACATCA
This sequence comes from Cetorhinus maximus, assembly GCF_964194155.1. Classification (NCBI taxonomy): domain Eukaryota; kingdom Metazoa; phylum Chordata; class Chondrichthyes; order Lamniformes; family Cetorhinidae; genus Cetorhinus; species Cetorhinus maximus. The sequence goes on from NC_135884.1 coordinate 157,960,720, forward strand.
GGAAAGAAACCTGTATTGTGAGCAGTGTGTCAGTATGACAGTGTATTCTATATCAGGGTGAAGCTCATAATTTCCATAACAGGAACCAAACAAATCACAGTGAAGGTGATTTTTAAAAGTGTGCCCTTTGATTCATCAAGCATACATGTTAGTTGGAAAAACAGGGAGGAGCAATGCCACAATGCACGTAAACAGGCCTGTACTGACAATAGTTTATTATTTTTAAAAATTTGCAAATGTGTGTACATCCAGCCCACACAGCGTTTCTCCTCTTCTTGTGGTTTTCTTCAATGTAAACATTTTAATGTTCAAACTGCCAATCTAAACATTTATAGACAGGGCAGGTGAAGAGATGAACAGAGTTTGGTTTGAGGGTTTATAGTTGCAGGAGACGCAGGCAGGGACGAGGATGGTAAATACAGGCAGGTGGTGGGAGGGGAATGTGGGGAGAGCGGGTGGGGAGAATGGGCAGGTACGAGGGCCAGGAGAATGGACGAGGGCTGGTAGTGGGGACAGGGACGAGGGTGGTGGTGTTTCCATGCATCTGCTACCCTTGTCCTTCTAGGTGGTGGAAGTTGAGAGTTTTGAAAGTGCTTTCGAAGGAGCTTTGGTGAATTACTGCAGTGGATCTTGTATATGGTGCACACTGCTGCCATTGTGCATTGGTGGTGGAGGGAGTGAATGTTTAAGGTGGTGGACGGAGTGCCAATCAAGCAGGCTGCTTTGTCCTGGATGATATCGAGTGTTGTTCGAGCAGCATCGTTTAGGCAAATGGAGAGTATTCCATCACACTCCTGACTTGAACCTTGTAGATGATGGACAGGCTTTGGGGAGTCAGGAGGTGAGTTACTCTCCGCAGAATTCCCAGCCTCTGACCTGCTCTTGTAGCCACAGTATTTATATGGCTAGTCCAGTTCAGTTTCTGACCTGCTCTTGTAGCCACAGTATTTATATGGCTAGTCCAGTTCAGTTTCTGGTCAATGGTAACCCCCAGGATGTTGATAGTGGGGGATTCAGTGATGGTAATGCCATTGAATGTCAAGGGACGATGGTTAGATTCTCTCTTATTCGAGATGGTCATTGTCTGGCATTTACGTGGCGTGAATGTTACTTACCACTTATCAGCCTAAGCTTGAATGTTGTCCAGGTCTTGCTGAATGTGAGCACGAACTGCTTCAGTATCTGAGGAGTCACAAATAGTGCTGAACATTGTGCAATCATCAGTGAACATCCCCACTTCTAACCTTATGATGGAAGGAAGGTCATTGAAGCAGCTGAAGATGGTTGGGCCGAGGGCACTACCTTGAGGAACTCCTGCAGTGATGTCTTGGGACTGAGATGATTGACCTCCAACTACCACAACCATTTTCCTTTGTGCTAGATATGACTCCAACCAGTGGAGAGTTTTCCCCCTGATTCCCATTGACTCCAGTTCTACTAGGGCTCCTTGATGCCACACATGGTCAAATGCTGCCTTGATGTCACTCTACACACCAAATAGAACAAAGCAGCCTGTTCAACTGGCACCTCAACACCACCTTCGTCATTCACTCCCTCCACCACCGATGCACAGTAGCAGCAGTTTGTACTATCTACAAGATGCACTGCAGCAACTTGCCCAGCCTCCTTCAACAGCACCTTCCAAACCCATAACCGCTACCATCTAGAAGGCCAAGGCCAGCAGACACATGGGAACACCACCACCTGGAAGTTCCCCTCCAAGCCACATACCATCCTGACTTGGAAATATATCGCCGTTCCTTCACTGTTGCTGAGTCAAAATCCTGGAATTCCCTTCCTAACAGGCACTGTGGGTGTACCTACACCACATGGACTGCAGCGATTCAAGAAGGCAGCTCACCACCACATTCTCAAAGGCAACTAGGGATGGCCAATAAATGCTGGCCCAGCCAGTGACACCCACATCCCAAGATAAAATTGTGGCAGCCAGTTGTGCACAGTAAGCTTCCATAAATCGCAACATGATAATGACCAGATAATGTGTTTGAGAGATTGATTAAGGCATAAATATTTTCCAGGACAACTGGGATAGCTCCCCTGCACTTCTTTGAAGTGGTACCCTGGGATCTAAGTCCACCTGAGCGAGCAGACTCGATCTCGGTTTAACATCTCATCTGAAAGATGGCACTTCCAACAATGCAGCACTCCCTCACTCCTTCCCTGGAGTGTCAGCAGAGAGATTTGTGTTCAAGTCCTGGAAGGGAACTTGAGGGCACAACCTTCTGATTCAGAAGTGAGAGCGCCATCAACCGAGCCACAACTGACACAAGCATTTCAATCAAATAGAACAGAAACCTGGTAGCCTGTCAAGCATCCTTGCACTGCTACAGCCACTGGCCCAGATTCAGGGTTGGGTTTTATTCTATGCTCAGTGCAGACTCATGAATCTTTGAACTCCGGTTGGCATAAATTAGAACACAATTGCCCGATGCAGCTACTGCATAAACCTTCCTTTACTGGCCCACTACATTCCCTATGGGCAGATATTGCGCAAGATAATGGGATCATAGAATCACTGTGCAGAAGAGGCCCCTTGGCCCATCGAGTCTGCACCAACATGAGAGAAACACCTGACCGACCTACCTAATCCCATTTACCAGCACCTGACCCATAGCCTTGAATGTTATGAAATCAGATGGTTGTGCGCTCAAGTTCCACTCCAGGACTTGAACACAAACCTCTATCTGACACGCCAGGGAAGGAGTGAGGGAGTGCTGCATTGTTGGAAGTGCCATCTTTCAGATGAGATGTTAAACCAAGATCGAGTCTGCTCGCTCAGATCGACTTAGATCCCAGGGTAGCATTTCAAATCCTGGGCTTTATATAGAGACAAGGAACTTATGGTGAACCTTTAAAAATTACTGGTTCAGTCTCAGCTGGAGTATTGTGTCAAATTCTGGGCACCACTCTTTAAGAAGGATGTGAAGGCATCAGAGAGTCAGAGCGGAGATTTATAAAGAGCGGGAGCTGAGAGTCAGAGCGGAGATTTAAAAAGAGCGGGAGCTGAGATACAGAGCGGAGATTTAAAAAGAGCGGGAGCTGAGAGACAGAGCGGAGATTTAAAAAGAGCAGGAGCTGAGAGTCAGAGCGGAAATTTAGAAGGGCGGGAGCTGAGAGACAGAGCGGAGATTTATAAAGAGCAGGAGCGGAGAGTCAGAGCGGAGATTTAAAAAGAGCAGGAGCTGAGAGTCAGATCGGAGATTTAAAAAGAGCGGGATCTGAGAGTCAGAGCGGAGATTTAGAAGAGCGGGAGCTGAGAGACAGAGCGGAGATTTAAAAAGAGCAGGAGCTGAGAGTCAGAGCGGAGATTTAAAAAGAGCAGGAGCGGAGAGTCAGAGCGGAGATTTAAAAAGAGCAGGAGCTGAGAGTCAGAGAGGAGATTTAAAAAGAGCGGGAGCTGAGAGTCAGAGCGGAGATTTAAAAAGAGCGGGAGCTGAGAGACAGAGCAGAGATTTAAAAAGAGCGGGAGCTGAGAGACAGAGTGGAGATTTAAAAAGAGCGGGAGCTGAGAGACAGAGCGGAGATTTAAAAAGAGCGGGAGCTGAGAGTTAGAGCGGAGATTTAAAAAGAGCGGGAGCTGAGAGACAGAGCAGAGATTTAAAAAGAGCAGGAGCTGAGAGTCAGAGCGGAGATTTAAAAAGAGCGGGAGCTGAGAGTCAGAGCGGAGATTTAAAAAGAGCGGGAGCTGGACTCGGGGTTGAGGAGGTCACGATTCGAAAAGTGATGACGCAAGGGAGGCAGCTGATTGGTAAGCAGGGTCAGGTGAGTACTTCTACTTCTATTTTTTCTACTAATTAAATTGCTGCAATCCATGAGCTTAAACAAAATAAGGTGAGGACTTTAGACTGTAGTGGGAGTGTTGGAAGTGGAATAAGGCCCCTTGCATAATTAGCATTCTTTAAAAGGAGTAACTAACGAATTTAATCTAAAGGGAAGTCATGGCAGCAGAGCTCACACCCGTGATATCCTCCTGCCCAAGTGGGAATTTACTTCCAGTGTCCCTGCCGACCATGTGTGCAGGAAATGTGTCCAGCTGCAGCTACTGGCTAACCACATTTCAGAGCTGGAGTTGCGGGTGGATTCACTGTGGAGTATCCGCGATGCTGAGATTATCGTGGACAGTATGTTCAGTGAGGTGGTCACACTGCAGGTAAAGACTGAACAGGCAGAAAGTGGATGGGTGACCACCAGGCAGAGTAGAGGAAGGCAGGCAGTACAGGAGCCCCCTGTGGCCATCCCCCTCTCTAACAGATACACCGTTTTGGATACTATTGGGAGAGACGACTTCTCAGGGGAAAGCAGCAGGTGCCAAGTCCATGGCACCACGGGTGGCTCTGCTGCACAAGAGGGGCGTAAGAAGAGTGGCAGGGCTGTAGTGATAGGGGATTCAATAGTAAGGGGAACAGACAGGCGTTTCTGCGGCCGCAAAAGAGAGTCCAGGATGGCATGTTGCCTCCCTGGTGCCAGGGTCAAGGATGTCTCGGAGAGGCTGCAGGGCATTCTGAAGGGGGTGGGCGAACAGCCAGTGGCCGTGGTACATATTGGTACAAATGAAATAGATAAAACAAGGAATGAGGTCCTACAAGCTGAAGATAGGGAGTTGGGATGTAAATTAAAAAGTAGGACCTCAAAGGTAGTAATCTCAGGATTACTACCAGTGCCATGTGCTAGTGAGAGTAGAAATAACAGGATATATCAGATGAATACATGACTGAAGAAATGGTGTAACGGGGAGGGATTCAGATTCCTGGGACATTGGGACCGGTTCTGGGTAAGGTGGGACCATTACAAACAGGATGGGTTGCATCTGGGCAGGACTTGGACCAATGTCCTTGGGCGGGGGGGGCGGGAGTTTGTTGAAGCGGTCGGGGATGGTTTAAGCTAGAATGGTAGGGGAATGGGAACCTGAGCAGGGAGACAGAGGAGGGGAAACAAGGATAGAAACAAAAGACAGAAAAGTAAGAAGCAAAAGTGGAAGGTAGAGAAAAGCATGGGCGAGAAACAAATGGGGTCATAGTGCAAAATATATAGTTGCAATTATGGAGACATAGCTACAGGGGGTCCAAGGATGGGAACTGAACATTCAGGGGTATTCAATATTTAGGAAGGACAGAGAAATAGGGAAAGGAGGTGGGGTAGCCCTGTTAGTAAAGGAGGAAATCAATGTAATAGTGAGGAAGGATATTGGTTTGGAAAACCATGATGTGCAATCTATTTGGGTAGAGATAAGAAACACCATGGGGCAGAAAACTTTGGTGGGGGTTGTCTATAGGGCCCCAAACAGTAATGGAAATGTAAGGAAAGGCATTAAGCAGGAAATTAGAGACGCAATAAGGATACAACTGTAATCATGGGTGACTTTAATCTACATATAGATTGGGCAAACCAAACTAGCAATAATACCGTGGAGGAGGATCTCCTGGAGTGTGTACGTGATGGGTTTTTTAGACCAATATGTTGAGGAACCAACTAGAGAGCAGGCTATCCTAGACTGGGTATTGTGCAATGAGAAAGGATTAATTAACAATCTTGTTGTGCAAGGTCCCTTGGGGAAGAGCAACCATAAAATGACAGAATTGTTCATTAGGGCGGAGAGTGAAGAAGTTGGATTTGAAACTAGGGTCCTGAATCTAAATAAAGGGAACTACGAGGGTATGAGGCGTGAGTTGGCAATGATGGATTGGGGAACCGTACTTAAAAGGGTTGATGGTGGATAGGCAATGGCTAATATTTAAGGAACATATGCATGAATTACAACAATTATTCATTCCTGTCTGGTGCAAAAATAAACCAGGAAAGGTGGCTCAACCATGGTTTACAAAAGAAATTAGGGATAGTATTAGATCCAAAGAAGAGACATATAAAATTGCCAGAAAAAGCAGCAAGCCTGAGGATTGGGAGCAGTTTAGAATTCAACAAAAGTGGACAAAATATTGATCAAGAAGAGGAAAATGGAGTTTGAGAGTAAACGTGTAAGGAACATAAAAGCTGACTGTAAAAGCTTCTATAAATATGTGAAGAGAAAAAGATTAGCGAAGACAAATGTAGGTCCCTTACAGTCAGAAATGGGGAAATTATAATGGGGAACAAAGAAATGGCAGAAGAATTGGTTCTGTCTTCATAAAAAAAGACACAAATAATTTCCCAGGAATGTTAGGGAACCAAGGGTCTAGTGAAAGGGAGGAATTGAAGAAAGTCAATATTAGTAAAAAAAAATGGTACTAGAGAAATTAATGAGATTAAAGGCTGATATATTTGCCATAGAGGGAGTGTAGCGAAGGTTCACTAGGCTGATACTGGGGATGGCAGGACTGTCGTATGAGGAGAGATTGGTTTGACTGGGCCTGTATTCACTAGAGTTTAGAAGAGTGAGAGGGGATCTGATTGAAACGTATAAAATTCTAACAGGGCTGGACAGACTGGATGCAGAGAGGATGTTTCCCCTGGTTGGGGAGTCTAGAACCAGAGGCCACAGTCTCAGGATACGGGGCAGGCCATTTAGGACTGAGATGAGGAAAAATATCTTCACTCAGAGGGTGGTGAACCTGTGGAATTCTCTACCACAGAAGGCTGTGGAGGCCGGGTCACTGAGTATATTCAAGAAAGAAATTGATAAATTTTTGGAGATTCGGTGCATCAAGGGGTATGGAGAGAAAATGGGAATATGGTGTTGAGTCAGAGGATCAGCCATGATCATATTAAATGGCGGAGCAGCCTCGAAGGGCCGAATAGCCTACTCCTGCTCCTAGTTTCTATGTTTCTATATTTACAAGAATGGTTCCAGGGATGAGGGGTTTCATTTACGTGGATAGATTGGAGAAGCAGGGGTTGTTCTCCTTCAGGAAGAGAAGGTTAAGAAGAGATTCGATAGAGGTGTTCAAAATCATGAGAGGCCTGGACAGAGTAGATAGAGAAAAACTGTTCCCGTTGGTGGAAGGATCGTGAACCAGAGGTCACCAATTTAATTTGAATGGCAAAAGAACCAAAGGTGACATGAGGAAAAATTTACTGATGTGGTGAATGGTTAGGATCTGGAATGCACTGCCTGAGAGTGTGATCGAGGCGGGATCAATCATGCCTTTCAAAAGAGAATTTGATAATTATCTGAAGAAGAAAAAGTTTGCAGGGCTACAGTGTAAAGGTGGGAGAGTGGGGTTAGCTAAGTAGATCTTGCAGAGGGCCAGCAAGGATATGAAAGGCCAAATGGCCTCCTGTGCTGTTGCTGTCCTGTGATTCTATTCAGATTCTATATACCTCCACCACCTGAAGTAATCGATGTGCAGCACACAGTAACCCTGTCATTGCTTGATGGACAGTGTATGAGCTGGGGGAAACCTGTCTGCAATGAGCAGCAACTGGGACCTCACATCAGATTGTAAGTACTGTAACAGTGCTGCTGAGGGAACGAGCCAACTGTGCCTGAAAGTGTTGGCGTGAATTTTATTAAAGCCTCATGTATCCTCAGCATCTTTACTGTTGACTGTCATGAATTTCCATGGGGTTTGTTGGGGAGAGGAGTTGGGAGAGTGGGGCCGGATAGGCATCAGGATCCATTCAGTGCAGGCTTGTCTAACATTTTCGCTCTATCCCCCCGCCCCTCGCGCTCTCCCCCCGCCCCTCGCGCTCCCCCCCGCCCCGCGCGCTCTCCCCCCGCCCCGCGCGCTCTCCCCCCGCCCCGCGCGCTCTCCCCCCGCCCCGCGCGCTCTCCCCCCGCCCCTCGCGCTCCCCCCCGCCCCTCGCGCTCTCCCCCGCCCCTCGCGCTCTCCCCCCGCCCCTCGCGCTCTCCCCCCGCCCCTCGCGCTCTCCCCCCGCCCCTCGCGCTCTCCCCCCGCCCCTCGCGCTCTCCCCCCGCCCCTCGCGCTCTCCCCCCCGCCCCTCGCGCTCTCCCCCCGCCCCTCGCGCTCTCCCCCCGCCCCTCGCGCTCTCCCCCCGCCCCTCGCGCTCTCCCCCCGCCCCTCGCGCTCTCCCCCCGCCCCTCGCGCTCTCCCCCCGCCCCTCGCGCTCTCCCCCCGCCCCTCGCGCTCTCCCCCCGCCCCTCGCGCTCTCCCCCCGCCCCTCGCGCTCTCCCCCCGCCCCTCGCGCTCTCCCCCCGCCCCTCGCGCTCTCCCCCCGCCCCTCGCGCTCTCCCCCCGCCCCTCGCGCTCTCCCCCCGCCCCTCGCGCTCTCCCCCCGCCCCTCGCGCTCTCCCCCCGCCCCTCGCGCTCTCCCCCCGCCCCTCGCGCTCTCCCCCCGCCCCTCGCGCTCTCCCCCCGCCCCTCGCGCTCTCCCCCCGCCCCTCGCGCTCTCCCCCCGCCCCTCGCGCTCTCCCCCGCCCCTCGCCCCTCGCGCTCTCCCCCCGCCCCTCGCCCCTCGCGCTCTCCCCCCGCCCCTCGCCCTCCCTCCTTCTCCCTGCCCTTCTCCCTCCCTCCCTCCCTCTCCCTGCCCCTCTCCCTCCCTCCCTCCCTCTCCCTGCCCCTCGCCCTCCCTTCCTCCCTCCCTCTCCCTGCCCCTCGCCCTCCCTCCCTCTCCCTCCCTCTCGCCCTCCCTCCCTCTCCCTCCCTCTCGCCCTCCCTCCCTCTCCCTGCCCCTCGCCCTCCCTCCCTCTCCCTGCCCCTCACGCTCTCTCCCTCCCTCTCCCTCTCCCTGCCTCTCGCCCCTCGGCCCCTCCTGGCTTGGAACTTAGTTTAAAACACACGTTTGCACTGTTGGACTCTGTCCAATGACAGAGTAGTTTCTCTCTGCATTTCTTGCTGATAGACTCACTAGTGAGTTGGACAAACCTGTTTTCAAGATTTCAGCTTCTTACTATTCCAGCTGTGCGTATGTGTCCCACCCATTGCATGCAAGACAGAATGGATCTGAGTTTAACCCCAGCGTTGCAGCTTGGCTTGTGCACAGAGTAGACTATTATGGGTTGTTTCTATTTCTGTGAGCAGGTTCTCAATAATCTGATGGAGCAAAGCAGAGAAATCTTATCAGGTTGAAGAGCGGGTGGGAGGGCATCCAAATCCATTTCACAGTCACTTTGATGCATTTAATGTCCAGCATTCTCTGAATTTCCGACCAATTTCTTGTTCTTCAAACTGTAAGATGGACAACACCCTGTTCTAACTCTGAATAAACAGACTTAATGATTAATTAACTTTCATCAAAAAAACCCTCTTAGAGATGAGAGCGGTTTGACCCCGCAGTTCATTGGAAGGACCAGTAATCTTGCTTATTTTATTAATGGTGTCTGTTGTTCAATCTCAGTGAGGCCTGAAGGAGTTGCCTGCAGTCTGTGTTTCCCTGAGGCTGGGAGGATTATATTTCAGTTTGAAGTAACAATTTAATCTAGAAACTTCCATCATGTAGATTACCTGAAAGGCAAGCCTGTGGTTATGTTGATGGTTTGGGTGGTTTTGGAACATTTCTTCTGGGAGCTGGAATTCCGTTTAGTCCTGATATGTGGCTATTACAAACTACAATTCCCAGCATTCGCTGCAAACTGCCAAGAGAAGTATGAGGGAGTTCAGTTAATGTGAAGAGACTGGAGTAGCTGGGATTGTTCTCCTTGGAGCAGAGAAGGTTAAGGGGAAATTTAATCAAGATGTTTGGTATTATCAGGTGTTTTGATAGAGTAAATGCAAAGAAACTGTTCCAGTGACTGAAAGCTTGGTAACCAGAGTCGAGATGAGAATTGTTTTTACGCAATGAGTTGTGTGATCTGGCATGCACTGCCTGAAGGGACAGTGGAAGCAGATACAACAATCATTTTCAAAAGAAAATTGGCTAAATAATTGAAGGGGAATGTTTATGTAGTTATGGGGAAAGAGCTGGGAAGTGAATAGCTCTTTCCAAGAGCCGGCACAGGGCGATGAAGAAGTGCAGTTTTGTACAATGCAAAGCTCATGGTCTGACTGCTGCTTACACAGATTCACCTCCTGGATCAGTCAGTTCCAGGGAGCAGGAAGCACTGAAGCTGCCTACTGCTGGTATATCATTTCGTATCTGGGATGCACAAGCAAAATGTCCTGGGCTCTGCCTCTGGTCTGCACTGCAATAGCTCCTCTGAGCTGAGGACACGAGCTGGGTTGTATTGAAATTCAGCTGGAGTCCCACTCCTGCCTACTGGAACATGCAGATATGTGGAAATTGGATGAGAATAATATTAGCTACAACTGTGGTGATCTTATGGATCAAATAGCCCACCATCACTCAGTCTAAACTCTCAGTGAGAACTGAGGCCGTGGGGTGGCCAACACTGTGAATCTTGCAGAGGAGGAGCTGGGGAGGATAGACAATAGTGTTGAGCTGTGAGATGGGGGCAGAGGAGGAGCTGGGGAGGATAGACAATAGTGTTGAGCTGTGAGATGGGGGCAGAGGAGGAGCTGGGGAGGATAGACAATAGTGTTGAGCTGTGAGATGGGGGCAGAGGAGGAGCTGGGGAGGATAGACAATAGTGTTGAGCTGTGAGATGGGGGCGGAGGAGGAGCTGGGGAGGATAGACAATAGTGTTGAGCTGTGAGATGGGGGCGGAGGAGGAGCTGGGGAGGATAGACAATAGTGTTGAGCTGTGAGATGGGGGCGGAGGAGGAGCTGGGGAGGATAGACAATAGTGTTGAGCTGTGAGATGGGGGCAGAGGAGGAGCTGGGGAGGATAGACAATAGTGTTGAGCTGTGAGATGGGGGCGGAGGAGGAGCTGGGGAGGATAGACAATAGTGTTGAGCTGTGAGATGGGGGCGGAGGAGGAGCTGGGGAGGATAGACAATAGTGTTGAGCTGTGAGATGGGGGCGGAGGAGGAGCTGGGGAGGATAGACAATAGTGTTGAGCTGTGAGATGGGGGTGGAGGAGGAGCTGGGGAGGATAGACAATAGTGTTGAGCTGTGAGATGGGGGCGGAGGAGGAGCTGGGGAGGATAGACAATAGTGTTGAGCTGTGAGATGGGGCGGAGGAGGAGCTGGGGAGGATAGACAATAGTGTTGAGCTGTGAGATGGGGGCGGAGGAGGAGCTGGGGAGGATAGACAATAGTGTTGAGCTGTGAGATGGGGGCGGAGGAGGAGCTGGGGAGGATAGACAATAGTGTTGAGCTGTGAGATGGGGGCGGAGGAGGAGCTGGGGAGGATAGACAATAGTGTTGAGCTGTGAGATGGGGGTGGAGGAGGAGCTGGGGAGGATAGACAATAGTGTTGAGCTGTGAGATGGGGGTGGAGGAGGAGCAACTTCCGAGAGAAGAAGTTTGGTGTAGCAGTTGCAGATTTAACACAGACAAGTCTTAACAAGCCTCACCTAGACGCTTCAAACAAATTGGACTTCCAAGAGTTAAATTACAAGGAGAGATTACACAAACTAGAGTTTTTAAAAATTTGTTCATGGGATGTGGACCTCGCTGGCTAGGCCAGCATTTATTGCCCATCCCTAGTTGCCCTTGTTCAGAGGAAATTTTTTAAGAGCCAACCACATTGCTGTTGGTCTGGAGTCACATGTAGGTCAGACCAGGTAAGGACAGCAAATTTCTTTCCCTAAAGGACATTAGTGAACTAGATTGGTTTTAAAAACCAATCAATGTTAGTTTCATGGTTATCATTAGACTTTTAATTCCAGAATTTTATTGAATTCAGTTTTCACCATCTGCCTTGGTGGGATTCGAACCTGGGTCCCCAGAGCATTACCCTGGGTCAATGAATTACTAGTCTAGTTACAATACCACTAATCCACTGCCTCCCCAGAATATGTTAAAGGGTTGATTTGATATAAGTTTTCATTATATTAAAAGGAACAGGTAGGTCGGATAGAATTCCAGGGATGAGGAACATCAGTTACATTTGGAGAAGCTGGGACTGTTTTCCTCGGAGAAGAGAAGATTCAGCAGAGATTTGATAGAGGTTTTCAAATAATGGGGGGTCTGAGCAGAGTATATAGGGAGAAATTGTTCCCATTGGGGAAAGTATCGAGAACCAGAGGACACCAATTTAGGTTGATTGGCAAATGAAACAATGGCGACATGAAAAAATTTTATTTGCAACAAGTGGTTAGAATCTGTAAGTAAGTACCTGGGAGTGATAGAGTGAGATGAAGAGGGGTAGGAGGAGGCTCACGTGGAGCATAAACATTGGATCTCTTTGGTTGGATGACCTGTTTTTGTACTTAAATTCTGTTTGACAGGATAGATTGCTGCACCGATGTGACTTTTCTTTTGGGAGTTGAGAGAGTAATCCTCATCATTGTGTCAAATAGCCAACAAGAAACTGAGATGCAGTATTTTATTCTACAAGAGAGGCGGTACAGATGTCACATAACATGAGCAGAGAGAAAAAGAGGGTCCAGTCAATACACAGTCTACCCAGAGAGTGAAGGTTTAATCAGCATACATCATGCAGGCAGAGCAGATTTCATCCTTAGAAAGGATATATCATCCTTGGAGGGAGTACAGCGTAGATTTGCCAGAATGACAGCTGATCTCCAAGAGTTAAATTATGAGCGGGGAGGTTGGTTGCATTTCCTGGAACTTAAAAGTTTAAGGGGTGACTTGATCTTTTAAAGATATTAAAGGGAACAGGCAGGGTATATAGTGTCATGGACTGAGTTTGTGTTTTATTGTTGTCTGTGATCAAAGTGTTCAAATGTATGAGCTTAGTGTGTTTTCTTGCCCTCGGAATGAGTTGTCCCAATTTAAATGATTTCCAGCAGCAAACTTTTGCACCTTTAAAAATGAAGAAGCTCATTTATTAGCACACACTTGTCTCAGAGGTTTAAACACCACATCTTACACACACTATCTCACACACAAATAATAGATACAGATGAAGATAAAAACAAAACAATTACAATCTGGAATTATTTCAGTCTCTGTCATAGCAGGCCTATAGTTTCTTGGATGAATTGATGCTTTAGCTGGATTGGAGGCCTTGTAAAAGCAGAGGATTCTCAGTAAGCTTCGAGGATTCTTGAAGTTGAATTGCCAGAAGGCCGGTTCTTAGGTGAACTTGAAGTTGGGACAGGTTGGGGGAAGGGCCCTTTTCCCACTTTTGAGGTATAGCTGTATATTACCTTGACTGTGTAGTTGTCTTGCAGCTGGTTTAATGGCTTAAAAAGGTGTTTCTAAAGCTATCTGTCTCAGAACAGCTTTTGCTGTTAGAATTTAAAAGCAGGTAACAAACAAAGCCTTACCCATGTGAGCTGTGACAAGTCCAAAGTCCTTTTCCAAATAAGGTGTTGTGTTAGACCGGTAACATCCTGTGTTGTGGCTTTTCACACCAAGGGTTTCAGACAGCCAAGGCCTGTGTTTAGAATGAGGAGCCATCACAATACAATGAAAGCTCGATGAAATCCATTTCATATTCGTCTAGAACCCATTGAGTTTCGACATCTCTATTGTCCGGAGTCCTTTCTGTCCGTACATCTTTACCAAAGGGATGTGTGAATTTCACAAGTGGCTGTGATTGTCCATATTTTAATTAGGGGCAGAATTTTCACCTCGGCGGCCGCGTTCCCAACCTGCTCAGTGTGAAATGACACGCGATGACATCGGGCGAGCATTTCGACATCAACGTGCAGTTGCGCAATAGTTCAGTCAGCGGGCGCGCACGGGAATCGGCAACACGCCTGCCGACAATTAGAAGGTCTATTGGGCAGGATGAGGTTTCCAACAGCAAATAAAAATAAAATTTTTTAAAGTTTTACATATCATTCATAACATGTCCCTTCTCATGTGACAGAGTCACATGAGGGACATGTTTTTTGACATTTAAAATTTTTTTATTTTTGTTTCTCAGAACTCTTCATCTCTCTGAAGCAGCTCTGTGCCTCAGGGAGCTTTTCCAGCGCGCACCTGTGTCCATTCGCCAAGTTCCCCGCTCGCCACCCTCTCCCACCCCGGCACAGGCAGTGCTGAGCGCTGCAGCACGTGTTTCACGCTGGGCGGTCCTTAATTGGCCAGCGTGAAATTACAGTCCAGCCCCAATCACGAGTGGCGGTCGGCTTCCTGTCCATCTCCACCGAGCCTGCCCGACAAGGGCAAAACTCTGCCCTAGGTATTTACTTGAGTTTCAGGATTGTCTGGAGCTGGATACTGCCAAGTCACATGACATTCTCCATCTTAAACAGCTTTTGGTGTCCACTTTTAAAAATATAGCTTTAAAGTTTGTAATAGCGTCATGCCTGTCGTGGGCATACCAATAGTGAGAAACTCTTTCCGCTGTTGTGGAGTCTAGGACTAGTGAGCATAGTGTCAAATTTGGAGCCAGATCTTTCAGGAGTAAAATTAGGAAGCATTTCTACAGATAAAGAGTGGTAGAAATTTGGAACTCTCTCGTGTAAAGAGTAGTTGTTATTAGGTCAGTTAATTATAAACATGAGGTGGAAAATGATGAGTTCTCAGGTTTTGAAATTCTAGGAAACGGAATTCCAGTAGGAAGGGTAGCGATGAGTGTTTGATTTCAACACTGCCTTCAGGTAGAGTGAAGTGTGTAAACTCTTTCTCTAGTTTCTCTCGGATCTCCCATTATGCCCTCTCCAAATTTACCTTGACCATTAGACTCATGTCCTGCTCCCAACCCCCATTCCCACTAAACTTCTGAACACCCAACTTCCTTTCCTGGCCCCACAGTTACTGTCCCCCTTCCTTTCAGAACCATTGCCTTCATTCCCCCATCCTCAACACCTGGGTCTTTGAAAACTAGCTCCAAGCTCCCTCTCCTCTGCAAAGTTCATGTCCATCTTTCCATATTTAACTCTCCATTCAGGTTTCCCCCCCTGCCACACCACAACCCTGTGACTGTGACCTTGCCCTCACCCTCGCTCTCATCCTCACTGTAGTCTTTGACATGGTGAACCACACTCAATTGTTTGCAATCTTTTTGTCTCATTTGACCCGTCTGAAATTGCTTTCCTACAGCTCTCTGTCTCTATACCTATCCCCTTTTTAGGCCTTAAAACTATCTCATTGACCTGTTTGCTTCTTTGACTTGGTGTCAATTTTTGTCTGATTGTGCTCCTGTTGTAGGATGTTGTATATTAAAAGTGCTGTATAAAAGTATATTGTAGGAAGAGCATTTACAACCTAGGAGGATAAGTGGGGAACATCCAGAACAGCACTAAGCATGGGAGCAAATGAAGACATATCCATAACTTTGTAGTAGAGAGGCAGAGACGCTTCTGATTGGGAACAGCTTTCAGATCATTCTGAATCCGGCTTTGGGTAGAGTTAAGAGTTTGAGGGACGGGATGGGTTTGGTGGGAAGAAATGGGAAAAGGCAAACGGAGCTCATTGGAACTGAAAGAGCTGTCGAGTTTCATTTAGAAACAAGGATTGAGAATTGTTCCACTTAGTGATGAGGTTAAACAGGTGGGTGAAGGAAAGAGGGATAAAGGGATTTGGCAACTAATGGGAACAGGATCAGAACTACTGGTCATGTAGAAGTTAACCACCAACACATACAGATGGGCCAAATGGTCTGCTACTTTGTTGAAATTACTATGCTTGCTGGCAAGTGACTGACTCCAAGATGATGGCTTGGCCTTCAAATGTTGGTGCTCTGATCAATAAAGAACACAGGTCTCAAGCTAGGTAGCAATTCGATCATGACTGATCTGTACCTCAACTACATTTGTACCCAAAGAATTCCGCATTTCCATCACCCTTTTTGTGAAAAAGTGAATCCTGATTTCCCCCTCTGAATTGCCTGGCTATAATTTTAAATCCTTTTTCTGGATTTCCCCACCAGAGGCAATCATTTCTCTATATCCACACTATCAAATCCTTTTAGCATTTTTAAACACCCCAAGTAGACTTCTGCTTGACCTTCTAAACTTAAGGAATTACAACCTAAGTGTTTAATATTATAACTTCTTTAAATTACTTCCCGGGATGGTGAAATTTCTCTGCAATTATGTGTAATTTATGACCAATTGCGCAAAACCGGGCTTCCTTCAAGTCTCAACAGCAACTCCCATTTATCTTAATTTTTCCAGACACCTACACATACTTTTCATGTAACTAACTAAACACATTAATTGAGGAACTGCTTTGATCCCCCTGTTTTAAATATTGAGGTCACTTTTGTTGTGTAATATCAGTTCACTGAGTATATGTTGTTTTCCCTTTGTTTTTCTGAATCTTGTGCTGATCTATTTGCAGCATAAAACACCTTCCATTTCATCAACTGAGTATCATCATCCCATCAGTCCCAATGTTCAAGAAGGCAGCTCACCACCACCATTCTTTTTTATTATTCATCCAGGGGATGTGGGCTTCCCTGGCTGGGCCAGCATTTATTGCCCATCCTTAGTTTCCTTTGAGAAAGTGATGGTGAGCTGCCTCCTTGAACCGCTGCAGTCCACGTGGTGTAGGTACACCCACAGTGCTGTTAGCGAGGGGGTTCCAGGATTTGACCCAGCGACAGTGAAGGAACAGTGATATATTTCCAAGTCAGGATGGTGAGTGGCTGGGAGGGGAATCTCCAGGTGGTGGTGTTCCCATGTGTCTGCTGCCCTTGTCCTTCTGGTGGTAGTGGTCATGGGTTTGGAAGATCCTGTCGAAGGAGCCTTGGTGAATTCCTGCAGTACATCTTGTAGATGGTACACACTGCTGCCTCTGTGCATTGGTGGTAGAGGAAGTAAATGTTTGTGGATGTGGTGCCAATCAAGCAGGCTGCTTTGTCCTAGATGGTGTCAAGCTTCTTGAGTGTTGTGGGAGCTGCACTCATCCAGGCAAGTGGGGAGTATTGCATCACACTCCTGGCTTGTGCCTTGTAAATTGTGGACAGGCTTTGGGGAGTCAGGAGGTGGGTTACTCATCGCAGGATTCCTAGCCTCTGACCTGCTCTTGTAGCCACAGTATTTATATGGCTAGTTCAGTTCAGTTTCTGGTCAATGGTAACCCCCAGGATGTTGATAGATGGGGATTCAATGATGGTGATGCCATTAAACATCAAGGGGCGATGGTTGGATTCTCTCTTGTTGGAAATGGTCATTACCTGACACTTGTGTGGCACGAATGTTCCTTGCCACTTGTCAGCCTAAGCCTGGATATTGTCCAGATCTTGCTGCATTTGGACGTGTATTGCTTCAGTATCTGAGGAGTCACGAATGGTGCTGAACATTGTGCAATCATCAGCGAACATCCCCACTTCTGACCTTATGATGGAAGGAAGGTCACTGATGAAGCAGCTGAAGATGGTTGGGCCGAGGACACGACCCTGAGGAACTCCTGCAGTGATGTCCTGGAGCTGAGCTGACTGACCTCCAACAACCACAACCATCTTCCCATGTGCTAGGTATAACTCCAACCAGCGGAGAATTTTCTCCCTGACTCCAATTGACTCCAGTTTTGCTAGGGTTCCTTGATGCTACACTCGGTCAAATACTGCCTTGATGTCAAGGGCAGTCACTCTCACCTCACCTCTGGAGTTCAGCTCTTTTTTCCACGTTTGAACCAAGACTGTAATGAGGTCAGGAACTGAGTGGCCTGGCAGAACCCAAACTGGACATCAGTGAACAGGCCATTGCTAAGCAAGTGCCACTCGATAGCACTGTTGATCACCCCTTCTATTACTTTACTGATGATCGAGAGTAGACTGATGGGGCAGTAATTGGCCAGGTTGGATTTGCCCTGCTTTTATGTACAGGACATACCTGGGCAATTTTCCACATAGCCGGGTAGATACCAGTGTTGTAGCTGTACTGGAACAGCTTGGCTAGGAGCGGGGCAAGTTCTGGAGCACAAGTCTTCAGTACTATTGCTAGAATATTGTCAGGGCCCATGGCCTTTGCAGTATCCAATGCCTTCAGCCCTTTCTTGATATCATGTGGAGTGAATCAAATTGGCTGAAGACTGGCATCTGTGATGCTGGGGACCTCTGGAGGAGGCCGAGATGGATCATCCACTTAGAACTTCTGGCTGAAGATTGTTGCGAATGCCTCAGTCTTATCTTTTGCACTGATGTGCTGGGCTCTTCCATCATTGAGGGTGGGGATATTTGTGGAGCCTCCTGCTCCAGTGAGTTGTTTAATTGTTCACCACCATTCACGACTGGATGTGGCAGGACTGCAGAGCTTAGATCTGATCGTTGGTTGTGGGATTGCTTAGCTCTGTCTATCACTTGCTTCTTACGCTGTTTGACATGCAGTAATCCTGTGTTATAGCTTCACCAGGTTGACACCTCATTTTTAGGTATGCCTGGTGCTGCTCCTGGCATGCCCTCCTTCACTCTTCATTGAACCAGGTTCGATCCCCTGGTAGATAATGGTAGAGGGGGGATATGCTGGGCCATGAGGTTACAGTTTGTGTTCGAGTATAATTCTGCTGCTGCTGATGGCCCACAGCACCTCATGGGCGCCCGGTCTTGAGTTGCTCGATCTGTTCGAAATTTAGGTGGTAGTGCCACACAACACGATGGAAGGTACCCTCAATGTGAAGGCGGGACCGGTCACTCCTACTGATACTGTCATGGACAGATGCATCTGTGGCAGGCAGGTTGGTGAGGATGAGGTCAAGTATGTTTTTCCCTCTTGTTGGTTCCCTCACCACCTGTCCCAGATGCAGTCTAGCAGCTATGTCCTTTAGGACATGGCCAGCTCGGTCAGTAGTGGTGCTACTGAGCCACTCTTGGTGTTGGACATTGAAGTCCCCCACCCAGAGAACATTCTGCACCCTTGCCAACCTCAGTGCTTCCTCCAAGTGGTGTTCAACATGGAGGAGCACTGATTCATCAGCTGAGGGAGGGCAGTCCGTGGTAATCTGCAAGAGGTTTCCTTGCCCTTGTTTAACCTGATGCTGTGAGACTTCATGGGGTCCAGAGTCGATGTTGAGGACTCCCAGGGCAACTCCCTCCCGACTGTATACCACTGTGCCGCCACCTCTGCTGGGTCTGTCCTGCCGGTGGGACAGGGCATACTCAGGGATGGTGATAGTGGTGTCTGGGACATTATCTGTAAGGTATGATTCCGTGAGGATGACCATGTCAGGCTGTTGCTTGACTAGTCTGTATGAGAGCTCTCCCAATTTTGGCACCAGCCCCCAAATGTTAGTAAGTTGGACTTTGCAGAGTAGACAGAGCTGCAATTGCTGTTGTCGTTTCCGGTGCCTAGGTCAATGCAGGGTTGTCTGTCCGGTTTCATTCCCTTTTTGTGACTTTGTAATGGTTTGTTACAACTGAGTGGCTTGCTAGCCCATTTAAGAGTCAATCACATTGCTGTGGGTCTGGAGTCACATGTAGGCCAGACCAGGTAAGGTTGACAAGTTTCCTTCCCTAAAGGATATTAGTGAACCAGATGGGTTTTTACAACAATTGACAATGATTTCATGGTCATTAGGCTTTTAATTCCAGATATTTACTGAATTCAAATTCCACCATCTGCCATGACGGGATTCGAACCCTGTTCCCCAGAGCATTACCCTGGGTCTCTGGATTACTAGTCCAGCGACAACACCACTATGCCTCCCCTCAAGGGCAATTAAGAATGGGCAATAAATGCTGGCCTAGCCAGCAACGCCCACATCCCATGAACAAATAAAAATAAATCAGCTACAGCATGGTGTACGGCTCCTGTTACACTGTCCCATCACAAAGTCGAAGGGCAGGTACACACGGGTTACATACAGAGTAAAGCTCCTTGTACACCTGTCCTGTCAAACACTCCCAGGACAGGTTTCAGCATGGGGTTCGATACAGAATAGAGCCCTCTCTTCTACTGCTAGTAGGTATTCTATCATCTCAACTGTTGGAGCAGCATTTGATCCAACTCCAAGAAGTGGGGAGACAGAACCTCTCGCACTCACTGTTCAGCCTCACAACTGGCCTGACAAGTTTTGTTTCCTAGGCTGAAGCTTAATATATAACCCAAATGTGAACTGAAGGTCAATTTTTTTTCAAATTTGTTCTTTCATGGGATGTGGGTGTTGCTGGCAAAGGCAGCATTTGTTTCCCATCTTGAACTCAGTGGCTTGCTAGGCCATTATAGTCAACCACATTACTGTGGATCTGGAATTGCATGTAAGCGAGACCAGGTAAGGATGACCGATTTCCTGCAGTGAACTGGATGGGTTTTTAAACAGCATTGATAGTAGCTTCATGGTCAACGTTACTGATTTTCTTAATTAAATTCAAATTGCACCAGCTGCCAGGGTGGGATTTAAATCCGTATCCCCAGAGCATTAGCCTGGGCCTCTGCATTGCTAATCCAGTGACATTACCATTACTCCCCTACCTCCTTTGCACAGGTCTGTCAGTGCTGTCGGACGTGTATCCAGCCCAGATCCTGCCACGGCTACTGGACGAATACCACACCTCACCACAAGGAGCTGAGAAAACGAGGTGTGTGGAGACAAGGATGAAGATGGGAGAGGTTCTGATGCGAAGTACAAGAGCATTGGGTGAGTGGGAATTGATTATCGGGGCTAATACCTACTCATGGTAACAATGTATGGGTTTCTGTGGAGGAGTTGGAATATGCACATTTCCTATGCTCAGCCACTGTCAGCAGGACAGTCGGAGCTGTTGTTGCCGCCCAAGATTATTGTTCTCTGATTCCAATCCCTGTCTCTGGCAGTATTTAAATGGTGAAAAGTTAGTAACAGCGCTCCACAGAGACTTTTTGTTATTTGTTCAAGGGATTTGAGTATCGCAGGCTAGACAAACATTTATTGCCTATCCCTAATTGCCCTTGAGAAGGTGGTGAGGAGCCGTCACCTGCATCCACTGCAGTCCATGTGGTGTCAGTAAACCCACAGTGCTGTTAGGGAGGGAGTTCCAAGATTTTAACCCAGTGAATGTGAAGGAACAGTGATTATAGCTCCAGCTCAGGGTGATGAGTGGCTTGGAAGGGAGCTTGCTGCTGGTGGTGTTCCCATGTGTCTGCTGCCCTCGTCTTAGGTGGTACAGATGGAGGGCTGTTGAATGAGCCTTGACAAGTTGCTGAAGATGTAGATGTACACTGCAGCCACTCTGCTGTGGGAGCGAATGATTAAGGTGATGGATTGAATGCTGTTCAAGCAGGCTGTTACATCTTGGGTGCTGTTGAGCTTCTTGAGTTTTGTTGGAGCTGCACTCATCCTCACTAATGGATGAGCATGGCAGGTTTGGGGTTAAGCTACTTAAACTGTTTAAATGTTAACATAATTAAATCAGTGCATTGTCAAGCCTCCTACAAACATCAGGGGGCCAAATTAACATTCAGCCATTGCAGCCTTACAGCACCATGGGTTCCGTGGTTTAAATTTAATAATGAGTGAGTGAATGGCCTGAGCCAGATATCTCTCATCATAGAGCTGTGAGATCCTGTTGCAGTTATCTCTGATTGCATTCAGTGTACAAAACCATTGATCTCAGTGGTTAGTGATCTCTTCACTCACTGACAGAAGAGAAGATCAATCTAAGATCAATCTAAGAATTGAACACATCATGTGCACATTGCAGCAGTAGAACTGAGACAGGAGGTGTCAACTGGCCATGGTAATGTTGGCTGCTTCTTATCAGCGCTCTCCCCAGTCCTCACAAAGAAGCCTTTGTCTTTCCCTCGCCCAGAACATGGCCACCAATCTCATCACTCCAACCCAATGTCGAAAAATCCCATCTGTTCCAACATTTTGTTCATTCATAGGATATGAACATCACTGGCAAGGCTGGTGTTTATTACCATCCCTAATTGCCCCTGAGATAGTGGTGGTGAGCTGCTGCCTTGAACTGCTGCAGTCCATGTAGTGTAGATGCAAACACAGTGCTGTTAGAGAGGGAGTGCTAGAATTACACTGTGGTTACTGTAACTAATTCAGCTTTCTGCTCTCTATTACTGTCTCTCTCCCCATCTCTCTCTTTCACCCCTCACTCCCCACTCCTCCCTTTCCCGCACTCGCGGCACCCCCTTTCTCCTCTCTCCCTCCCCCGTGACCCCCACCTTTCTCCCCCCACCCTTTCTTTCTATCACCCCCACCCGGGCGTCTCCCCTCTCCCTTTCTCCATGGCCCCTCTCTCCCTCACCCGCCCCCTTGACCCCCCCTTTTCTCCTTTCTACCACCTGCTCCCCCATGGCACTCCTCTCCCTGTCCCTCCCCCAATCTCCCCCCCCTTTCTCCCTGTCCCTCCCCCATGGCCCTGCTCTCTCTCTCCCTTTCCCACGGCCCTGCTCCCGCTCTCCCCTGTGGCCCCACTGTCTCCCTCTCCCACGGCCCTGCTCTCTCTCTCTCTCACTCCCCTGTGGCCCCACTCTCTCTCTCTCTCTCTCCCTCCCCCACGTCCCTGCTCTCTCTCTCTCTCTCTCTCTCTCCCCTGTGGCCCCACTGTCTCCCTCTCTCCCTCTCCCACGGCCCTGCTCTCTCTCTCCCTCTCTCCCCTGTGGCCCCACTGTCTCCCTCTCCCACGGCCCTGCTCTCTCTCTCTCTCACTCCCCTGTGGCCCCACTCTCTCTCTCTCTCTCTCCCTCCCCCACGGCCCTGCTCTCTCTCTCCCTCTCTCCCCTGTGGCCCCACTCTCTCTCTCTCTCTCCCTCCCCCACGGCCCTGCTCTCTCTCTCTCTCACTCCCCTGTGGCCCCACTCTCTCTCTCTCTCTCTCCCTCCCCCACGGCCCTGCTCTCTCTCTCTCTCTCTCACTCCCCTGTGGCCCCACTCTCTCTCTCTCTCTCCCTCCCCCACGGCCCTGCTCTCTCTCTCCCTCTCTCCCCTGTGGTCCCACTCTCTCTCTCTCTCTCTCTCTCTCTCCCTCTCGCTGCCACACCACCCCCCCCCCCCCCCCTTCTGCCTCCCTCTCTCTAGGTGAGACAGCTTCACATTATCGTGACCCATTAATCCGGGTGTTTTTGATGGGGACTCGAGATTCGGATAGCACAATGAGGGCCAGTAGCCTGTCGAACCTGGGGGAGCTCTGTCAGCGTCTGGACTTTGCTCTAGGATCAGTTGTTCATGAGGTAAGCACAAGGCTCAGGGTGTGGAAATGACTAAAACCTCTTGTATCTTAAAACCTTTTTCTTGTTGACTAAGCATTGTATCGTCCCTAATGTCACTCTTGTTCCTGTACATATGACATAACCACAAGGCCAAGACCAGACTCCTGATCCCATCTCCAGCTCCCTCAGTGCTCCCTGTGCTCGTGCTCGAAAAACCTCAAGGTTGTGGGAGGATCCAGTGTAGGAGCTGCTAAACCCAAACAGTGCAACTGAATCACTGCGTCTCCATTAACTTGCCTTTTCCCCCTCTCGTGGCAACTGCATTAAGGAGAGAGAGAAAGGGGCCAAAATCTAGGGACACTTTACGTCAAGTAATGACAGAAATATTTAAAAGACCAAATTGGGGACCAGTGATCAAGCAGCACACTCACCTCTGGGTCCTTTGTTAGCTGTTCTAGACATTAGAGCACACAATCCAGGCTGATTCCAGTGCAGTACTGAGGGAATGCTGCCCTTGAGGGCTGACTCAGATGGATGTAAAATACCACACTGCCTTGAAGAGGATCCATGGAGTTCTCCCTGGTGAATTGACCAACACCTAAAATAGATTAAAAGCAAAATACTGCTGGAAATCTGAAACAAAAAAAAGTGCTGGAAAAACTCAGCAGGTCTGACAGCACCTGTGGAGAGAAAGACAGAGTTAACATTTCGAGTCCTTATGACTTCTTCAGATCTAAAGGGAAGTAGAAATGTGGTGAAATATATACTGTCTAAGAGGGGCGGAACAGGTGAAGCTGGATAGAAGGCCAGTGGAGGGAAAGGAGAGATTGCGAAAGACGTCATAAACAGAAGGTCAAAGGGGTGTTAATAGTGGTGGTACTGGCTAAAGGAGGTGCTAATGGTGACATTAAGAGTGTAAGGCAGAATGTGATAATGGCAGGACCAGGGTAAGCACTCTGGAAAGTGACAGATGGCCCTAGTGGGGGTGGGTGGGGGAAGAGGACGGTGGTGGGAAAAAAGATCAAAAAGGCTAAAAGCTGGGGATAAAACAATGAATAAAAATGGAAATGACCCGACCCATCTCCTGCGCCTCTGCCTTCACACCTTCCTCTCCCTCCTAGAACCATGATAGGGTTCCCTTGTCCTCACTTTTCACCCCACCAGCCTCTGCATTCAAAGGATCATCCTCCGCCATTTCCGCCAACTCCAGCATGATGCCACCACCAAACACATCTTCCCTTCACCCCCCCGTCGGCATTTCCGTAGGGACCATTCCCTCCGGGACAGCCTGGTCCACTCCTCCATTACCCCCTACACCTCAACCCCCTCCCACGGCACCTTCTCATGCAATCGCAGAAGGTGCAACACCTGCCCCTTTACTTCCTCCCTCCTCACCATCCAAGGGCCCAAACACTCCTTTCAAATGAAGGAGCATTTCACTTGCACTTCCCTCAATTTGGTCTACTGCATTCGCTGTTCCCAATGCGGTTTCCTCTACATTGGAGAGACCAGACGCAGACTGGGTGACCGCTTTGCAGAATACCTTCGGTCTGTCCGCAAGCATGACCCAGACCTTCCTGTCACTTGCCATTTCAACACCCACCCTGCTCTCATGCCCACATGTCCATCCTTGGCCTGCTGCATTGTTCCAGTGAAGCTCAACGCAAACTGGAGGAACAGCACCTCATCTTCCGACTAGGCACTTTACAGCCTTCCAGACTTAACATTGAGTTCAACAACTTCAGATTATGAACTCCCTCCCCTATCCTCATCCCTTTTTAATCCCCTGTTTTCACATATTTATTTGTTAATTTTTATATATTTCCCCCCCCACCCATTTCTGTTATTATTATTTTAAAAATTTATTTCCAGTCATTGTTTTACTCCCACCTTTTAGCCTATTTCGATCTTTTTTCCCACACCGGCCCTTCTCCGACCCCACCCCCACTAGGGCCATCTGTCACTTGCTCGTCCTGCTTTCCACTGTTAATGTCACCATTAGCCCCTCCTTTAGCCAGTATCACCAGCATCAGCATCCCTTCCACCTTCTGTTTATGACACCTTTTGCAATCTCTCCTTTGCCTCCACCTATCACTGGCCTTCTCTCCAGCTTCACCTGTCCCAACCCCCTTAAACAGTATATATTTCACCACATTTTTACTTCTCTTTAGCTCTGAAGAAGAGTCATATGGACTCGAAATGTTAACTGTGTTCTTCTCCGCAGATGCTGTCAGACCTGCTGAGTTTTTCCAGCAATTTTTGTTTTTGTTTCAGATTTCCAGCATCCGCAGTATTTTGCTTTTGACTTTGTCTAATCCCGTTGACATTTTCTAAGTGTCCTGTTATCACATCCTTTATAATAAATTCGAGCATTTTCTCTACTACTAATGTTAGGCTAACTGGGCTGTAATTTGCTGTTTTCTCCCTCGCTGCTTTTTTAAATAGTGAGGTTACATTTGCCATCTTCCAATCTGCTGGGACTGTTCCAGAGCCTATAGAATTTTGGAAGATGACAACCAGCACATCCGCTATTTCCGTAGCCACCTCCTTTATTACCCTGGCATGTAGATTATTAGGCCTTGGGGATTTATTGGCTTTCAGTCCCATTAATTTCTCCAGCACTATTGTTTTAGTAATACTAAGTTCCTTCAATTCCTCCTCCTCCTCTCTAGACCCTTGGCTCTCTGGAATTTCTGTGAAGTTATTTGTCTTCTTCCATGAAGACAGAGCTAAAATAGTTGTTTAATTGCTCTGCCATTTCCTTGTTTTCTGTTATAAATTCTCCCATTTTGGACTATAAGAGACCTACATTTCTCTTCGTTAATTTTTATTTTTACATACTTATAGAAGCTTTTACAGTCCACTTTTATGTTCCTTGCAAGTTGAAGAGGTAGAATTCATTGTTGGTCAGTTCTCCGTCTTCACTGCATTCCCCACAGGTCCGGACTTGTAAACTTACAACTTCAATGAGAGATCCCTTCCCCTCAGGTCCCACTGACCTTTCCGATCTGCAGCCAGCCTGCATTGCTGATCCACCACATCACCACGTGTGTGTAACAGAAGCTGTTCCATATCTTTAGGCTGCCATTTTACTTTAGAACGATGGGAAGATGCAAGATCAGATTTGATTCTCGATCTTTCCCTTTATCCACACTCATTACACCAAACTGAAATATACAAAGCACTCAATTTCACTGACTCCCCATAAATACATGGGGAGGCGGTGGCATAGTGATATTGTCACTGGAGCAGTATTCCAGGAACCCAGGGTAATCCTCTGAGGATTCGGGTTCGAATCCCACCATGGCAAATGGTAAAATTTGAATTAAAAGTCAGATGATGACTACCAAACCACTACCAATTGTTGTAAAAACCCATCTGGTTCACTAACGTCATTTAGGGCAGGATATCTGCTGTCCTTAAGATAAAAACAAAAAGCTAAAAGCTACTGCGGATGCTGGAAATACAAAACAAAAACAGAATTACCTGGACAAACTCAGCAGGTCTGGCAGCATCGGCGGAGAAGAAATCAGTTAACGTTTCGAGCCTTCATGGCCCTTCGGCTTCAGTTCTGCCGAAGGGCCATGAAGGCTCGAAACGTTAACTGATTTCTTCTCCGCCGATGCTGCCAGACCTGCTGAGTTTTTCCAGGTAATTCTGTTTTTGTTATCTGCTGTCCTTATCTGGTCTGGCCTACATGTGACTCCTGAAGCGGAGAAGTTACACTCTCCGATCCTGCAGTGACCACAGAGGCCACTGAAGAGAAGTTACACACTCTGATCCCGCAACGACCACAGAGACTCAGGCTTCCTTTACCGGTTTTATTCAAGCATATGCAAGGGAACCGCAATCATTCCTGAGAATGCAGACCCAGCTCCCAGATTGATTACATTTCATTCCTTTTGTCCTTTTTCTTATCATAACACATTTGAGAACATTTGAATACATCCAATCGGTAACCGACACACCAGTTCCATGCCAACTCTATCCTATTGAGTACATAAACATGTGATTTTGCTAACCAATTATTCTAAAGGATGTATACATAATTATATTATTCAATCAGAATTAAAACGCATACGCAAAGACCTTGGTTCTCACAACTCAAGACTGTTTGTGTTTCATCAAAGCCCCCTCTTTGTCCATTGTTCATCTTTTCTTTTCTAAGCTAAAACCATTTGTCCTCCCCTTGTCTGAGGGTTGAGCATACTTAATCTAACTTTATGCCATGTGTTATCTTCAGACTCGCTCTCAAGGCTTCACCGCATCATTGCACCACTTGAATTGTCCTGCCTAACAGAGGCTGCCTTCCCTGTTACTGGACATTAGCTCATCTCTTGACTTCTGTGTAAATCACACAAAAACTCAAAGCCTCTTTGTGTGCAATATCCATCTGGTTATCCTCAACTGTTAATATGTTTAGCATCAATGGCTGCCTGGAGATTTTAAGTATGTTCAGCAAATTCTTACTGTGTTCTCTTTTTTAATATATATCTATTTAATTCTCCCCTAACACTCCAGACCCACAGCAATGTGGTTGACTCTTAAGGGCATTTAGGGATGGGCAATAAATGCTGGCCTAGCCAGTGACACCCACATCCTATGAATGAATTTTTTAAAAATCTGTTCTAAATCAATGATAAATGAAGGAGCCTCTTTATTCTTCTTGTTTGATCTTTGCTGGCTGCCCTCAGCCAGTTGGCTCACAGCAGCCTGGCAAGTTATTGAGTTTTTGATAGATTCGTCAAGGGAATCGATGCCAAGGTGGCCCAGGTGGAATGTAATGGTCCAGACTCTCTAGTTGTGCGGTAATTGGGATGGATTTGTGGGTCAAATGCAGCAGCAACTGGAACACATCAGCATTCTGTAACAATGTGTTGTCGTAATCCCTCGTGCTGTTGCTGAGTTAGGGATATTTTATTACTGAGGCTGCATCTTTCGCTGTCTTCAAGAATCAGAAATTCCATTCTTGTGGCAGAAAGTCAGGCTCTTGCCGGAGGTCACTGCGTTGCCGGAGGTCACTGCGTTGCCGGAGGTCACTGCGTTGCCGGAGGTCACTGCGTTGCCGGAGGTCACTGCGTTGCCGGAGGTCACTGCGTTGCAAGTTACTTCAGGCTGTAACTGGCAGATTGGAATTGCAATATTGATTAGAATGGAGGCAAGATCTAGTAGGATAGCTACGGGAGAGTGGGAGACTGCCCAACAACATTGCCACACTCCCCCATGACTGGCACTGGCACACACCATGTTGTGTCACTCACACCATAATGGCTATTGGTCAGTGGGCAGAACACCGGAAAGATTTTTTCATACCCTATTCTAGGCACGCTTGAGGAGATTGACACCCCCTACTCTGCCCCAGAGCTACCTCAATCCAGATTGGTGGTGTTTCTCAGCAGTCAGCCCTGTACAGGCTGTGATCTTCCTGGCCACTCAAACAGTGAATGTGCAGTAGGATTGTGAACTCTGACAGCATAGAGGAGTCCCAGGTCCTTAAATACCAAGCAGTGAGCCTGATGTCAGCCTCCTACAAATACTTCTCATTTACAGTGCAACTCACCAGCAGTGTAAGGGACTGCAGTGACCTTGGTGCTTTAATCATATACCTGCCTCTGTCGAGCAGTGTCATCGATATGTTTGTGATAGTTGCCAGTCTTGGCTCTAAGTCAATCTTCAATTCCAAAATGTGACCATAAAATTAAGGCTGACACATCCCTGCAGCACTGAGGGAGTGCTGCACTGTCTGAGGATACCACATTTCAGGAAATGTTAATCTGAGACCCTGTCTGCCTCTTGAGAATGGACATTAAAGATCCCATGACTTGTTCAAAGAAGAGCAGAGAAGCTCTCCCTTTCTTTTGGCCAATATTTATCCCACAAGCAATATTTGGTCATATATTTCATTGCTGTTGTCGGATTTTGTTGTGCTTAAATTGGCTGCTGCATTTCCTACATTGCAATAATGACAATATTTCAGTAGTGCTTTGGGAATGTCCTGACTTCATGGCGATTGCTTCCGAGATGGCTCCTAGGCAGTTAGCTCCTGAGGGAGCTCCTCACTGTGCAAGTCTTTTTTTTAACCCATTCTTGAGATGTGAACATTTTTGGTATGGACAATGTTTATTGCCCATCCCTAATTCCCTTGAGCCACCTATCTGTGGCCACCAGCTATATATTGCTCTTTCTCCCCCAAATCCTCTCTCTTACTGTTTAGGTCCCCCTGATTCGAACAGTAGGTGCTTCCACTTTTGCTTTTCTTTTTAGCTTCTTTCTCTTTACCTCTCTTAGATCTCTCTCTTCATGCTTTATTTCACTTTCCCACTTTCGGGTACTCCACCCTCCCACTTCCCCAATCCAACCCTCCTGGACCTTCCTGCTCTCTTGCTGCTTTCCCAGGCTTGACTCCCTTTTAGATAAGCCAACAACTTCCCTCTGTGCCTCCTCCAAAAGGCTCATTATGAGTAGCAAGCCCAACTGCCCCATCCTACTCTCAGGTAGTGCGCTGCTGCAGGCTAATCTCCTTGTCCAACTCACTCCTCCCACTGCTGACTTTGTAGAATATGCCTCACCAGGCCTCTCCGCATCTCCCTCCAGAATGTCTGTTCACTTGTGAAGAAGACGACCCTTGTAATCCGTGAATTTATTGTGGAAGACTGTATTGCCATTGTGGCCTTCACGGGAACCTGGCTGAGGGATGATGACACCTTTCTCCTAAATGAAGCCTCCCTGCCTGGCGACATCTCCCACCACTTGCCCCATCAAGACTTCTGAGGTGGCAGTGTGCTGCTTATTACTAGAATCGAAACTTGGTCTATCCCCTTACTCCTTTCTTCCTTTGAGCATCTTGTCTTGTTCCATCTTTCTCGCCTCTCATTTAAAACCCTCATTCCCTACTGCCCTCCCATATCACTAAGATATTTTCCATGGGATTTCCTCCCACAGCCTCTACTGAATGACTTCTCATCCTCAGTGATTTCAATCTCCATCTCTACTCATGTTCTCTCTCCTCTGAGTTCACTGCCTTCATATCCTTCCTTAATCTCTCCCGCCATGTAAACTCCCCATGGACCTTGCCATCTTACTAGTCGCATTGTAGCTATCACATTCAAACATATGAATTAGCAGCAGTAGGCCACTCGACCCCTCAAGCCTTCCCCGCCATTCATGGCTGATCTGATTTTAACTTCAGCTTCACATTCCCGCCTACCCCCGATAACCTTTCACCCCCTTGCTTATCAAGAATCTGTTTACCTCCGCCTCGAAGATGTTCAAGGACTCTGCCTCAACCACCTTTTGAGGAAGAGAATTCCAAAGTGTCTCAGCCCTCTGAGAGAAAAAAAATTCTTCATCTCTGTCCTAAATGGTCGACTCCTTATTTTTAAACAGTGACCCCTAGTTCTAGGTTTTCCCACAAGAGGAAACATCCTCTCCACATCCACCCTGTCAAGACCCCTCAGGATCTTTTATGTCTCAGTCAAGTCGTCTCTTATTCTTCTAAACTCCAGTGGATAGAAGCCTAGTCTGCCCAGCCTTTTCTCATAAAACAACCTGCCCATTCCAGGGATTAATCTAGTAAACCTTCTCTGAACTGCTTCTAATGCATTTACATTCTTCCTTAAATACACAGTATTCCAGATGTGGTTTCACTAGTGCCCTGTACAACTGAAGCATAACCTCCCTATTCTTGTATTCAATTCCCCTCGCAATAAACGATAACATTCTATTAGCTTTACTAATTACTTGCTGTACCTGCAGACTAGCCTTTTGTGATTCATGCGTTAGGACACCCAGGTCCCTCTGCACCTCAGAGCTCTGCAATCTCTCACCATTTATATAATAGGCTTTTTTTGTTGTCCAGTTTAGCAGGATGAATCTCTCATTTTCCCACATTATACTCCATTTGCCAGGTCTTTGCCCACTCACTTAATCCTTTCTATATCCTTTTGTAGCCTCCTTACGTCCTCTTTACAACTTACTTTACTACCTATCTTTGTGTCGTCAGCAAATTGAGTTAAATTTAAATTTTTAAATCACAGTTAAGGACATCTCTAGTTCCTTAAATTGGTCTCCACCCACATCTCCAGTACTCCTCACAACCCTACCTTCTGTATCCACCTCCAGGAAAAATATCCCATAATTCACTTGCAACTGTACTGCAAAATCCCCATTGTTTAGCCTTTATTCCTCCATTTGTCACATTTCTGCAGTGACTGATTTGCTCAGCCGCACCCTCAATTTCCACCTTTAATGCTCTAGTTCTCAATAAAACCATTTCTCTCTCTCACCCTGGCTGTTCTCCCAATATGGCCTTCACCTCTGCCTCCTTAAATCCAAGGGATTTGAATGGATATGGTAACCAACTGGTTTAGCCATTCACCACGAGATCTGGATGGATCACAGGGAGCACGATCAGGTCCTGCTCTCAGCTGCTGAAACCGCTCACTATTCCAGGAGCATCTGGAATGCAAAGATAACTCCCAACTTTTTCTCTACTGCAAACTATCTTGTTAAACCCCTCTCCCCTGATGCCTGCACCCTCACCTCCAACAATAAATGCGAGGAGCTCCTGGTCTTCTTTGTTACTAAGCCGAGATCATCCGATCAGCTGCCTCTGCCATGTCCCTCCCTCCCACTAGTCCACCTGACCAAATTTCCTCTAAGGCTGCTCCCTGCTCTGACCCTGAACTTATATCCTTTTATTAGTTTCTCTCCTACTTCCGCTCTTGCCCTCTCTGAGCTTCTCTTGTCCATGAGACCCTCCTCCTTTTCCCTCGATGCTATTCCCATTAAACTGCTGACCACACAGCTTCCTCTCCTGGTTCCCATGTTAACAATATCGTTAACCATATATTAATATTGCCCTCAGATGTTGTTCCTTTCTCCTTTAAATCTGCTTGATCACCCCTCGCAAAAAACCTATCCTTGTCCCTGGTTTGCCCCCCCGCCCCACATTCTTGCTAACTACTGCCCCATCCCCAACCTCCCTTTCCTCTGAAGGAAAGTTGAGGAAGTGGTGACATAGTGGTAATGTTACTCGACTAACAATCCAGAGCCCCAGGTTAATGCTGTGGGGACATGGGTTTGAATCCCACCATGGCAATTGGTGGAATTTAAATTTAGTTAATAAATCTGGAATTAGTCTCAGTAATAGTGACCATGAAACCATTGTCGAAAAAAACCCATCTGGTTCACTAATGTCCTTTAGGGAAGGAAATCTGCTGCCCTTATCTGGTCTGGCCTACATGTGACTCCAGACCCACAGCAATGTGGTTGGCTCTTAACTGCCCTCTGAAGTGGTCTAGCAAGCCAGTCAGTTATATCAAAACCTCTACAAAGTCTACAAAAAGGAATGAAACTGTACGGATCACCCGGCATCGACCTAGGCACTCGAAGTGACCATGGCAAACCCAGCCCTGTTGACCCTGCAAACCATAGTAAAGTTATGGTACAGAGGGAAGACATTCAGCCCATCGTGTCTGTGCCGGCTGAAAACAAACGAGTCATCCATTTTAACCCCACCTTCCAATACCCGGTCCGTAGCCTTGCACCTTACAGCACTTCAGGTACCTTTTCAATGAGTTGAGGGTTTCTGCCTCAACCACCAACTTAGGCAGCGAATTCCAGCCACCCACCACCCTCTGGGTGAAAAAGTTTTTTCTCATGTCCCCTCTAATCCTTCTACCAATCACCTTAAATCGATCCCCCCTGGTAATCGACCCCTCAGCCAGGGGAAACAAGTCTTTACTGTCTACCCTATTCTCGGCCCCTCATAAAATCTCTCCTCATTCCTGCACTTTTCAAGCTCTGGCAACATTCTTGTAAATCTCCTCTACACTTTCTCCAGAGCAATTATGTCTTTCCTGTAATGTGACCAGAACAGTGTACACAACTCCATCTGTGGCCTAACCCGCATTTTATGCGTTCCAGCATTACATCCCTGCTTTTGTATTTGATACCTCGTCCAGTAAAGGAAAGTATTCCATGTGCTTTCTTTACCCCTGTATTCACCTGCCCTGCCACCTTCAGAGGCCTGTGGACATGTACTCCAAGGTCTCTTATCTCTTCAACCCCTCTCAAATCCTCCTGTTTATTGAATATTCCCTTGCTTTGTTTACTCTCCCAAACTGCATTGCCTCACACTTTTCTGGATTGAATTCCATTTGCCACTTTTCTGCCCACTCCACCAAAGTCCTCCTTACTAACATCTGGGGGCTTGTGCCAAAATTGGGAGAGCTGTCTCAGATTAGCCAAGCAACAGCCTGACATAGTCATCCTCACAGAATCATACCTTTCAGATAATAACCCAGGCAGCACTATCACCATCCCTGAGTCTGTCTTGTCCCACTGACAGGACAGACCCAGCAGAGGTGGCGGCACAGTGGTGTGCAGTCGGGCGGGAGTTTCCCTGAGCATTCTCAACATCCACTCTGGATCCATAAAGTCTCATGGTATCAGGTCAAACATGAGCAAGGAAACATCCTGCTGATTACTACCTAACACCTGCCCTCAGCTGATGAATCAGTGCTCCTCCATGTTGAACACCAGTTGGAAGAAGCACTCAGGGTGGCAAGGGCGCAGAATGTATTCCGGGTGGGGAAATTCAATGTGCACCATCACGAGTGGCTCAGTAGCACCGCTACTGACTGAGATAGCCGAGTCCTAAAGGACATAGCTGCTAGACTGGGTCTGCAGGTGGTGAGGGAACCAGCAAGAGGGGAAAAACCTACTTGACCTCATTCTCACCAACCTGCCTGCCACAGGTGCATCTGTCCATGACAGTATCGGTAGGAGTGACCACCACACAGTCACTGTGGAGACAAAGTCCCTCTTCACATTGAGGATACCCTCCATTGTGTTGTGTGGCACTATCACTGTGCTAAATGGGATAGGTTTTGAACAGATCAAGCAACTCAAAACTGGGCATCCTTGAGGCGCTGTGGGCCATCAGCAGCAGCAGAATTGTACTCGAACACAGTCTGTAACCTTAACACCCGGCAATCCCCCACTCTACCATTACCCTCAAGCCAGGGTATCAACCCTGGTTCAGTGAAGAGTGCAGGAGGGCATGCCAGGAGCAGCACCAGGCATACCTAAAGATGAGATGTCAACCTGGTGACATTATAACACAGGACTACTTGCATGTCAAACAGCGAAAGCAGCAAGTGATAGTCAGGGCTAAGCAATCCCACAATCAACGGATCAGATCTAATCTCTGCAGTCCTACTACATCCAGTCATGAATGGTGGTGGACAACTAAACAACAGGAGGAGGAGGCTACACAAATATCCCCATCCTCAATGATAGAGGAGCCCAGCACATCAGTGCAAAAGATAAGGCTGAAGCTTTCGCAATAATCTTCAGCCAGAAGTGCCAAGTGGATGATCTCATCTCCGCCTCCTCCAGAGGTCCCCAGCATCGCAGATGCCAATTCGATTCACTCCAGGTGATATCAAGAAGACACTGGATATTGCAAAGGCTATGGGCCCTGACAATATTCCAGCAATAATACTGAAGACTTGTGCTCCAGAACTAGCTGCGCCCCTAGCCAAGCTGTTCCAGTACAGCTACAACACTGGTATCTACCCGGCTATGTGGAAAATTGCTCCGGTATGTCCTGTACACAAAAAGCAGGACAAATCCAAGCCAGCCAATTACCATCCCAATCAGTCTACTCTCGATCATCAGAAAAGGAATGGAAAGTGTCATCAACAGTGCTATTATGTGGCACTTACTCAGCAGTGCCCTGCTCACTGATGCTCAGTTTGGGTTCACCACAGCCACTTGGCTCCTGACCTCATTACAGCCTTGGTCCAAATATGGACAAACCAGCTGAACTCCAGAGGTAAAGTGAGAGTGACTGCCCTGGATGTCAAGGCAACATTTGACCGTGTGGCATCAAGGAGCCCTAGCAAAACTGGAATCAGTGGGAATCAGGGGGAAATCTCTTTGTTGGTTGAAGCCATACCTAGCACAAAGGAAGATGGTTGTGGTCATTGGTGGTCAATCATCTCAGTCCCAGGACATTTTTTTTGTTCATGGGATATTGGCATCGCTAGCTGGGCCAGCATTTATTGCCCTTATTTAGAGGGCACTTAAGAATCAACCACAGGCACATGTAGGCCAGACCGGGTAAGGACGGGAGATTTCCTTCCCTAGAGGACATTTGTGTACCAAATAGGTTTTTACGACAATCGACAATGGTTTTATGGTCATCACCAGATATTTAACTCCAGATTTTTATTGAATTCAAATTTTACCATCTGCCGTGGTGAGATTCGAACCTGGTTTCCCAGAGCATTACCCTGGGTCTCTAGATTACCAGTCCAGTGGCAATGCCACTAAGCCACCACCTCCCTAACTCCTCTCCCCATCACTGCAGGAGTTCCTCAGGGTAGACTCCTAGGCCCTACTATCTTCAGCTGCTTCAGGCACAAGTCAGGAGTGTGATGGAATACTCATTTGCCTGGATGAGTGCAGCTCCAACAACACTCAAGAAGCTCAACACCATCCAGAACAAAGCAGCCCACTTGACTGGTACCCCATCCACCATCTTCCATACCATAAAGTGGTAGCAGTGTGTACCATCAGCACACCAAGGCTCCTTTGACATCACCTTTCAAACCCGCGATCACTACCATCTAGAAGGACAAGGGCAGCAGATAGATGGGAATACCACCACCTGGAAGTTCCCCTCCAAGCCACTCACCATCCTGACTTGGAAATATATCGCCGTTCCTTCACTGTCGCTGGGTCAAAATCCTGGAACTCCCTCCCTAACAGCACTGTGGGTGTACCTACACCACATGGACTGCAGCGGTTCAAGAAGGCAGCTCAGCACCACCTTCTCAAGAGCAGTTAGGGATGGGCAATAAATGCTGGCTCAGCTAGCGGTGCCCACATCCCGTTAAAGAATTTAAAAACAAAGTTCTTGAACATGTTGCCTCCCAAATCCATGCACGACTTTCCCAGAATTTCATGTTTGAATCCCTCCAATCATGTTTCCACCATTGCCATAGTATCAAAATGCCTTTTTATCAAAGTCACAAATGATATTCTGTGTGGCTGTGACAAAGGTAAACTTTCCCTCCTCATCCTTCTTGACCTTCCTACAGGCTTTGACATCGTTGATCACATCATCTTCCACCAACACCTCTCTACTATCGTCCAGCTGGGTGCGACTGCACTTGCTTAGTTTCATTCCTATCGATCTAATTGTAGCCAGAGAATCACTTACAGTGGCTTCTCCTCCTGCTCCTGCAATGTTACCTCTGTTGTCCCCTAAGCCATTGTTTTTGGCCCCCACTTAAAGGTCCATTCCTTCGCATCTGACTCAATCCCCCTCTGTGGCAACAGTCTGAACCTAAATCAGTTTGTTCACAACCTTGGTGTCATATTTGACCCCAAGATGAGCTTCCAACTACATATTTGCTCCATTGTTAGAGTCGTCTATTTCCACCTCCATAACATCACCCAACTTTTCCCCCGGTTTCAGCTCATCTACTTTTGAAACCCTCATTCATACCTTTGTTACCCCACGAGTTGATTATTCCAATGCGCTGCTGGCCACTGTCCCACATTCTCTATCTGTATGACTCTTCTTCAGAGCCATCTGGACTCGAAAAGTTCACTCTGTTTTTTTTCTCTCCACAGATGTTGTTAGACCTGCTGAGTTTTTCCAGCATTTTCTGTTTTTGTTTCAGATTTCCAGCATCCGCAGCATTTTGCTTTTATGTCCCACATTCTATCCTCTGTAAACTTGAGATCATCCAAACCTCTGCTGCCTGTGTTGTCTTGGCTCAGACCAAATTTTGTTCATCTGTCACCCCCCGTGCTTGCTGAACTACATTGGCTCCTAGTTAAGCAACGTATTGCTTTTAAAATTGCCCCTCAGTAATCTACTCCAGCGCTGTAGCCATCCAGGATATCTGCGTTTTTCTAATTCTGACCTTTTAAGCATCCCAATTTCCACCATTGCTGACCTTGTTCCCAAGCTCTGGAATACCTTCCCTACACCTCTCTATCTCACTTTTCTCTTTTTAAGATACTCCTAACATCGTATCCTTTTGACCAAGCTTTCGGTCATCTAGCCTAATACCCCCTTATGTAGCCCAGTGTCAGCTTTGTTTTATAATGTTTCTGTGAAGTGCCTTGCAATGTTTCATATGTTAAAGGTACTATATAAATATAAGTTGTTATTGTTGAAGGTACTGTAGAAGCGGAAGTTCGTTCACTTTGTTAAAGTCTTCCTGATGCAGTTTCCCAGCATTGATCAGGGTTCAGCTAATTTCTCAGGCCTGATAGTCCAGAGGATCAGATCAGGATTAGTGTTTTGCTTACTGCTGCTAATCTCCGGAATCACTTCTTCTGTGCATTCTCCCCAAGTTGATGAATTTATTAGAAATCTTAGTTGAAGAGCTTTCAGTACACTGCTGAACGCTCTGCATATAATTCCATTTCTGATTTTCTGTCCATTAGTATTCCCTCTCCTTCTCTTTAATATCTATTAAAGTGCTGGCCTTTGGCCCTTCATTACACTCCTCACAAGACCCACAAACAGTCCTGACTCTAAACTGCACTGAGATTTGGAGAAACCCTTCGATATGGACTGTGCGCTGACACTGTTCGCACAATAATCAAGTCTGAGCTGTGAAATAGCCTGCGAATCATGCTGTATCCTCATTCACAGCCACATCTCATAGAGTACACAGTCGATCACTGTCAGTCACTAGTCACTCAGTCATGTGAGCAGTGATTAATGACAGTGATTGATGAAGATGAAGCTCAATTGACCGGACAAATGTTGATCATGCTTTGTGCTGTCTGACATCATCAGGTCTCGTGCCATCCACAGATTGGCCTTGAGTTCCGAGATTGGCTATTTGAGGACCTCGAGCAGAATTTGAGGGAATTTGCATTGGATGTTACCTAACGGGTCCTTCAAGATGCCCCTTTATCATCACCGCCTTCTCCTGCAGTATGAACCTAATGATCACAGGCCAACTGACCTTATGTTTAGAATCACAGAAGTTCAGAATGCAGAAAGAAGCCATTTGGCCCACCATGACTGCTGTTTTGGCCCTCTAGTTACCAGCTCACTAACTGTGAAAGTTTGTCTTGTCAATACAATTGGAAACCGCAGAGGAGTTGAGTAAATACTTTGTATCGGTCTTCACAGTAGAAGACACTAATAGCATTCCAAAAATACTAAATAATCAAGGGGCAAAAGGTGAGGAGGAAATAAACACAATAACTATCACTAGAGAAAAAGTACTAGGGAAACTAATGGAGCTAGAGGCCAATAAGTCACCTGGACCTGATGGGTTGCATCCTAGGATATTAAAGGAAGTAGCTGCAGAGATAGTGGATGCACTGGTAGTAATCTTCCAAGAATCCTAAGATTCTGGAAAACTGTCAATGTAACACCCTTTTCAAAAAGGGAGGGAGACAAAAAACAGGTAACTCTAGGCCAGTTAGCTTAACATTGTCATTGGGAAAATGTTAGTGTCTATTACAAAGAATGTAATAGCAGAGTATTTAGAAATGCATAATATAATCAAGCAGAGTCAGCATGGCTTCATGAAGGGGAAATCATGCCTGACAAATTTATTAGAATTCTTTGAGGAGGTAACAAGCAGGATAGATAAAGGGGGAACCAGTAGATGTAATATATTTGTATTTCCAAAAGGCATTCGATAAGGTGCCGCACATAAGGCTACTTAATAAGATAAGAGCCCATGGTGTTGGAGGTAGTATATTAGCATGGATAGAGGATTGGCTAACTAATGGAAGACAGAGAGTTGGGATATGGGGGGCATTTTCAGGATGGCAACCTGTAACTAGTAGAGTGCCACAGGGATCAGTGCTGAGGCCACAATTATTTACAATATATATTATAAGACAGATGAGGAAGAATTTCTTCTCTTGGAGTGTAGTGAATCTGTGGAATTCTTTACCGCAGAGGGCTGTAGAGGCTGGATCGTTAAGTATATTGAAGGCTGAGATAGACAGATTTTTAATCAGGGAATTAAGGGTTATGGGGAAAAGGCAGGAAAGTGAAGTTGAAGATTATCAGATGAGCCATGATCTCGTTGAATGGCAGAGCGGGCTCGATGGGCCGAATGGCCTACTTCTGCTCCTGTGTCGTATGACAATCTAAATTTCTATTTGTTCTCATTTTAACCTAACCAAAAGAGCCAAAGTTTCTCTATTCTACAGGATTGCAATGCATGTATGTATATGAACAAAATGTGGTGCATAAGGTTGGTAAGCTACAAGCACAAATAGCCATGTGCCAGTAACAGAACTGTGGCTTTAAAATGGTGAGGACTAGGGGCTTCTGCAAGCAGATAATATGTTCAGAAAAGATAGAGAAGGAAAAAGGGGGAGGTGGGGTGACAGTACTGATTAGGGAAGTCATTGTACTGTTGGAAAGAGGGGATGTCCCTGAGGAGGTAAGGATGAAATCCACTTGATTAGAGTTGAGAAGCAAGATAGTTAAGATCACGCTACTGGGGTATTCTATAGGCTTCCAAACAGAGTAAGAGATAGAAGAACTAACCTGCAGGGAAATCAGATATGCAAGAAATATAGAGTGGTGATATTGGGGGACTTTAATTATCCAAATATTGATTGGGATAATGTTAGAGTAAAGGGTAAGGAGGCAAAAACACTTAATGGCACAGTCTAACAAGTGTGCTTGGACATTGGAACCTGGGGGTGCTTGTTCATTGATCTTTGAAGGTAACAGTATATATTGAGAGAGCAGTAGCAAAACAATTGGGATCTTGGGCTTCATAAATAGAGGCATTGAGTACAAAAACAGGAAGTTATGCTGAACCTTTATGAAGCTCTGGTTAGGCCCCAACTAGAGTATTGTGTCCAGTCCTGGTCACCACACTTTAGGAAGGATGTGTAGGTCCTTGAGAGGGTGCAGAGGAGATTTACCAGAATGGATCCAGGGATGAGGGATTTTAACTACAAGGTTAGGTTGGAGAAGCTGGGGTTGTTCTCCTTGAAGCAAAGGAGATTGAGGGGAGATTTGATAGACATGTACAAGATGATGACAGGTTTCGATAAGATAGACAAGGATTAGCTGATAGTATAAGGACTTGAATCATAGAAGTTTACAGCACAGAAAGAGGCCACTTGGTGCATTGTGCCTACGCCAGCTGAAAAACGAGCCCCCCAGCCTAATCCCGAGAGGACACGGATTTCAGATTTTGGGTAAGAAGTGCAGGGGGAATGTGAGGGAGAACTTTTTACACAGCCAATGGCAATGACCTGGAACTCACTGCCCCTGAGGATGGTTGAAGGGGAAACAATCAATAATTTCAAAAGGAAATTGGATGGGCACTTGAATGAAATAAACCTGCAGGGCTACAGGGATCAAGCGGGGAATGGGTCTGATTGGATTGCTCTCCAGAGAGCCAGCACGGACTTGAGCCAAATGGCTTCCTTCTGTGCAATAAATGACTGAATGACCCTTTCCTTATTACTATGACTCTTTCCTTATTACTACGGTGTCTCATCCCTGTATCATCTGGCGTCTCTTCTGCACCATCTCCATGGTCTTGTTATCCTTCCTAAGTTAATACGCCAAAACCAAATTGAAAGGCTTGATAATGTGGGTTGTGTTGGTGTGTGCGGTATTTGCTGCACTGACCTGTTCCTATAAGACACTGGGTTCCAGGGAGCTGCCTCAAGAAGGTGACATTTCAGTGTTATAATCTGCTTGGGTTAGATGTTACACTCAGCCCTACAAACTGCATGAGCCCCTGTAGATCTGACACCAGGTCCATGCCACAATGTACAATGTCACTCTGCTGACTCTCCAATTTCCTTCCAGGTGACTGCATGTCTTGCTGCCATTGTGAAGACCGAACGTGAACCAGAAGTGCGTCGGGCTGCAGTTCATGTCATCACCCTCTTACTCCGGGGACTCGGTGAAAAGACACTTCAGGTAAGGGAGGCATTTGCATTTTAGGTCTTTGTTGCAATAGAAAGAAGAGGTGATGCACAGCTGCGTACCTGTAGGCTTTAAGTGGTCATGGGTTCAAGTTTCTCTCCAGGAACCTGAGCACATAATCCAGGCAGCACTGAGAGAGTGCTGCACTGTCTGAGGTGTCGTCTTTCAGGTGAGTCGGTAAACCTACTGAGTTCTGCACACTCTGGTCACAGTAATGCTGAAAGAGTCGTTCTGTGTTGTTTATCTATGTCTGATCCATTTCCTGTGTCTGAATAATAATTACAGATCTCTAAGATAGTGCGACAGAAATAAGGAGAGCGCAGTCAGCACTCTGAGCTGAACTATCTGGATTACTCAGCCCAGACAAATAGCACTCACTCAATATTAATCAGCTGATGTAAATAATGTCCTTTCCATCAGCACCTATGTCTAAGCTTTGGATTTTTACCCAATGAGGCAGGAAATATCAATGATAATATGCTACAACAGAGGTCATGTTGAGGAGCTTTAAATCTTGGCCAGGAGGCACTAGCTGCACAATAGAAATCTTCAGATTGTGTCCTTCACTTGTCGGGGAGAGGGCAGCCTGTCAGTTACCTGCTGGGAGGGGGGAGGTCTGTCACTTATTTGTCAGTGGAGGTGGGACTGTCATTTACCTGAAGGATAATCCTCCAAAAACCTGAAAATGAAGCTGTTTGTTATCTGCTCTAATATCTCCTTATGTGGCTTGGTGTCATATATTTGGTGATGTTCCCTTAAATGGCTTTTGGATTTTTTGCTACATTACAGGTGCTGTACAAATACAAGTTGTTTTGGTGGGATGGGGTAGAGGTGGAGAATGACCTGCACTTCACTGTTTTAAATTATTCCTAAATTATTCTTTATTGATGTTTATGTCCAGATGTTGAGTCCAAAACTAGGGGACACTGTTTTAAAATTAACTGAGTATTGTTGGAGATTAACTCATCCAGGCAAGTGGGGAGCATTCCATCACACTCCTGACTTGTAGATGGTGGACAGGCTTTGGGGAGTCAGGAGGTGAGTTACTCTTTGTAGAAATTCCAGCCTTTGACCTGCTCTTGTAGTCATAGTATTTCTATGGCTAGCCCATTTCTGTTTCTGGTTGGTGGTAATCCCAGGATGTTGATGGTGCAGCATTCAGCATTGGTAATGCTGCAGAATGTCATTGGGAGATGGTTAGATTCTCTTGTTGGAGGTGGTCATAGCCTGGCACTTTTGTGACACGAACGTTACTTGTGAGACAATCAAGGATCCCTCCTGTACCAGCACATTTAAACACAGTGAATAAATGTATAAAGATTTTTACTCAGTAAATGTCACAGCACTCTTCTCCTTTGGTCCTTTCTCATGGGGTAAGTCCCAGTGTCCCCTCTCTGTCCTGCTGCAAAAAGATGTTATTGCTTTTGGATATTTCAGAAGACACCATGAGCAGTAAATACACATTTAGTTGAGAAACCAGATCTGTTCTCAAGCCAAACAACAGGGATAAAAGTGAAATCAATGGAAGCTGGAAATGCTGGCAGATTGAGGTCAGACTTGAATGAAATGTCCCCCTCCCACCATCGATCTCCAGCCACAGGACTGCACGTTTTCCACAGATATGAGGATGCCGGTTTGTATGATCCACTTCGATGACACAGTAACTCTGTGTGCATCACCAGGAGCTCAATACAACCATGTGACTCTTTCAGGATGGACTGCGTTCTGCATTTATTTCTTACATTTCATGCAGTCTTTACCAAAAATTACTTGTGTGTACGATTGTGAAATAGCCGACCAGCCCTGCCTGTGGCCACTTAAGTGAGCTACAGTTCTCACCCTCACTTAGATGCATTATTGCCTCTCAGTGTTTTGTCTAGTTCCTTCATAACACCCTCTTTGAATTCTTTCATTCTGGCTTTCCCTCTCCCACAACACAAAAATTCTTCAAAGCAAAGTCAGAAATGACATGCTTTGGTTGTGCCCATGTTGCATCGTCTCACCTCATCCTCTCTACAACCTTGTAGTTGGTTAGTCACAAAATTCTGCCACCTTTCTCCTGTTGTTGTCCAACCCCATGCACTGCCCTCACTTACTTTCACTCTTAGCTATCGAGCTACAGCTCAGATTTCTAAAATATCTGCACTTCACTTCTCCCTCGTCGACATACTGCTCCTCAGTGACATTGTTCACATGGGATCAGTATCCACGTGTACTGAGATGACACTCAGCTCTTCCTCCCCACCATAAGAACATACGAACAAGGAGCAGGAGTAGGCCATTTAATAAGATCATGGCTGGTTTGATAGTAACTTCAAAACTGCATCCTGCCTCGCTCTTCACCCCCTTGCTTACCAAGAATCTATCCACCTGTGCCTTAAAAATATTCAGAGTCTGCTTCCATTGCCTTTTCAGGAAGAGAGTGCCAAAGACTCTCAACCCTGGGAGAGAAAAAAATTCACCTCATCTCCATTTTAAATGGGTGACCCCTTATTTTTAAACAATGACCTCTACTTCTAGATTCTCCCACAAGAGGAAACATCCTCTCCACATCCACCACCTCTCTTGACCCCCTCCACTGCCTCTCTGTTATCAGACTGTCCTGACATCCAGTCCTGAATGAATGTTCAGATCCTCCAGTTGAACCTGAGGAAGGCCAACACTATTATCTCAAGTCCCTACCACAAACTCTTGTACTCTTCCTACAACCTCCCAGCCACTGGTTTGGACTGAACTAGACTATTTATAACCTTAGTGTACTTTTTATTGTGAGGTGAGTTTCTGAGCCCATCTCCTCTCCATCACAGGGACCACTTACTCACACCCCTCATAATATTACATACCTCTTGCCTTGCCTCAGCTCGTCTATTGTTAAGACCCAGCTACGTGTCTTTGTTGCTTTCAGACTTGACTATTCCAACATGCTCCTGGTTGGCCATCTTCCTTTCACCCTCCATCTTAAGGAGCATCTTAATAGAGGAGAGAGAGGATTAGGTAGGAAATTCCAAAACTAAAATTGTGAAAGTTTGACTATCTTTCCAAACACACTCTTCAACTAACTGTAACCTTTTGTGCATCCCTCTCCCTTTCCCATCTATTAGCTCTGTCTTCAGCTGCCTAGGTACCTAAGCCCCACTCTCTGGAGTGCCCTTCCTAAAATCCTCTGCTCCCCCAGCTCCCTGTGCTCCCCTTGCTCCCTGGTTTTGTGAAAGGGAAATAATGTTTAACCAACTTATTGGAGTTCTTTGAGGAAGCAACATGCACTGTGGATAAAGGGGAACCGATGGATGTACTGTACTTAGATTTCCAGAAGGCATTTGATAAAGTGACACATCAAAGGTTATTGCAGGAAATAAAAGCTCATGGTATAGTGAATAACATATTGACATGGATAGAAGATTGGCTGGCTAACAGGAAGCAGAGAGTAGGCATAAATGGGTCTTTTTCAGGTTGGCAAGATGTAATGAGTGGTGTGTACAGGGATCAGTGCTGGGACCTCAACTGTTTACAATTTATATAAATGACTTGGATGAAGGGATTGAAGGAATGGTTGCCAAATTTGTTGATGACACAAAGATAGGTAGGAAATAGGAAGAGGACATAAGGAGGCTATAAACAGATATGGATAGGTTAAGTGAGTGGGCAAAGATCTGGCAAATAGCATATAATGTGGAAAAATGTGAAATTGTCCATTTTGGCTGGAAGAATAAAAGAAGCATATTATCTAAATGGCGAGAGATTGCAGAGCTCTGAGGTGCAGAGGGATCTGGGTGTCCTCGCGCATGAATCACAAAAGGCTAGTATGCAAGTACAGCAAGTAATTAGGAAAGCTAATAAAATGTTATTATTTGTTGCGAGGGGAATTGAATACAAAATTGGGAGGTTATGCTTCAGTTATTC
The DNA here is from genome assembly GCF_964194155.1 of Cetorhinus maximus. NCBI lineage: Eukaryota > Metazoa > Chordata > Chondrichthyes > Lamniformes > Cetorhinidae > Cetorhinus > Cetorhinus maximus. Next base: position 158,005,447 of record NC_135884.1, read on the forward strand.
AGGGCACTAGTAAAACCACATTTGGAGTACTGTGTACGGTGTTGACATAGCAGTTGGAAAAGGCTGAGTTATTTAAAATCCCAGAGGGAAAATTAAACAACTGTCATAACCTATATTTTCAATTGGTATGTTTGAGATGCAGCTCTGAATTCAGAAATGAAGCAATCAAGCCTCCAGAGGCTTTCTATATAAACCAAATTAAACATTCATTAATTTAACAAATTACTACCAAGACAACTATTAAACAAACCCCCGAATGAATCACTCCCAGGTAATCTCCCCAAGGCAACAATAACCCATAGACTTAAACAGACACCAGGTAAAGCACATTTTATCTTAGGAATTCAAAACGAGGTTCCTTTTAATTTGTGTCATTTTCAGACAGTTGTAGGCTTACAGGCGGCTTAGATATCACATGCCTCTGAACCAAACACAAAACTCTTCTGTATATACCTAGCCTTCCCTTTGAATGCAAATTCTCATTGTATCACCAGGCCCTTTGAACTCGACCTCTTCTAACAATAAAACCCCTTTCATCGTACCAATTTTATTAGTGATATAAACATATTGCTTGATGTCTCCTAGCTAGGTGCAAGATTTCACCCCCAGTCTTTGAATTGTTTATTCAACAAAATGCAAATGTCCCTCTACCTTACTTCCTTACTGTTTAATATCTCAAAACTACTGTACATCAAAGCACCCAGACTAGCTGGCTGTAATCCAATTACGACACACACACTCACACCCACACCCACAGACACTACTACAAGTCCAATTTCAAATAAGTTTCAGTAACCTTATATACGTTAATCTCTTCATGACAACAGTATTGGTCACCTTATTTAAGGAAGGACGTAAATGCGTTGGAAGCAGTTCAGAGAAGGTTTACCAGACTAATACCTGGAATGGGCAGGTTGTCTTATGAGGAAAGGTTGGACAGATTAGGCTTGTATCCACTGCAGTTTTGAAGAGTAAGAGGCGATTTGATTGAAACATATAAGATCCTGAGGGGTCTTAACAGGGTGGATGTGGAGAGGATGTTTCCTCTTGTGAAAAAATCTAGAACTCAGGGTCACTGTTTAAAAATAAGGGTTTAAAACAGAGATGAAGCGAAACTTTCTCTGAGGCTCGTGAGTCTTTAGAACTCCCTTCCTGAAAAGGTGATGGAAGCCTTTGAATATTTTTAAGGCAGAGGTAGATAGATTCCTGGTAAGCAAAGGGGTGATAGGTTATCAGGGGGTAGGTGGGATGCTGATTTCAGGTTACTATCAGATCAGCCATGATCTTATTAAATAGCGGAGCAGGCTCAAGGGGCTGAATGGCCTACTCCTCCTTGTTCATAGTTTGTCTGCTCCCTCCGCTCCCCTTGCTCCCTCCACTCTTCTCTTCTCCTTTAAAACCTGCTTAAAGCTAAGCTTTCTGAGCACCCGTCCACCCCAATCTCTTGTTCAATAAACCCTCAACAAACATTCACGTTTCATGAGTGGGAAAATACTTTTGCAACTCTTTTGCATTTTTAAATTTTGTTAAATGTTTTAACTTAGTCTGGCAATCAGCTGTTTTCTGATTGGTTGTGGCTGAACAAATCTTAAAGGAGTTGATTAGTTGAGATTCTGCTTTGCTCTTCAGTGTTCAGAGTCCAGAGTTGTTTCTGAGACCCTCCCTTCCCCCAGCCCTGAGACCCTCCCTCCCCCAGCCCTGAGACCCTCCCTCCCCCAGCCCTGAGACCCTCCCTCCCCCAGCCCTGAGACCCTCCCTTCCCCCAGCCCTGAGACCCTCCCTTCCCCCAGCCCTGAGACCCTCCCTTCCCCTAGCCCTGAGACCCTCCCTCCCCCAGCCCTGAGACCCTCCCTCCCCCAGCCCTGAGACCCTCCCTTCCCCCAGCCCTGAGACCCTCCCTTCCCCCAGCCCTGAGACCCTCCCTTCCCCCAGCCCTGAGACCCTCCCTTCCCCCAGCCCTGAGACCCTCCCTTCCCCCAGCCCTGAGACCCTCCCCTCCCCCAGCCCTGAGACCTTCCCCTCCCCCAGCCCTGAGACCCTCCCCTCCCCCAGCCCTGAGACCCTCCCCTCCCCCAGCCCTGAGACCCTCCCTTCCCCCAGCCCTGAGACCCTCCCTTCCCCCAGCCCTGAGACCCTCCCTCCCCCAGCCCTGAGACCCTCCCTCCCTTCCCCCAGCCCTGAAACCCTCCCTTCCCCCAGCCCTGAGACCCTCCCTCCCCCAGCCCTGAGACCCTCCCTCCCTTCCCCCAGCCCTGAAACCCTCCCTTCCCCCAGCCCTGAGACCCTTCCTCCCTCCCCCAGCCCTGTCATACCCTGGATGGCAGAACAAACTCAAGCAGTCGAATGGCCTCCTGCTGTTCCTATTAAAAGTGGAAATGTTGCAGTCTGGGCACTGGACTGGAGGCTGCTGGCAGTGAATGGGTTAGTGCTGTGATCAGCTGCTGCAAATCCCCAAATGAGTTGTTACTTGTCCTCATCCCAGAAGCTTCAGGCTGTAGGTTTGGTATAGAATGGAGTTGTAAGGTGTTAGCATGTCAGGGTTGGAGCTAGTGTTGAGTGAATTGGCCATAGACCAGGACACTCCTCAATTCGGTGTGTGTGTTGCATCAGTGCCAAGATGCAGGGTAATTCTGATCCCTCCTGACTAATCCTAGAAAAGCACAACTCTGAGTTGCTTTATCTGTAGACGTTACTGCATAGTTGCAGGATAGGACTTTGAGATGTCTGTGGTATCACAGAAGTTTGGAGGTTGTTAAGGACAGGTGGGGGATTAATTTAAACGGCTCTGATTTCTGTTCTCACGACCTGTTGATAAACAGAAAGGAGTTTTTAATTTCTGATTTCCCCCTTTATAAATGATGGTGTGTTTTCCCCAACCCTTCAGTTTGGAGTGATTCAATCCTCTATTGATAAGTCCACAGCAAACTCGAGATGAGGTAAAAGAAAAGGGGTGATTTATTTTATACACACAAAACGTGGGGAAGGTGTTTCACAATATCCACCCCTTTTTGGACTCATACAATAAAAGAGGGATAAGGGAAAGAAAGGGGCACAGGGCAACACCACAATAAAAATATAAGTTATGGTTTCATGTGAGTCCAGGGTCCAGAATCAAAAGTCTCGTGGCGTATTCTTTCAGAGGTTAGCAGGCTGAAACTGATGTAGAATGATTTGACTTGCCAGAAGCAAGGACTTCCGCAAGGCAAGAAGGTACGTAGAGATGAATGAGTCTTATAGGCACCAATACAGGAGTTCCAATAGTTCACAGTGTAGGTGAGGGCCAGGCAATTTACCTGGGCAGAGCTCTTTCTGCTGCTACCTATTAGATGGTAAAACGATAGACTGCCTGGGTTCAGTTCCAAATGACAATACTATAGGTTCTAGCAGCTTGGGGTAGGCCTTGTGACATACCTCCCACTTCTCCTGGGTGTTGGACAAAGGATGTATTTTCCCAGGTCTGGAATCTTGAGGTGTTTAATATAGGAGTCAGGGTCCCTTCTGTCCTTGTAGACATACCGTCTCCATTGACTTCACTGATCAGGGCTTTGGCCTTCAGGGAGGACTCGGAGGGGGATGCGGGGGGTAGGTTTAAGGTTCCCTCTAACATTAAGGACTGGGTGGCCCCTGTGTCCCAGAGCAGTACCACAGACTCGCTCACATTTTGGGCCAGGTAGGGGTACACCGTTCCTGAAAGGACGAAGTTCTCTGGGAGTTTGTCTGGCTCAGACATGCATGGTGCCATGCCCTCCAATGGGTACGTTTCTGTAGTGAGAGGCTCTGCTGCACTACCCATCGGGGCGTCCTTCAGGGGACTACTCATGTGAAGCCCTAATAGGCCAACAGGCTTGCCTTGCAGTCTTCAGCATTCGGGTCTGGAATGGCCTATTTTGTGGAATGAGAACACACAAGCCTCTGAGAATTCTCCTTTTGGGCTGTAGGGGGGCTTTTCACACCTACTTTTGTAAATTGCCTGGCCCTCATTTCTTCTCTGGGTGCGGGCCCTTTCCTTTCTAGATCGCCCTGCTTCTCTTTCTAGTTTGGAAATGGTCTGCCTAAGTTTCCAGGCCTGTGGGTGAGGTCATAGTTGCCTGCTGTGATGGCTGCACCCCTGGCTATGAGGATTCTTTGCTCCTCTAAGGGTATTCGCAGGTTTGAGGGTAGGCAATTCTCGAATTCTTCCAACAGTACTAGCTCACGCAACCCCTCATAACTGTGTGGGAATTTTAGGGATCTTTATCCATCGGTCGAACGTGGTTTGTTTCAGCCATTCAAACTTGATGTAGGTTTGGATTGGCTTCTCCTGAGCATCAAGGAATTGCTGGTGGTCTGCCTCTGAGACTAACTCGAAGACACTTAGGATGGCAGCCTTGGCCTGCTCATGATTTAGGGACACCTCAGAAGGCAGCATGGAGTGGACCTCTTGGGCTCTCCCTGACAGCTGCCCTTGGATTAAAAATGTCCAGATACTAATTGCCATTTTAGCTGTCCTGTTGTTTTCTCAAAGTTGGTTAAAAAAAAAATTACTCAATGCCACTCCCTTCAAATTGGGGAAAGAATCTCGCATAGTGGAGGGTCTCAGAGAGAGAGTGCTTTCGGGTTAGGGGGATAGGGGATGCTGCTGGGTAGAGAGAGATTTCCCCTTGCAGCGGCTAGTTGTGTACTTTCCCTTTGAGTTGCTAGCTCCATTTCCAATTTTCAGAGCTGGATTCTCTTTCCTTTTCTTGTTCCCTTGCTCACTCTTCCCTCTCCATCTGCTTAAATTCTAGCTCCATTTAAGCTTTTCCAGTTCGAAATTGGCTAGGGGAGGGGATTCAGAGTTATGATCGAGCTCTTCATCTGACTGCCCTACTGGTAACGTCAGATCCAGACGATCTACCAACGCTAGGATGAATTCCTTTTGATTTAGCTGGGCAATTTGAACTGTATCTCCCTAGCTACAACTTTCAATTGACCTGTGTTTAAGGCCTGCCAAAGATTCCCCATTTAAATTCTTCTGCTGAATAAATATTTGGGCATCAAATGTTGCCATTTTCTTCATGTTAGGACAAGGAATTTGTTGTGGTAAAGTTACTTGTCTCAAAATGAGTTGCAGCCACTGAATTTTCCTTCTTTTGGCTTCTAATTGACTCTCTTATCTCTAATTTGGCTTGTCTCTTAACTTGGACTCTGGTCAAATTCAAATTGGATCAATTTGGGATGTGAGCTCCAAATTTCAGTTACGGATGGGATGGGGATTAATTTAAACAGCCCTGATTTCTCCACTCACTACCTGCCCGTAAACAGATGTTCTTGATTTCTGATTTCCCCCTTTATAAGTGTTTCCCCAATCCCTTAGTTTGGAGTGATGCAACCTCCTGTTAATAACCCCTGAGCAAACCCGAGATAAGGTATAATAAGAGGGTTGGTTTATTTTGTGTGTACACAAAATGCGGGAAAGGGGTTTTGGTCATAGAATAGAGGGATATGGAAAGAAAGGGGTACAGGGCAAAACCACAATAAAAATAAGAGCTATGGTTTCACATGAGTCCAGAATCAAAAGTCCAGTGGCGTATTCCTTCAGAGGTTAGCAGGCTGAAACTGTTGCAGGGTGAGTCTTATAGGCACCGATAGGAGTTCCAATATTCCAGTAGTAGTAGTCCAGTGTAAATGAGGGCCAGGCAATTTACCTGTAAAGAGCTCTTTCTGCTTCTACCTATTAGATGGTAAAATGATAGACTGCCTGGGTTCAGTTGCCAACGGCGATATTACAGGTTCTACCAGCTTGGGGGAGGTCATGTGACATACCTCCCACTTCTGCTGGATGTTGGACAAAGGATGTATTTTCCCAGGTCTGGAATCTTGAGGTGTTTAATACAGGAGTCAGGTCCCTTTTGTCCTTGTAGACACGCCGTTTCCATTGGCCAGCTCTGCCTTAGAAACATAAAGGGGGTTGGTACATTTCTTTGGAATTTTATTTTCTGCAGTCACAGGGGCATTAGTGCCTCTTTATAGATAACAAGGTCCCTGCTGATTTCTGATGGTTAGAAATTCCTCTGGTACGAGCCATGACTAGTTAGGGTAAAGCCTTGTCCATTTTTTAAAATAAAAATAATGATTTTATAAAGTAGTCAGGTTGACGTAGATATATATCGATTATATATATGTTCCTTCCTGTCTTCTGGCCCGGTCAAGGAGTTGAACTTGAGCATCAGTTCTAACCCTGTCAGTATTCCGGTTACAACATTGTGTGTTTGTTGCTGGCTGTGCCTACCAATTGGGCTGATGAAGTAATACAGAAGAGTGTGTGAGACATGGGCCAGTCCTGGGACCCCGGTGCTGTATCTTTGTAGATCTTTCCTTGGGGATGGAGAGTATGACATTGACAATCTTGGAGAAATCAGTAACTCTTTCGAGTTATCAACAGATCGCATGTAACTCTTTCGAGTACATTCACAGTTCTTGGTTTCCGGGAGTGGGACATGAACCCACAACCTTCTGATTCAAAGGCGAGGCTGCTATGAACTGAGCCACAGCTGACACCTCTTGGAGAAATCAGTAGGGGCACGCAAGGAGACGGAGACCGAGTGTGTAGCAAATTACATTCACCTGTTAAGTTCTGATAAGTCTTTTTCAGCTTTAACTATAGATTAAGAATCAAGACCTGACATAGTACTAAATACTAAGCTTCAAGTAAATTAGACTAGTTTGTTAAATAGAGAACAGCCTGGATTGGAGTTATCTCTCCCTCCTTCCCCTCGCACTCCACCTCCAGCTCCCCTCGGGCTCCGCCCTCCCCTCGCGCTCCGCCCTCCCCTCGCGCCCGCCTCCCCTTCGCCTACCCCTCCCCCCTCACCTACCCCTCCCCCCTCACCTACCTCTCCCCCCTCTACTGACTTTCCCTTGACCACCGCCCTCCCCCAGCCCTTGGGACCCCCAGCCACATCATCCCGTGCCTCTCCTCCCTGCCACTCCACCTGAGGCTGTCTCCCTCCCTTGTACTTCTCTTGAATCTGGTTCCACCCCCATCCACACCCCACCTCAACTCTCCCAGGTGAAACTTGAGCTGTGGCGGCAGCTTTCTGCCTGTTAATCACGGGTGTCTGTGTGCTGTTTAATCTAATAACGGGTCTCACATTGTGGCTACACACTGCCTACAAAAAGCCTTTGTTTAGCTGAGTAGAATTCACTCTGTAATATTCTCTGTGCCTTCCAGCCCCAGCACAGCGACCCTTTCATGTTCTCAGCTGGTGAAAATATTAAAATAGAACCTGGATCAGATCTCAGATACATTACTGACCCACGACTATCAGGAGGACAGCACATACCCACATAAGAGGCAAGAGTGGAGGGCTGCTGGCTAGAGGAGGGGAGCAGGGAGGGTGCTTTGAGGGTAGCGGTGGGAACAGAGGGGCTGTGACCGAGAGTGGTTCCGGGAGCAGGGGTGTGGTGATAGACAGAACACTGGAGTAAGGGTGAGGGGCAGAGTGTGACCTCAATGAAATGGAGCAGTCCCTCAGTGGAGGGCGGTGGCGTGTGTCCTTGGGTGGGGTGGGGTGTGGGGGGGTTGCGGTGGGGACAGTCTATCCCCTTGTCGAGTTGGAAAGGGGAGGTTTGTAATGTACTCAATGCTGGTGGGAAGTCCAGGGAAGATGGACGGAAGATTTTTTGGGGGGAGTTGCTCCCACCCCCACCATTTTTCTCTCTCTCTCTCTGTCTGTCTTATTGAGTTGATCTTCTCTCTGTGTCTTACTGTGGATTTGATCCTCTCTTTCTCTTTTGTGTTAATTCTATATGAACTAAGGTTAACTATATGCAGGTGGAGAGCATTCATTGGGGTTGTTACTTGAGCACATATAAAGAGACACTTTTCATAATGAGTTTATAAAAGTGTTATAAAGAGACACTTACTGGCATTGGGGTAAGGGTTGAGTTAGACGGTATATATTGTAATGTTTCACTGTAATTAGATATAAACTGAGTAAAACTTGGCTCTGGTTTCATCCTTCACCAACTGGCTATCAGGAGTTTAACATTTCTCTTCCTCACCCTGTGTTTTAGCATTGTGGAGTTGATCCTGCTGTCTTCTCTGCTGCAGGTTCTGGGTGATGTTCTGCGAGATCTCTATCGATTGTTGAAATACGTGATTCAGACTGATGATGATGAGGTGGTGGTGCTACATGCACAGCTCACACTGGAGGAACTGGACCATGTTGTCAGGAGATTTCTGTTCCCAGAGGAAAAGCTGCAGAAAAAAATTGTGATCCTTCCTTAATGGAAGGCCCCAGAACCTCTTCGCTCTGAACTCTGAGATCAACCAGTTTAAATGTCCTTCAAATCCAAAAGTGGCAGCTTTAGGACTGTGATGGAACTCCAGCTACAATTAACCTGGGCCTGTCGGTAACTCAAATTCAGCCCTACAGAGCTGCACCTACATTCGGGACGATAAGTGACAGGGCAGATGTGATTAAATTTGTTCAATCATTGTATGATCTTTCCAAGGTTCCATGTAAGTTGAGTTTTCTCAGGGTGACTCTGTGCCTGACATCCCCAAGCTTCAGTTGATGAGGGGCTGGAAAGGAGATTACATTGCTGCCATCCTCTCTACTGAATAAGCTATTGTTTGCTGGGTTAATGGGGAGGGTTTTGACCACCTTGAGTTCTTGACAAGGGTTCAGATTTTGAGCCCTTGTAGATCTTAACAGATTGGGCCATCAAATGTGAGGTGAGGTGTTTGGCTCAGTTTTGAATCCCTGGTCCCAGTGTCTCTGGCAGTGACACATCTTGCAGGTAAATGTGGACTGTAAGAAGGGAGATGACAGCAATTAAATCCACAAATGTACAGAAATTTGTTCCCCACTGACAAATGATTGTAGACTTGAAACACTATTTCTCTCCTTGCAGATGCTGCCTGACTGTTTACAACTGATTCTGTTTTTATTGGCTCCACAGCACCTACATAAACAAACTGCTTGCTTATTCTTTATCAAATCCAGCTTTGTTGATCTGATTTCTCTCCAACATTAGAATCATAGAAACATAGAGACAAGGAGTAGGCCATTCAGCCCTTCGAGCCTGCTCCACCGTTCATTATGATCATGGCTGATCATCCAACTCAATAGCCTGCTCCCACTTTCTCCCCATGTCCGTTGATCTCTTTTGTCCCAAGAGCTATATCTAACTCCTTCTTGAAAGCATACAATGTTTTGGTCTCAACTACTTTCTGTGATAACGAATTCCACAGGCTGCATTGCTCAATCTTTGGTCACATGAGCCAGCCCCACTCTGCCCAGCATCCTGATTCCCCTTGTGCCCAGCATCCTGATTCCCCTTGTGCCCAGCATCCTGATTCCCCTTGTGCCCAGCATCCTGATTCCCCTTGTGCCCAGCATCCTGATTCCCCTTGTGCCCAGCATCCTGATTCCCCTTGTGCCCAGCATCCTGATTCCCCTTGTGCCCAGCATCCTGATTCCCCTTGTGCCCAGCATCCTGATTCCCCTTGTGCCCAGCATCCTGATTCCCCTTGTGCCCAGCATCCTGATTCCCCTTGTGCCCAGCATCCTGATTCCCCTTGTGCCCAGCATCCTGATTCCCCTTGTGCCCAGCATCCTGATTCCCCTTGTGTCCAGCATCCTGATTCCCCCTGTGTCCAGCATCCTGATTCCCCTTGTGTCCAGCATGCTGATTCCCCTTGTGTCCAGCATCCTGATTCCCCTTGTGTCCAGCATCCTGATTCCCCTTGTGTCCAGCATCCTGATTCCCCTTGTGTCCAGCATCCTGATTCCCCTTGTGTCCAGCATCCTGATTCCCCTTGTGTCCAGCATCCTGATTCCCCTTGTGTCCAGCATCCTGATTCCCCTTGTGTCCAGCATCCTGATTCCCCTTGTGTCCAGCATCCTGATTCCCCTTGTGTCCAGCATCCTGATTCCCCTTGTGTCCAGCATCCTGATTCCCCTTGTGTCCAGCATCCTGATTCCCCTTGTGTCCAGCATCCTGATTCCCCTTGTGTCCAGCATCCTGATTCCCCTTGTGTCCAGCATCCTGATTCCCCTTGTGTCCAGCATGCTGAGTCCCCTTGTGTCCAGCATGCTGAGTCCCCTTGTGTCCAGCATGCTGAGTCCCCTTGTGTCCAGCATGCTGAGTCCCCTTGTGTCCAGCATGCTGAGTCCCCTTGTGTCCAGCATGCTGAGTCCCCTTGTGTCCAGCATGCTGAGTCCCCTTGTGTCCAGCATGCTGAGTCCCCTTGTGTCCAGCATCCTGATTCCCCCTGTGCCCAGCATGCTGAGTCCCCCTGTGTCCAGCATGCTGACCCCTCATTGAACAGAGTGTAATTACAATGTCTACCCAAGCAAATTGGAATCTCCCATTATCCAAAGCTAAATCTTTTATTAATTTGAAGACTCCACTGGCAAGTGATACTTTCTGTCTGCCTAACACATCTACTCTATGTTATAGAGTCGTTTACACCACAGGAGGAGACCATTTGGGCCATTGAGCCCGTGCTGGTTCTCTATGCAGCAATTCAATCAGTCCCACTCTCTCGCTCGATCCCTGCAGGTTTATTTCCTTCAAGTGCCCATCCAATTTCATTTTGAAATAATCAGTTGTTTCTGCTCCCACCACCCTTGTAGGCAGCGAGTTCCAGGTCATTACCACTCGCTATGTAAAAAAGTTCTTCCTCACATCCCCCCCCGTATCTCTTGCCCAAGACCTTAAATCTGTGTCCCATTTTCCTTGTAGCATCAGATAATGGGAACAGTTTGCCTCGTCTACCTTATCTTAATCTGTCATAATCTTGTGCACCTCTATCAAATCTCCCTTCAATCTCCTTTGCTCCAAGGAGAACATTAGCTTCTCAAAACTAACCTTGTAACTAAACTTCCCATCCCTGCAATCATTCTGGTAAATCTCCTCTGCACCTTCTCAAGGAACCTGAAATCATTTTTAAAGTGTGGTGACCAGAACTGGACACAATATTCTAGTTGTGACCTAGGGTACTTAGAAAAAAATCAAGGCAATCAGGCAAAGTCAACATGGTTTTGTAAAAGGGAAATCATGTTTAACCGATTTATTGGAGTTGTTTGAAGGAGTCACATGTGCTGTGGATAAAGGGGAACCGGTGTATGTGCTGCACTTGAATTTCCACGTGGCATTTGATAAAATGCTACATCAAAGGTTTTTGCAGAGAATAAAAGCTCATGGTGTAGTGGGTAACATATAGGCACGGATAGAAAATTGGCTGGCTAACAGGAAGCAGAGAGTTGGCATAAATGGATCCTTTTCTGGTTGGCAGGATGTGATGAGTGGTGTGCCACAGGGATCAGTGCTGGGCCTCCACCTTTTACAATTTATACAAATGACTTGGATGAAGGGACCGAATATATGGTTACTAAATTTGCTGATGACACCAAGATAGGTAGGAAAGTAAATTGTGAAGAGGACATGAGGGGGCCACAATATGACATAGATAGGTTAAGAGAGTGGGCAAAGATCTGGCAAATGGAGTATAATGTGGGCAAATGTGAAATTGTTCATTTTGGCAGGAAGAACAAAAAAAAAGCTTATTATCTAAATGGTGAGAGATTGCGGAGCTCTGAGATTCAGAGGGATCTGGGTGTCCTCGTGCATGAATTGCGAAAGGTTAGTATGCAGGTACAGCAAGTAATTAGGAAAAGTAATAGAACGTTATAATTTATTGTGAGGGGAATTGAATCCAAAAGTAGGGAGGTTATGCTTCAGTTTTACAGGGCATTGGTGAGATCACATCTGGAATACTGTGTACAGTATTGGTCTCCTTATTTATAGAAAAATGTAAATGCATTAGAAGCAGTTCAGAGAAGGTTTACTGGACTAATACCAGGAATGGGAGGGTGTTCCTATGAGGAAAGGCTGGACAGGTTAGACTCGTATCCAGTGGAATTTAGAAGAGTAAGAGACGACTTAATTGAAACATTTAAGATCCTGAAGGGTTTTGACAAGGTGGATGTGGGAGAATCTAGAACTAGGGGTCACTGTTTAACAATAAGGGGTCGCTCATTTAAGGCAGAGATTAGGCGAATTTTTTATCTCAGGGTTGAGAGTCTTTGGAACTCTCTTCCTCAGAAGGTGGTGGAAGCAGAGACTTTGAATATTTTTGAGGCAGAGCTAGATAGATTCTTGATTAACAAGGGGGTGAAAGGTTATCGGGGGTAGGCAGGAATGTGGAGTTGAGGTTACAGTCAGATCAGCCATGATCTTACTGAATGGTGGAGCAGGCTCGAGGGGCCGAGTGGCCTCCTCCTGGTTTGTATGTTCGTAACCAAAGGTTCAGCATAAACTTCCCTGCCTTTGTATTCAATACCTCTGTTGATGAAACCCAAGACCCCATATGCTTTGCTAACCATTCTCTTAATATGTCCTGCCACCTTCAAGGATTAATAAATATATAAAAGAAAATAAATAATTGAATAAAATAATTAATTAAAACACAAATATGGCAGGACAGGTGATGTGTCACGGCTGCAGCATGTGGGAGCTCCTGGATGCCAGTGTGATCCAGGGCAAACGCGTCTGCAGTGTCTGCGGCTTGAGCTTCGGCTCAGAGTTATTGAGCTGGAAGTTGAGCTGAGGACTTTGCGACGCATCAGGGAGGGGGAAAATTACCTGGATTCTTTGTACCAGGAGGTGGTCACACCATTTAGGATAGGATCTTCTGATTTGGAAGGTGTCAGGGTCAGTGGGGTGTGACTGTAGCTGAGGCAGGTAAGGGGACCCAGAGGGCAGGAGTGTAGGAGTGTCAGCCTCTGCAATTGTCCAACGGGTTTGAGGTTCTTTCAGCTTGTTTGGATGAGAGCCGGGGCTGCAGAGTGGATGAGCTGACTAACCATGACCACAGGAAGCCATTCAATTGGGGGCAGCACAAAGGAATGTAGTGGTAGTAGGGGGCAGTATAGTGAGGGGGATTGACACTGTTATTTGTAGCAAGGAGTGGGAGTCCAGGCGGCTATTTTGCCTGGCTGGTGCCAGGGTTCGGGACATTTGCCCAGGGCTGGAGAGGAATTTGCAGTGGGAAGGGAAGGATCCAGTGGTTGTGGTCCATGTAGGTTCCAATGACATAGGCAGGATGAGGAAGGAGGTTCTACATAATCAGTATGAGAAGCTAGGCACCAAATTAAGAAGCAGAACCTCAAAGGTAATAATTTTGGGATCATTACATGAGCCACATGCAAATTGGCATAGGACAAATAAGGTTAGAAAAATGAATGCGTGGCTCAAGGACTGGTGTGGGAGAAGTGGGTACCGGTTTGTGGGGCACTGGGACCAGTACTGAAAAAAGTGGGATCTGTACTGTTGGGACAGTCTATACCTGAACTGTGCCGGGGCTGGTGTCCTCGTGAGCCGCATAGCTCGGGAAGTAGAGAGGGTTTTAAACTGAATAGTGGTGGCAAGGTATCAAATTTGGGAAGATGTGATAAACCAAAGAGTAGAGACCAGGCAAGAGAGAAAGGTACTAATATGGAAAATGATAAACAGACCGTGACTGTAAGGGACAGAGTGTACAAATCTAGGTAAATCAGCAGATAAGGCTAGGCCCTACAAAAATAATAAAAGGACAAAACTGAAGGCTCTATCTAAACGCACATAACATTCGAAACAAAACAGATGAACTGAGAGCGCAAATAGAAATAAATAAATAAGTACGATCTGATAGCCATTACTGAGACATGGCTACAGGATGACATAGATTGGGACCAGAATATTAAAGGATATGTGACATTTAGGAAGGACAGGAAGTTAGGAAAAGGTGGAGGGCGGCTCTGCTAATTCATGATGGTATTAGCACATTAGAGAGGGATGACCCAAGTTCAGGAAACCAGGATGTAGAAGAGGTTTGGGTTGAGATGAGAAATGCTAAAGGCAAGAAGTCACTTGTGGGAGTGGTGTACAGGTCCCCTAATAGTAACCACATGGTAGGACAAAGTGTAAAAAAAAGATAATGGGAGCTTGTCAGAAAGGTACAGCGATAATCATGGGGGATTTTAATCGACATATAGACTGGAAAAATCAGATGGGCAAAGGTAGCGTAGATGAGGAGTTCATAGAATTTTCAAGATAGTTTCTTAGAACAGCACATTCTGGAGCCAACCAGAGAGCAGGCTCTACTAGACCTGGTTTTGAACAATGAGATAGTATTAATTGATAACCTCATCATGAAGGCACCCCTAGGTAGCAGCAATCACAATATGATTGGATTTTACATTCATTTTGAGGGGGAGAGAAGTGTGTCCAAGACGAGTATTTTAAACTTAAATAAGGGCAATTGTGAGGGCATGAAAGTGGAGCTATCTAAAGTGAATTGGCAAATGAAGTTAAGGGATATGTTAATAGAGGTTCAGTGGCAGACATTTAAAGGGATATTTCAGAATACGCAGAATAGATACATTCCAATGAGAAAGAAAGAATTCCAATGGGAAGGCCCACCATCCGTGGTTAACTGAAAAAGTTAAAGACAGTATCAAACTTAAAGAAAAAGCAAATAATTATGCAAAGATGGGTGGCAGGTTAGAAGATTGGACAAAATATAAAGAACAGCAAAGAATGACAAAAAGACTAATAAGGAGGGAAAAATTAGAGTATGAGAGAAAGCTAGCTAGTAATATAAAGACAGATAGTAAGTTTCTATAGATATTTAAACAAGAAAAAAGTTAACAAAGTTGTGTTGGTCGGATGGAAAGTGCGTCTGGGGAATTGATAATGGAAAGTAGGGAGATGGCGGATGAAAGGGAAATCATGTTTAACCAATTTATTGGAGTTCTTTGAAGAAGTCACATGTGGATAAAGGGGAACCGGTAGATATACTAGATTTCCAGAAGGCATTTGATAAAATGCCACATCAAAGGTTATTGTAGAAAATAAAAGCTCATGGAGCAGGGGGTAACATATTGGCATGGATAGAAGATTGGCTAGCTAACAGGAAGCAGAGAGTTGGCATCAATTGGTCTTTTTCTGGTTGGCAGGATGTGATGAGTGGTGTGTCAAAGGGATCAGTGCTGGGGCCTCAACCTTTTACAATTTATATAAATGACTTGGATGAAGGGAACGAAGGAATGGCTGCTAAATTTGCTGATGACACAAAGATAGCTAGGAAAGTAAATTGTGAAGAGGACATAAAGAGGGGCTACAAAGGGACATAGAATGGGCAACGGTCTGGCAAATGGAGTATCACGTGGGCAAATGTGAAATTGTTCATTTTGGCAGGAAGAATAAAAGAGAAGCTTATCTAAATGGTGAGAGTTTGCAGAGCTCTGAGATTCAGAGGGATCTGGGTATCCTAGTGCATGAATCACAAAAGGTTGGTATGCAGGTACAGCAGGTAATTAGGAAAAGTCATAGAATGTTATCATTTATTGTGGGGGGAATTGATTACAAAAGTAGGGAGGTTATGCTTCAGTAGTGCAGGGCATTGGTGAGATCAAATCTGGAGTATTGTGTACACTACTGGTCTCCTTATTTATAGAAAGATGTAAATGCATTAGAAGCAGTTCAGGGAAGGTTTACTGGACTAATACGTGGAATGGGAGGGTTGTCCTATGAGGAAAGGCTGGACAGGTTAGACTTATATGCAGTGGTAAGAGTAAGAGGCGACTTAATTGAAACCTTTAAGATCCTGAGGAGTCTTGACAGCGTGGATGTGGAGAGGATGTTTTCTCTTGTGGGAGAATCGAGAACTAGGCGTCACTGTTTAAAAATAAGAGGTCGTTCATTTAAGACAAAGATGAGGAGAAATGTTTTGTCTGAGGGTTGAGTCTTTGGAATTCTCTTCCTCAAAAGGCGGTGGAATATTTTTTAAGGCACAGCTAGATAGATTCTTGCTAAGCAAGGGGGCGAAAGGCTATTGGGGATGGCAGGAATCTGGGGTTGAGATTACAATCAGATCAACCATGATCTTGTTGAATGGCAGAGTGGGCTCGAGTGGCCTACTCCTGGTTCATATGTATCTATTTCCAATTCGGGATGGTGTGTGGCTTGGAGGGGTGCTTGCCGCTGGTGGTGTTCTCATGTATCTACTGCCCTTGTCCTTCTAGGTGGTAGAGGTCGAGTGTTTAGAAGGTGCTGTCGAAGGAGCATATGCATCCCCAGGGCCCTCTGTCCCTGTCACTCTTTAGAACTGTGCCATTAAGTCTAAATTGCCTCTCCCTTTCCCATTTGCTAAAATGCATGAGTTCATGACTTCACACTTCTTTAAGTTCCATCTGCCACTTGTCTTCCTATTCCGCTAACCTACCTATGTCCTGTTGTAGATAGTTCGTATCATCCTCATTATTTGCCGCTAGGCTTTGGTATCATTGGCAAATTTTGAAGTTTTACTCTGTATTCCAAAATCCAAGTTATTTAAATACAGCAAAACGGCAATGGTCCTAGTACTGACCCTTAGGGAACATCACTGTCTACTATCCTCCAGTCAGAAAAATACCTATTTATCAGTTCTCATCGTTTTCTGTCCTTAAGCCAATTATTTTATCCAATTGGACTCTGTCCTTCTATTCCATGAGTCTCAATTTTGTTAATTAGTCTTCTATGTGGTCCCTTAAAGTTATTTTCTTAAAATCCATATGGACAACATCCACCGCATTCCCTTCATCAACCTTCACTGGTACTTCACCAAAAAATCCAATTAGATTAGTCAAGTATGATCTGCCTTTTACAAATCCATGCTGGCTCTTCTTAATTAACTCAACTTTCTCCAAGTTTTTGATTTTTTTCCCTCATCACTGTGTCTAAAACCTCACCCAGCATTGATGTTAAATTAACTGGCCTGTAGTTGCTAGGACTGTCCTTACACCCTTTAAGGGTGTCACATTTTCCAGACTCTAACTCTGTGATACCTCCCTCATATGTAGGGAAGGTTAGAAGAATATGGAAAGCCCTTACGCTATCTACACCTCCACTTGCCTTAGGAACCTGGGATGCAAGCCATCCAGACCAGGTGACTTATCCACCCTAAGCATAGATAGCTTTTCCAGTAAATCCTCCCTCTCAATTTTCACCCTACACATTGCGTTTACTATCTGCGCATCTACCAGTATTTAGTCAGATTCCTCTTTCTTAGGAAACACCCATACAAAGTACTCATTAAGAACTCTAGCCTTACCCTGCACTTCTAAACATATATCACATTCTTTGATGTTTTCTTGTAATTCTTTCATAGGATGTAGGCATTGCAGGCTAGGCCAGCATTTATTACTCTTCCCTAATTCACCTTGAGAAGGTGGCAGTGAGCCATCGCTTTCAAGTGCTGTATTGGTTGTTGGAGGTCAATCACCTCATTCCTGGGACATCACTGCAGGAGTTCCTCAGGGTAGTGTCCTAGGCTCAACCATCTTCAGCTGTTTCATCAATGACCTTCCTTCCATCGTAAGGTCAGAAGTGGGGATGTTCACTGATGATTGCACAATGTTCAGCACCATTCGCAACTCCGCAGATACTGAATCAGTCCATGTCCAAATGCAGCAAGACCTGGACAATATCCAGGCTTGGGCTGACAAGCAGCAAGTAACATTCGTGCCACACAAATGCCAGGCAATGACCATCTCCGACAAGAGAGAATCTAACCATCGCCCCTTGGTGTTCAATGGCATTACCATCACTGAATCCCCTGCTATCAACATCCTGGGGGTTACCATTGACCAGAAACTGAACTGGACTAGCCATATAAATACTGTGGCTACAAGAGCAGGTCAGAGGCTGGGAATCCTGTGGCGAGTAACTCACCACTAGCTCACCAAAGCCTGTCCACCATCTACAAGGCACAAGCCAGGAATGTGATGGAATACTCCCTAGTTGCCTGGATAAGTGTAGAACCAACATCATTCATCATCATTTAGATAATATCACCACCTTCAACACCTCTTTGTTCCTTTGTCTGTGACATCTTTTGATTATCTGCTCCTATCACTGCTTGCTTGTCACTACAACCACCCCCCCACCAAACCTCTCTCCCCCCCCACCTTAAACCAGCTTATATTTCACCCCTCTCCTAATATTACTCAGTTCTGTTGAAGGGTCATGAGGACTCGAAACATCAACTCTTTTCTTCTCCGCCGATGCTGCCAGACCTGCTGAGTTTTTCCAGGTAATTCTGTTTTTGTTTTTTCATTCATCAACCATGCCTGTTTGATTGGCACGTCATCCACCACCTTCAACATTCATTCCCTCCTCCACTGATCACAGCTCACCAAGGCTCCTTCAACAGCACCTTCCAAACCTGCAACTTTTACCACCTACAAGGACAATGGAGGCAGATACATGGAACACCACCACCTGCAAGCTCCCCTCCAAGCCCCACACCATCCTGATGTGGAACTATATTACCTTCACTGTCGCTGGGTCAAAATCCTGGTACCCCTCCCTTATAGCACTGCGGGTGTTCCTACAACACATGGACTTCAGCAGTTCAACACCGCTACCACATTTATATGGCTGGTCCAGTTCAGTTTCTGGTCACTGATAACCCCAGGATGATCATCAGTGAGCATCCCCACTTCTGATCTTCCTCAACAGGTAAGTGAAAAAATGATGAGTAACGGTATTTCACCACAGGCTGAGGCTTCCCACTTATTCTACACCTTTCCTGTATCTCCACAGTGCCAGACTAGAGTCAAGCTCCACAGGGTCTTTTTCCCCCCACTGATTCTGCCAAACCCATTCCCTTGTCTGTGGTTTTGCTCGACTGTACCTAGGGACAGCGGGAATCTCGTTCACCCATTCATGCACAATTACTGATGAGATGAGGTATTTGACTAAACAATACACTCGCAAGAACGCACTTCCAAGTTTTAGCATGGCTTATCCATAATGTAATGTTCAGTATTTTGAAAGGTCACAGCCAGTGAGAGTGGGAGGGGGCATGGCGTAGATGGAAAAAGGAATCAAAACAAGAATGAATGTAGGATATCAAGTTCTGGAGCCTGAAGCTCATGCCAAGGTCAACAGCACAGATGATTAATTAACCGTCTTTATCATATACCCTGGCACCATTTGGTGTGATGCAATTATTATTTATTAACTAAAATTAACATAAAACTAGAGGGTCAGGCAGCATCTATGGAGAGAGAAACAGTAAATGTTTCAGGTCAATGATCTTCAGAACCTTCTGAAGAAGAGTCATTGACCTGATATGTCTACTCTTGTTTCTCTCTCCACAGATGCTGCCTGATCTGCTGAGAATTTCCAGCATTTTGTGTATTTGTTTCAGATTTCCAGGATCTGCAGTATTTTATTTTTACTATAAAACTGGAGGGACTTGGTATTCATTTGCATAGATGTTTGAAGATAGCAGGATATACTGAGAGAGGGGTTAGCAAAGCAAATGGGGTCTTGAGCTTCTTAAATAGAGCTATGGAGTACAAAAGCAGGGAATGTAATGCCGAATCTTTATAAACCTCTGGTTAGGTCACAGCTAGAATATTGCATCCAGTGTTGGTCACCACCTTCGAAAGGGTGTGAAGGTGAGATTGACCAGAATGGTTCCAGGGATGAGGGATCTTAACTACAAGGTTAGGTTGGAGAAGCTGGGGTTGTTCTCCTTGGAGCAAAGGAGATTGAGGGGAAATTGGATAGAGGTCTACAAGATTATGACAGGTTTGGATAAGGTAGGCAAGGAGAAACTTCCCATTAGCTGATGGTACAAGGGCATGCTGATGTAAGGATGATGTGAGGAAGAACCTTTTTAATGCAACAAGTGGAAATTACCTGCAACTCGCTACTGACTGATTGTGTTGGCTGCCACCACCTGAATGACTTCAAAAGGAAATTGGATAGGCACTTGAAGGAAATAAACTTGCAGCGCTAGGGGATAGAGTGGAGAATAGGACTGGCTGGATTGCTGCACAGAGTGCTAACATGGACTCTATGATGACTCTGTGGACCAGACTGGTTTCATCAAGAAACAGTTAAAATTTATTACAGAGACATTTTCAGTACTTGCACACTCGACCAAATCTCTCATCGGAAAAGCCCTGCCCATGGATTGCCCGCGCTAAGAGCTCACTGATCGGAGTCCCCCATAGTCCATCACATTACCTGTGATTGGCAGTAGGGAGTGACTATACATCCAATTACCACATTTCCTCCCCCTTTAGTTTTTTACAATTACTCTTTACAGAAAAACATTTAAACAATCCAACAAAAGTATACAATTTCAGGTGATTATAAATCGAGTCTCTGAGGTGCTCTTATATGGCGAGAGTGGCGTAGCTCTACCACTGGAGCTTCCTGAACAGGATCGACAGGATCTGGAGCTGCACTATGAGACACATCATCGGAACTAGGCAGTTCAGGATTTGGCAACTCTCCTGAAATATCTGGAATGTCTGTTCTAGGTCGATCACACATCTCAGAAGTCAACGGTTCAATGTTAATCACAGGTCGATCAGTTAATTGTTGGAATGTCTCTCTGGCACGGATGTGATCTACGTGCTTACGGACGATTCTATCTCCCACTTGTACTTGGAAAGATAATGGACCAGTCTGTGACACAATGGCTCCAGAAATTTCACACATGTACCGTGTCACCTACACTCTGCGAGCTTTACTTGAAGAATATTAAGGTGGATAAGTCCGCAGGGCCAGATGGGATCTACCCCAGAGTACTGAGGGAGGAGATTGCTGGGGCCTTGACAGAAATCTTTGTATCCTCACTGGCTATGGGTGAGGTCCCAGAGGACTGGAGAATGGCCAATGTTGTTCCATTGTTTAAGAAGGGTAGCAGGGATAATCCAGGAAATTACAGGCCGGTGAGCCTTATGTTAGTGGTAGGGAAATTATTGGAGAAGATTCTTCATGACAGGATTTACTACCATTTGGAAGCAAATGGGCGTATTGGTGAGAGGCAGCATGGTTTTGTGAAGGGGAGGTCGTGTCTCACTAACTTGATCGAGTTTTTCGAGGAAGTGAAAAAGATGATCGATGATGTATGTTATATACATGGATTTCAGTAAGGCCTTTGACAAGGTCCCTCATGGTAGACTGGTACAGAAGGTAAAGTCGCACAGGATTAGAGGTGAGCTGGCAAGATGGATACAGAATTGGCTTGGTCATAGAAGACAGAGTAGCAGTGGAAGGGTGCTTTTCTGAATGGAGAGCTGTGAATAGTAGAGTTCTGCAGGGATCAGTGCTGGGACCTTTGCTGTTTGTAGTATACATAAATGATTTGGAGGAAAATGTAACTGGGCTAATTAGTAAGTTTGCAGACAACACTAAGGTTGGAGGAGTTGCAGATAGTGAAGAGGATTGTCAAAGGATACAACGGGATATAGATTGGTTGGAGACTTGGGCGGAGAAATGGCAGATGGAGTTTAATCCGGACAAATGCGAGGTAATGCATTTTGGAAGGTCTAATACGGGTAGGAATTATACAGTAAATGGCAGAACCCTTAAGTGCATCGACGGGCAGAGGGATCTGGGTGTACAGGTCACTGAAAGTGGCAACGCAGGTGGATAAGGTAGTCAGGAAGGCATATGGCATGCTTGCCTTCATCGGCAGGGGTATTGAGTATAAAAGCTGGGAAGTCATGCTGCAGCTGTACAGAACCTTGGTTAGGTCACACTTGGAATATTACGTGCAATTCTGGTCACCACATTACCAGAAGGATATGGAGGCATTGAAGAGGGTGCAGAGGAGGTTTACCAGGATGCTGCCTGGTCTGGAGGTTATTAGCTATGAGGAGAGGTTGGAGAAACTCTGATTGTTCTCACTAGAGTGACGGAGATTGAGGGGCGACTTAATTGAAGTTTACAAAATTATGAGCGGCATGGACAGAGTAGATAGTCAGAAGCTTTTTCCCAGGGTGGAAGAGTCAATTACTAGGGGACATAGATTTAAGATGAGAGGAGAAAACTATAGAGGAGATGTGCGGGGCAAGTTTTTTACGCAGAGGGTAGTGAGTGTCTGGAATTCGCTGCCAGAGGAGGTGGTGGAAGCAGGTACGATAGTGGAGTTTAAGAGGCAGCTTGACAAACACATGAATAGGATGGGATTAGAGGGATACGGATCCCGGAATTGCAAAATGTTTTAATTTGACAGGCAATATGATCGGTGCAGGCTTGGAGGGCCGAAGGGCCTGTTCCTGTGCTGTACTTTTCTTTGTTCTTTTGTATGTCATGGTTAAATTCCTGATTAATCTGGTTCTGCACTACCTTCACCTTTAAATTCACCAAGTGTAAACGTGTACGCAGGCAACATTTCATTAATAACTGCGGCGTTGAATCCGTAGTTGAATGTGGAGTTGTATGATAACTGAAGAGAAACCAGGAAAGTTGAGATTCCAGAGTTCCTTTTGATACTTTTTTCGTACCAGACTTAAAAGTTTGTACTGCCCTTTCGGCTAGACCATTTGATGAGGGATACCGAGGAGCTGTTTTAATATGTCGGATTCCATTCAGATCCATAAATTTCTGAAACTCAGTGCTGGTAAAGGCTGGACCATTATCAGAAACGACAATTTCAGGTAGGCCATGAATGCTGAAACAGTGACGTAGCTTTTGATAGTTGCGTTTGACGTTGGCGATTTGGCTTTGTATACATCCGTCCATTTTGAATGTGCGTCTACAATTAACAAGAACATGGTACCTAACAATGGACCTACATAATCAATATGTAGTCGAAACCATGGTCGGCCAGGCCACTCCCACGGATGCAGGGGAGCTGAAACAGGCAACTTCTGTTGCTGCAATGGATTTTTAAATATATTTTGGGGAATATTTGTGTTATTCTGTAAAGAAGGCTGGGTGTCTGTGTGTGTGATTTAATTAAGCTGGGCAAGACTGATTGGAGTCAGATTGGGAGTTTGGAAACATGAAAAGAATAAAGGTGCTAGGTTGAGGCGCAAGTAGATAGGTTCGATCTAAAATTTGCATTTTTAGATAAGTTGGGAAGCTCTTTGAATATCAAAGGGGAGTCAGAGGTAGCAAGAAAATGTTTGCATCTTGCAGGAGTTCATAGGTAAAAGGTTAGAATTCAGCAAAAGTGAGCAGATTGATCAAGAAGGGGAAAATGGAGTAGGAGAGTAAACTTGCAAGGAACACAAAAACTGACTGTAAAAGCTTCTATACATATGTGAAGACAAAAAGATTAGCGGAGACAAACGTAGGTCCCTTACAGTCAGAAACGGGGGAAATTATAATGGGGAACAAAGAAATGGCAGAATTGAACACATATTTTGGTTCTGTCTTCACAAAAAGAGAACACAAATAATTTCCCAGAAATGTTATGGAACCAAGTGTCTAGTGAGAGGGAGGAATTGAAGAAAATCAGTATTAGTAAAAAAACAGTGGTAGAAAAATTAATGGACATAAAGGCTGAACAATCCACAGGGTCTGATAATCTACATCCCAGAGTACCAAAGGAAGTGGTCCTGGAAATATTGGATGCATTGATGGTCATCTTCCAAAATTCTATAGACTCTGGAGCAGTTCCTACAGGTTGGAGGGTGGCAAATATAATCCCACTATTTAAAACTGGAGGGAGAGAAAAAAACAGAGAATTACAGATCAGTTTGCCTAACATCAGTAGTGGGGAAAATGCTAGAGTCTATTATAAAAGACGTGGTAACAGAACACTTGGAAAGCATTAACGGGATTAGACAAAGCATGGGTTTATGAAAGAGAAATCATGCTTAACTAATCTACTGGAGTTTTTTGAGGATGTAACTAGTAGAATAGATAAGGGAGAACCAGTGGATGTGGTGTACCTGGATTTCAAGAAGGCTTTTGATAAGATCCCACATAAGAGGCTAGTGGGCAAAATTAAAGCACATGGGATTGGGGGTAATATACTGGCATGGATTGAGAATTGGCTGACAGAGTGGGAATAAATGGGTCTTTTTCTGGGTGGCATGTGGTGACTAGTGGTGTACCGCAGTGATCAGTGCTTGGGCCCAGCTATTCACAATATATATAAATGACTTAAATGACGGAACCAAATGCAATATTTCCAAGTTTGCTGATGGTGGGGTTGAGAGGAGAATACAAGGAGACTTCAGGGCAATTTAGACAAGCTGTGTGTGTGGGCAAACACATGGCAGATGCAGTATAACGTGGATAAATGTGAAGTTATACGCTTTGGTGTGAAGAACAGAAAGGCAGAGTATTATTTAAATGGTGATATATTGGGAAATGTGGATGTACAAAGGGATCTGGGTGTCCTTGTACACCAGTCAATGAAAGTAAACAGGCAGGTGCAGCAAGCAATTATGGAGGCAAATGGTATGTTGGCCTTCATTGCAAGAGGATTTGAGTTCAGAAATAGGGATGTCTTACTGCAGTTACCCAGGGCCTTGGTGAGACCATATCTGGAGTATTGTGTGCAGTTTTGGTCTCCCTACCTAAGACTTGCCACAGAGGGAGTGCAGCAAAGGTTCACTAGGCTGACACCAGGGATGGCAGGACTGCACTCAGACGCTTTCCACAAAGGTCCACCTCTAGAGTTTTGATCTTTCCTTCCGATGTTCCTCTCATCTGGATCGCCATTTACATTCGAGATTTGCCTTCCATGCACGCACACACTCAGATACTCAGCCGTGCCAACAGAACACTACTGCTTCACAGGTGTGTAGTAAGAAGTCAAAAATTTTTGGCTGTCTCCTTGGATCTTCTGGCTTCTCACAAGCCCACTTTGCCTTGATTTTGTTCCCTACAGCTTTCGCTCTTTAATTTGGAGCCTTTTCCTCTGCTCCTTACTTCAACTTCATTGAACAGGATCTGTTCCAGATTCCCTGTCCCTGTTCCTTGACTTAGCTGTCGTCATGGAACCTTTTCCTGTCCCCACTCCCTGGTCCTGGGACTTTCTTTTGTTCTTTTGGGAAATCTGCTCTCTGCAATTCCCTCTCCTGTCCAGCTTCCTCACCTGTGGTATCCACAAACCAACTGAACTTAAACTGCTTTTCTGTTTCTGTCTGTCGGTCTCCTTTTGCTAGGCAACAGCACAGTTTTCTACTTCGTTTTAACTTCCTTAAACCACTTCAAGCGTCGTAAAACCTCATTAAAATGCAGGTATACAAACAAACCCACAGACTTGCAGGCAATATTCTCCCAGAGAAAAACCCTAAATGAAACTAGACCCAGGTTTCACCCTTTTAACCCACAAATAAAACATATAAATTAAAGCTAAAACTTAAACTTAAAGCTATAGTTTATTCCTAACACCCAGCAATACAAATTAAACTTATTTAAAACTGTTTGTAGTATACATAAATGATTTGGAGGAAAATGTAACTGGGCTAATTAGTAAGTTTGCAGACAACACTAAAGTTGGAGGAGTTGCAGATAGTGAAGAGGATTGTCAAAGGATACAACGGGATATAGATTGGTTGGAGACTTGGGCGGAGAAATGGCAGATGGAGTTTAATCCGGACAAATGCGAGGTAATGCATTTTGGAAGGTCTAATACGGGTAGGAATTATACAGTAAATGGCAGAACCCTTAAGTGCATCGACGGGCAGAGGGATCTGGGTGTACAGGTCACTGAAAGTGGCAACGCAGGTGGATAAGGTAGTCAGGAAGGCATATGGCATGCTTGCCTTCATCGGCAGGGGTATTGAGTATAAAAGCTGGGAAGTCATGCTGCAGCTGTACAGAACCTTGGTTAGGTCACACTTGGAATATTGCGTGCAATTCTGGTCACCACATTACTAGAAGGATATGGAGGCATTGAAGAGGGTGCAGAGGAGGTTTACCAGGATGCTGCCTGGTCTGGAGGTTATTAGCTATGAGGAGAGGTTGGAGAAACTCTGATTGTTCTCACTAGAGTGACGGAGATTGAGGGGCGACTTAATTGAAGTTTACAAAATTATGAGTGGCATGGACAGAGTAGATAGTCAGAAGCTTTTTCCCAGGGTAGAAGAGTCAATTACTAGGGGACATAGATTTAAGGTGAGAGGAGAAAACTATAGAGGAGATGTGCGGGGCAAGTTTTTTACGCAGAGGGTAGTGAGTGTCTGGAATTCGCTGCCAGAGGAGGTGGTGGAAGCAGGTACGATAGTGGAGTTTAAGAGGCAGCTTGACAAATACATGAATAGGATGGGAATAGAGGGATACGGATACCGGAATTGCAAAATGTTTTAATTTGACAGGCAATATGATCGGCACAGGCTTGGAGGGCCGAAGGGCCTGTTCCTGTGCTGTACTTTTCTTTGTTCTTTGTAACTCGAGTTCCTAACACAACACAGGTGTTGAATGACCTTCATGCATCTGTCTCTGTTTGCAGATTCTTGACCAGAGCCTCCCAGGTTCACAGCCCTGTCCCCGTTGCCAGTTCTCTATCACCACAGGACTTGCAAATGGACCCTGACATATATAATGTGATAGAATTTACCCTGCAATTTGAGAGGAAAAAGCTGGAATCAAATGTAACGGTATTACAGTTGAATAAAGGCAACTACAGAGGCATAAGGGAGGAGCTGGCCAGAATCGACTGGGAGATGAGCCTAGCAGGAAAGACAGTGGAACAGCAATTGCAGGAGTTTCTGGGAGTAATTTGGTAGACACAGCAAAAATTCATCCCTAGGAAGAAGAAGCAGACTAAAGGGAGGACGAGGCAACCATGGCTGACGAGGGAAGTCAGGGACAGCATAAAAGCTAAAGAGAAAGCATACAATGCGGCGAAGAGCAGTGGGAAACCAGGGGATTGGGAAGCCTACAAAGACCAACAGAAGACAATTAAAAAAGAAATAAGGAGGGAGAAGATTAAATATGAGGGTAAACTTGCCAGTAATATAAAAGTAGATTGCAAGAGTTTTTTTAGATATATAAAGTGTAAGAGAGAGGCAAAAGTGGACATTGGGCAGCTGGAAAATGACACTGGAGAAGTAGTAGTGGGGAACAAAGAAATGGTGGAGGAACTGAATAGGTACTTTGCGTCAGTCTTCACAGTGGAAGACACAAGTAACATCCCCAAAGTTCAAGAGAGTCGGGGGGCAGAGGTAAGTATGGTGGCCATTACCAAGGAGAAGGTGCTAGGAAAACTGAAAGGTCTGAAGGTGGATAAATCACCTGGACCAGATGGATTACACCCCAGAGTTCTGAAGGAGATAGCTGAAGAGATAGTGGAGGCGTTAGTGGTGATCTTTCAGAAATCACTGGAGTCAGGCAGGGTCCCAGAGGACTGGAAAATCGCTAATGTAACCCCCCTGTTTAAGAAGGGAGTGAGGCAAAAGACGGGAAATTACAGGCCAATTAGCCTGACCTCGGTCGTTGGTAAGATTTTAGAATCCATTATTAAGGATGAGATTTCAGAATACTTGGAAGTGCATGGTAAAATAGGGCAAAGTCAGCACAGTTTCATCAAGGGGAGGTCATGCCTGACAAATCTGTTAGAATTCTTTGAGGAGATAACGAGTAGGTTAGACAAAGGAGAGCCAATGGATGTTATCTACTTGGACTTCCAGAAGGCCTTTGACAAGGTGCCGCACAGGAGGCTACTCAGTAAGATAAGAGCCCATGGTGTTAGAGGCAAGGTACTAGCATGGATAGAAGATTGGCTGTCTGGCAGGAGGCAGAGAGTGGAGATAAGGGGGTCCTTCTCAGGATGGCGGCCGGTGACTAGTGGAGTTCTGCAAGGGTCAGTGTTGGGACCACAGCTTTTCACTTTATACATTAATGATCTAGATGAAGGAACTGAGGGCATCCTGGCTAAGTTTGCAGATGATACAGAGATTGGTGGAGGGACAGGTAGTATTGAGGAGGCAGGGAGACTGCAGAAGGATTTGGACAGGTTAGGAGAATGGGCAAAGAAGTGGCAGATGGAATACAACGTGGGGAAGTGTGAGGTCATACACTTTGGTAGGAAGAATAGAGGCATAGACTATTTTCTAAATGGGGAGAGAATTCAGAAGTCTGGAGTGCAAAGGGACTTGGGAGTCCTAGTCCAGGATTCTCTTAAGGTTAACTTGCAGGTTGAGTTGGTAGTTAGGAAGGCACATGCAATGTTGGCATTTATTTCAAGAGGACTAGTATATAAAAGCAGGGATGTGCTGCTGAGGCTTTATAAGGCTCTGGTCAGACCACATTTAGAATATTGTGAGCAATTTTGGGTCCCGAATCTCAGGAAGGATGTGCTGGCCCTGGAGAGGGTCCAGAGGAGGTTCACGAGAATGATCCCAGGAATGAAAGGCTTAACATATGAGGAACGTTTGAGGACTCTGGGTCTATACTCGATGGAGTTTAGAAAGATATGGGGGGATCTGATTGAAACTTACTGAATACTGAAAGGCCTGGATAGAGTGGACGTGGGGAAGATGTTTCCATTAGTAGAGAGACAAGGACCCGAGGGCACAGCCTCAGAGTAAAGGGAAGACCTTTTAGAACAGAGATGAGGAGAAACTTCTTTAGCCAGAGAGTGGTGAATCTGTGGAATTCATTGCCACAGAAGGCTGTGGAGGCCAGGTCATTGAGTGTATTTAAGACCGAGATAGATAGGTTCTTGATTGGTAAGGGGATCAAAGGTTACGGGGAGAAGGCAGGAGAATGGGGTTGAGAAACTTATCAGCCATGATTGAATGGCGGAGCAGACTCGATGGGCCGAATGGCCTAACTTCTGCTCCTATGTCTTATGGTCTAAGCCTGCACATGACTGTTTAATGTGGGGACCATGGGTCAGCATCATTGTCCACATGATTTTGAGTGGTTGGTGATCAGATTTCAGTGTCATGTCAAACCACGATGACTGGGACCACCTTGCTACTGCAGCCTTCTTTCACGTTAGCTGGTGAGACGCACAGTCTTCCTTTTGCCTGTTCTGCATTTGAGGACTTTTTCAACCGCACTTTGTCTGGCATCTGCTCCCGACCTTGATGCCATTAACGGCCCTACCAGGAGCAAGGAACTCCCGATGGCATCACTCAAGGGACCATTGGCGCAAGCCTCTCTACCATGTCATCCTGTTGCGGTGTTGATCAGTGCAGTAATCCTGTTGCGGTCTTGAATCAGTGCAGTAATCCTGTTGTGGTCTTGATCAGTGCAGTAATCCTGTTGCGGTCTTGAATCAGTGCAGTAATCCTGTTGCGGTCTTGAATCAGTGCAGTAATCCTGTTGCGATCTTGAATCAGTGCAGTAATCCTGTTGCGGTCTTGAATCAGTGCAGTAATCCTGTTGCGGTGTTGATCAGTGCAGTAATCCTGTTGCGGTCTTGAATCAGTGCAGTAATCCTGTTGCGGTCTTGAATCAGTGCAGTAATCCTGTTGTGGTCTTGAATCAGTGCAGTAATCCTGTTGCGGTCTTGAATCAGTGCAGTAATCCTGTTGCGGTCTTGAATCAGTGCAGTAATCCTGTTGCGGTCTTGATCAGTGCAGTAATCCTGTTGTGGTCTTGATCAGTGCAGTAATCCTGTTGTGGTCTTGAATCAGTGCAGTAATCCTGTTACGGTCTTGAATCAGTGCAGTAATCCTGTTGTGGTCTTGATCAGTGCAGTAATCCTGTTGTGGTCTTGATCAGTGCAGTAATCCTGTTGTGGTCTTGATCAGTGCAGTAACC
Source organism: Cetorhinus maximus (assembly GCF_964194155.1). NCBI lineage: Eukaryota > Metazoa > Chordata > Chondrichthyes > Lamniformes > Cetorhinidae > Cetorhinus > Cetorhinus maximus. The sequence continues at coordinate 158,034,928 of NC_135884.1, forward strand.
ACTTTGCAGTGTTGATCAATTCTGGCTGCTCTAGTCTCTTGAGCAGAGCGCCATCTGCAGCCGCTGGATTCTGGAGAGACAGGAGAGATATAACAGCTGATCGGTTCCCAGGTCCGGGACTGGGAGATGTTCAACATTTCAAGTTAAGCTGCCCTTCGATGTTGCTGCATGGATGAAACTTCTGCCAGTGTCCGGGTGCCACCTTATCAAAGACACATCAGGAAGCTTTTAATTTAAGTGCCAAGATTCATGCTTTAACCAATTAGTTACACAGGGCTCACTGTTTCACTTCAGGGGGCAGGAGCTGGAACAGATTCATTTGGTTTTTATACATTACCAAGGTCACCTATTCCCACATTTTACAATAGGAATAGGATGTTTGCAGTATAAAAGGCATTTGAGCTATTGAAACTGGGCTGGCTGTTCCCCAATCAACCCCAATTTATCCCACTGCCCCATAGCCCTGTATTAATCCCAAACTAACCCCTGTATTAATCCCAAATTAATCCCTGTATTAATCCCAAACTAATCCCTGTATTAATCCCAAACTAATCCCTGCATTAATCCAAAACTAATCTCTGTATTAATCCCAAAGTAATCCCTGCATTAATCCCAAACTAACCCCTGTATTAATCCCAAAGTAATCCCTGTATTAATCCCAAACTAACCCCTGTATTAATCCCAAAGCAATCCCTGTATTAATCCCAAACTAACCCCTGTATTAATCCTAAACTAACCCCTGTATTAATCCAAAACTAATCCCTGTATTAATCCCAAACTAACCCCTGTATTAATCCCAAACTAACCCCTGTATTAATCCCAAACTAGCCCTTGTATTAATCCCAAACTAACCCCTGTATTAATCTGAAACGAATCTCTGTATTAATCCCAAAGTAATCCCTGTATTAATCCCACACTAACCCCTGTATTAATCCCAAAGTAATCCCCGTATTAATCCCAAACTAACCCCTGTATTAATCCCAAACTAACCCCTGTATTAATCCCAAAGTAATCCCTGTATTAATCCCAAACGAATCTCTGTATTAATTCCAAACTAACCCCTGTATTAATCCCAAACTAGCCCCTGTATTAATCCCAAACGAATCTCTGTATTAATTCCAAACTAACCCCTGTATTAATCCCAAACTAGCCCCTGTATTAATCCCAAACGAATCTCTGTATTAATCCCAAACTAACCCCCGTATTAATCCCAAACTAGCCCCTGTATTAATCCCAAAGCAATCCCTGTATTAATCCCAAACTAACCCCTGTATTAATCCCAAACTAGCCCCTGTATTAATCCCAAAGTAATCCCTGTATTAATCCCAAACTAACCCCTGTATTAATCCCAAAGCAATCCTTGTATTAATCCCAAACTAACCCCTGTATTAATCCTAAACTAACCCCTGTATTAATCCCAAATTAATCCCAAACTAACCCCTGTATTAATCCCAAACTAACCCCTGTATTAATCCCAAACTAACCCCTGTATTAATCCCAAAGTAATCCCTGTATTAATCCCAAACTAACCCCTGTATTAATCCCAAAGTAATCCCTGTATTAATCCCAAACTAACCCCTGTATTAATCCCAAACTAACCCCTGTATTAATCCCAAAGTAATTCCTGTATTAATCCCAAACTAACCCCTGTATTAATCCCAAAGTAATCCCCGTATTAATCCCAAACTAACCCCTGTATTAATCCCAAACTAACCCCTGTATTAATCCCAAAGTAATCCCTGTATTAATCCCAAACTAGCCCCTGTATTAATCCCAAACTAGCCCCTGTATTAACCCCAAACGAATCTCTGTATTAATCCCAAACTAACCCCTGTATTAATCCCAAACTAACCCCTGTATTAATCCCAAACGAATCTCTGTATTAATCCCAAACTAACCCCTGTATTAATCCCAAACTAACCCCTGTATTAATCCCAAACTAACCCCTGTATTAATCCCAAACTAATCCAATTGACCTGCTCTTTCCCCAGAGCCCTGTATCAATCAATCCCGTTGCCTCCCACTCTCTCCCTGTGGCTGTTATCAATATAAAACTATTGGGTTTGAGTTAATAGAAGCTGATGTTTCAGTGCAATGTCAGGAATGCTGCTCCTTGGACTTCTCAGTTTCTGCTCGGTTTTCCCATAAAAAAAAATCTTTCCTCAAGTGACAAGTGCTTCTTTTGCCAATCAGTTTCCATCATTCACTAACCCCTGAGCTACTGGCTCCCCACCTCCCTCCATCTCTCTTCTGCACTCCTGTTTTTTTTCATTTGTCCTGTCTCATTTCCCATTTTCCTTTCATCTCTCCTTCAGTTGCCTGTCTCTTTCCCCCTCTCTGTATCGCTCGTTGCCTTTATCTTTCCCTCTACCTCTCCTCCCTTTATCTTTGCCTTTTCTCTCTCTCTCTCTCCCTCCCCCTTTACCTATCCCGGTGACGTGAGGAGGATGTTGCTGCTGGATGGAGAGAGGAGGATCCTTCACTGAGCTCCCACCCTCCCTGTCCTCCGCTGCTGTTTGAGGAGTAAAGTTATTGCGGTTCAGACAATCCCGAGGAGCGGAGCCCCGGCTGCGGTGAATGGGCAGAGGTGAGTGAGGGAGGGAGGCGGGGGGAATCTGGGATCCGGGATCCCATCAATGGACCGGGATCAGTTGCTCCAGATGCAGTTTGGGCTTCACCTTGGACACGGTCCGGGCTCCGCTCCGAGCCGCTGGGGGTGACCGGGGAAGGGAGACCGGTGGCCGGTCCCTGGAGCCGGGGCAGCCGAGATGCGGGTTCCCAGCCTCCGCCTCCTCCCCGAAGCCCGTCCCTGTCCCTGTCTCTTTGTCCCAGCCTCAAGCTCAGCTCCCAAACCGGGAAAACCCCATCTGTCCCGGGAAAAGCTCGGGGATGGAACAGCAAATCTGACAGTCGGAGGGGGGCCATTCGGCCCATCGAGTCCATGCCCGCTCCCGAGAGCAATCCCTGGAAATTTACCCCCCTCCAGTCTCCTTCCCAAATCATTGATGCTTCAGGGTTTCCCGCACCAGCCGCTCGGAGGCAGCCGGTCCCGGGGAGACATCCCGCCCTCGGCCAATGGGAACCGCTTCCCTTTGTCTCATCCATCCCAACCTGTCCTCACCCTCCTACCCCTCACCCTCCACCCCTCACCCTCCACCCCTCACCCTCCACCCCTCACCCTCCTACCCCTCACCCTCCTACCCTCACCCTCCACCCTCCAACCCCTCACCCTCCTACCCCTCACCCTCCACCCCTCACCCTCCACCCCTCACCCTCCTACCCCTCACCCTCCAACCCTCACCCTCCTACCCCTCACCCTCCTACCCTCACCCTCCACCCCTCACCCCTCACCCTCCTACCCCTCACCCTCCAACCCTCACCCTCCACCCCTCACCCCTCACCCTCCTACCCCTCACCCTCCAACCCTCACCCTCCAACCCTCACCCTCCAACCCCTCACCCTCCACCCCTCACCCTCCTACCCCTCACCCTCCACCCCTCACCCTCCTACCCTCCCTCCTACCCCTCACCCTCCACCCCTCACCCTCCACCCCTCACCCTCCTAC
>NC_135884.1:158038692-158171192 GCF_964194155.1 Cetorhinus maximus
AGGAGTCGAGAGAGGGAGGGAGCGCAGGAGTCGAGAGGGAGGGAGCGCAGGAGTCGAGAGAGGGAGGGAGCGCAGGAGTCGAGAGGGAGGGAGCGCAGGAGTCGAGAGAGGGGGAGCGCAGGAGTCGAGAGGGAGGGAGCGCAGGAGTCGAGAGGGGGGAGCGCAGGAGTCGAGAGGGAGGAGCGCAGGAGTCGAGAGAGGGAGGGAGCGCAGGAGTCGAGAGGGGGGAGCGCAGGAGTCGAGAGGGGGGGAGCGCAGGAGTCGAGAGGAGGGGGAGCGCAGGAGTCGAGAGGGAGGGAGCGCAGGAGTCGAGAGAGGGAGGGAGCGCAGGAGTCGAGAGGGAGGAGCGCAGGAGTCGAGAGGGGGGAGCGCAGGAGTCGAGAGAGGGGGAGCGCAGGAGTAGAGAGGGGGAGGGGGGAGGCAGGAGTCGAGAGGGAGGGAGCGCAGGAGTCAGAGAGGGAGGGAGGGCAGGAGTAGAGAGGGAGGGAGGGCAGGAGTCGAGAGGGGGGAGCGCAGGAGTCGAGAGGGGGGAGCGCAGGAGTCGAGAGGGAGGGAGCGCAGGAGTCGAGAGAGGGAGGGAGCGCAGGAGTCGAGGAGGAGGGAGCGCAGGAGTCGAGAGAGGGAGGGGAGCGCAGGAGTCGAGAGGGAGGGAGCGCAGGAGTCGAGAGGGGAGGGAGCGCAGGAGTCGAGAGAGGGAGGGAGCGCAGGAGTCGAGAGAGGGGGAGCGCAGGAGTCGAGGAGGGGGAGCGCAGAGTCGAGAGGGGGGAGCGCAGGAGTCGAGAGGGAGGGAGCGCAGGAGTCGAGAGAGGGAGGGAGCGCAGGAGTCGAGAGAGGGGAGGGAGCGCAGGAGTCGAGAGAGGGAGGGAGCGCAGGAGTCGAGAGAGGGAGGGAGCGCAGGAGTCGAGAGAGGGAGGGAGCGCAGGAGTCGAGAGGGAGGGAGCGCAGGAGTCGAGAGGGGGAGCGCAGGAGTCGAGAGAGGGAGGGAGCGCAGGAGTCGAGAGAGGAGGGAGCGCAGGAGTCGAGAGAGGGAGGGAGCGCAGGAGTCGAGAGGGAGGGAGCGCAGGAGTCGAGAGAGGGAGGGAGCGCAGGAGTCGAGAGGGAGGGAGCGCAGGAGTCGAGAGAGGGGGAGCGCAGGAGTCGAGAGGGAGGAGCGCAGGAGTCGAGAGGGGGGAGCGCAGGAGTCAGAGAGGGAGGGAGCGCAGGAGTCGAGAGAGGGAGGGAGCGCAGGAGTCGAGAGGGAGGGAGCGCAGGAGTCGAGAGGGGGAGCGCAGGAGTCGAGAGGGGGAGCGCAGGAGTCGAGAGGAGGGAGCGCAGGAGTCGAGAGAGGGAGGGAGCGCAGGAGTCGAGAGGGGGAGCGCAGGAGTTGAGAGAGGGGGAGCGCAGGAGTCGAGAGGGAGGGAGCGCAGGAGTCGAGAGAGGGAGGGAGCGCAGGAGTCGAGAGAGGGAGGGAGCGCAGGAGTCGAGAGGGAGGGAGCGCAGGAGTCGAGAGAGGGAGGGAGCGCAGGAGTCGAGAGAGGGAGGGAGCGCAGGAGTCGAGAGAGGGAGCGCAGGAGTCGAGAGAGGGAGGGAGCGCAGGAGTCGAGAGAGGGAGGGAGCGCAGGAGTCGAGAGAGGGAGGGAGCGCAGGAGTCGAGAGAGGGAGGGAGCGCAGGAGTCGAGAGAGGGAGGGAGCGCAGGAGTAGAGGGGGGAGCGCAGGAGTAGAGAGAGGGAGGGAGCGCAGGAGTAGAGAAGGAGGGAGCGCAGGAGTCGAGAGGGAGAGAAAGGGAGTGAGTGAATGAATAGAGAAAGGGAGTGGCAGTGGGAATTGGAGTAGGGATGAAGCAGGTGGAGCAGGAATGGTATTAAGATAAGAAGAAATAAGTGTTGTGGGTTGGAGCTGAAAGGGTTGATACCTCAGGACAGTCCTGTTTGTGGCTTCTCTGTGGAAGGAAGTAGAAAGTGGGCTGTGAGGGATTAGGGAAGTATTTTTAAGCTAATGTTTTACAGTTTCATTTGTTTTAAATACCTAATAGAGGGATTTAAAATGATGAAAGATTTTGATAGTACTGACAGAGACAATCTTTCCATTTGTCATTAAGAGCATAACTGGAGCTCGTGGTTATAAGATAATCAGTAAGAAATCCAATGGGGAATTCAGGAGAATCTTCTTCATCCAGAGAGTGGTGAGAAATTGGAACTGACCACCATGTGGAGCGGTTGGAGTGAATAACATAGACACATTTAAGAATCAGAGTTAAACAGCACAGATACAGGCCCTTCAGCCCATTGAGTTCATGCCGACCATCAAGCACCTATCGATTCCAATCCCATTTTCCAGCACTTGGCCTATAGCCCTGTATGCTTTGGTGTTTCAAGTGCTCATCTAAATACTTCTTAAATGTTGTGAGTGTTCCTGCCCCACCACCACCTCAGGCAGAGGAGGCTAGATAAGCACATTTGGGTGAAGGGAATAGCGTGTTAGGATGTAGGATAGGAGGAGCCTGGCGTGGTCTGGTTCAGCTGAATGGCCTAATTCTATGCTGTACATTTTGTGTAATTCTCTGTCACTGCACTTCCCTGACCATCCCACATTAATGCTGGATATTCACTGGCTTTCTCTATCTTTCCCATTACAGAACATGTCCTGTGAGAGATTCTGTACTGCTCTCCGAATCATAGCAAGCACCTTGTTTGCCTTGTCGGTGCTGGCAGCCATTACCTGCACCTACGTGAAGGGTTATCAGTTTGGCTACACGGAGAATTACCACCTGTCCTTTGGGCTGTACGGGGCCATCCTCGCCCTCCACCTCTTTATTCAGAGTCTCTTCGCTTTCCTGGAGCACAGGAAGATGAGGAAAGAAAATCGACCCCTCAAACTTAACAAGTCGGTCGCTCTTTGTATTGCTGCTTACCAGGAGGACCCAGATTATCTGAAGAAATGTCTGATGTCAGTGAAGCGGATCGCATATCCCAACCTCAAGGTGGTGATGGTCATTGACGGCAACAGCGATGAAGACTTTTATATGATGGAGATATTCAATGAGCTCATGGGCTTGGAGAGCACTGGCTCCTATGTCTGGAAGAGTAATTACCATGAGATGGGGACCGGAGAAACGCATATTACCTTCAGTGAAGGCAAGAGGAGGGTCGAGGAAACCGTGACTCAGTCTAAATTCTCCTGCATCATGCAGAAGTGGGGAGGGAAGCGAGAGGTGATGTACACAGCATTCGCTGCACTTGGCGACTCCGTGGATTATATACAGGTGGGGCTGATGTACTCGGGAACAGAGTCGAGGTTTTACTGTTACCCAAAATTTGATTGAGGCAGATTTTTATTGGGGCACTGTCCACACAGCATTCCTATAACAGGTGATGAGGCAACAATCCCAGCTCCTCCCATTGAGAGACAATGTTCAGAATTAACTCCAGTAGGAAGAATAGAAAAGCTGAATATTTTAAATGAGAAAACTATTAAATGTTGGCTCAGAACGATTTGGGTATCCTCATACATTATTACACAACAAATGATTAAGTCTGCACTGAGTTCTGCTTCAGTGCGCAGAGTATGAAACAGAGTTTGGTGAGTAAGGAAGTTCGGTGAAGAGGAGAACTTTAAATTTATGAAGAAAAATAAATTTGATTAACACAATAAAGATGGCAGGACAGGTGATGTGTCATGGCTGCAGCTTGTGGGAGCTCCTGGTTGCCACTGTAATCCATGGCAACCAGGCATACAGTAAGTGTCTGCGGCTTGAGGAGATTCAGCTAAGAGTCATTGAGTTGGAGGCTGAGCTGCAGACACTGCGATGCATCAGGGAGGGGAAAAGTTACCTGGAAACTTTGTTCCAGAAGGCGGTCACACCGCTTAGATTAGCATTGTGTGATTTGGTCAGTGGTCAGGGACAGGAGGGTGTGACTGCGAGTCAGGCAGCTAAGGGGATCGAGAAGGTGGGAGTGGAAGAGCCTCAGTCCTTGCAATTGAACGACAAATTCAAAGTTTGTGCAGCTTCTATGGACAAGAACAAGGGCTGCAGTGTATATGAGCAGGTTGATCGTGGCCCCATGGTACAGGAAGCCATTCAAGTGGGGGGAGTTAAAAGGAATGTAGTGATAGTAGGGGACAGTAAAGTCAGGAGGATTGACACTGTTCTCTGCAGCAAAGAACGAGAGTCCAAGCGGCTAAGTTGCCTGCCCGGTGCCAGAGTTCAGGACATCTGCTCAGGGCTGGAGAGGAACTTGCAGTGGGAGGGGGACAATCCAGTTGTCGTGGTCCATGTAGGTACCAACGACATAGGTAAGGCTAGGAAAGAGGTTCTGCATAAGGAGTATGAGGAACTAAGCACTAAATTAAAAAGCAGAACCTCAAATGTAATCATCTGTCTGTGCAAAATGGCATAGGGTGAATAAGATCAGAGAGATGAATGCATGGCTCAAAGACTGGTGAGGGAGAAGTGGGTTCCAATTTGTGAGGTACTGGCAACAGTACTGGGGAAAGTGGAGGCTGTACCATTGGGATGGACTTCACCTGAACCGTGCTGAGACCAGTGTTCTGGAGAGTCGGATAGCTTGGGAAGTAGAGAGGACTTTAAACTAAATAGCGGGTGGAAGGATCATATAGGGGAAGATTGAGTAAATTAAAGGAAAATGACAAGGGATTAGATTAAAGTAGCAACAAAGCTAATAATGATAATTAGAGTATGCAGGAAGGGACAGTAATTGCAAACTTTAAAGTGTGCCAGCAGATAGAGCCAGAGTTTACAAAAACAAGTAAAAAAAAACTGAATTCAGGTCTCTGTATCTGAATACCCGCAGCATTCGCAATAAAACAGATGAACTATCTGCTCAAATAGAAATTCATACGTATGACCTGATAGTCATTACAGAGACATGGCTACAAGGAAACCAAAGCTGGGACCTGAATATCTAAGGGTATGTGACATTCAGGAAGGACAGGAAGCTGGGAAAGGTGGTGAGGTAGCTCTGTTAATTAAAGAGGGCTTTAGTACTGTAGTGAACGATGGCCTTAGTTTTAAAGATCAAAACATAGAATTAGTTTGGGTGAAACTAAGAAACATCAAGGGATAGAAACATTGGTGGGAATTGTTTGTAGGCCACCAAACTGCAATGGTAATGTGAATCACAGTATAAGTCAGGAAATTAGAGGTGCATGTAACATGGTTAATGTAGTAATCGTGAGGGATTTCAATCTACATATAGACTGGGTAAACCTAATTAGTACCAATGTTGTGGAGGTCTTGGAATTCTTAATGTATGCGAGATGGTTTTCTAGAGCAGTACATTGAGGAACCAACTTGGGAACAGGTTATTTTAGATCTAGTTTCAGTGCTGCTTTATGCTCTCGTCTGGACCTGGAAAAATTTATCAATTTTGCTTCCAATTTCCACCCCTCCATCACCTTCATGTGGTCCAATTCCGACATTTCCCTTCCCTTCCTTGACCTCTCTGTCTCTATTTCTGGTGATAGACTGTCCACCAATATTCTCTACAAGCCTACCAACTCCCACAGATACCTCGACTACAGCTCCTCACACCCCGCTTCCTGTAAGGACTCCATCCCATTCTCTCAGTTCCTTCGCCTCCGTAGCATCTGTTCTGATGATGCCAATTTCCAAAACGGCACTTCTGACATGTCTTCCTTCTTCCTTAACCGAGGTTTCACCCCCACTGTGGTTGACAGGGCCCTCAACTGTGTCCGATCCATCTCCTGCACCTCTGCCCTCACACCTTCCTCTCCCTCCCAGAATCATGATAGGGTCCCCCTTGTCCTCACTTTTCACCCCACCACCCTCTGCATTCAAAGGATCATCCTCCGCCATTTCCGCCAACTCCAGCATGATGCCACCACCAAACACATCTTCCCTTCACCTCCCCATGCAGCATTCTGTAGGGACTGTTCCCTTCGGGACAGCCTGGTCCACTCCTCCATCACTCCCTATACCTCAATCCCCTCCCACGGCACCTTCCCATGCGACCGCAGAAGATGCAACACCTGCCCCTTCACTTCCCCTCTCCTCACCACCCAAGGGCCCAAACACTTCTTTCAAGTGAAGCAGCATTTCACTTGCACGTCCCTCAATTTGGTCTACTGCATTCGCTGCTCCCAATGCAGTTTCCTCTACATTGGAGAGACCAAACGCAGACTGGGTGACCGCTTTGCGGAACACCTTCGGTCTGTCCGCAAGCATTACCCAGACCTCCCTGTCGCTTGCCATTTCAACACCCACCCTGCTCTCATGCCCACATGTTCGTCCTTGGCCTGCTGCATTGTTCCAGTGAAGCTCACTGCAAACTGGAGGAACAGCACCTCATCTTCCGACTAGGCACTTTACAGCCTTCCGGACTTAACATTGAGTTCAACAATTTTAGATCATGAACTCTCTCCCCCACCCCCACCCCTTTTTGATTCCCTTTTTTCAATATTCATTTTTATTTTTTATCCACTTATTTTTATTTGTTTTCATTTTTATTCATTGTTTTATCCCCATCTTTTATCCTATTTTCGATCTTTTTTCCCACACTGTCCCCTCCCCCCACCCCATCCCCACTAGGGCCATTTGTCACTTGTTCATGTTGTTTTTTCCAAGTGCTTACCTTTGTCCTGCTTTACCACATTCTGCTTTCTGATCTTAATGTCACCATCAGCACCTCCTTTAGCCAGTACCACTATCATTAACACCCCTTTGTCCTTTTGTTCATCACATCTTTCGCAATCTCTCCTTTGCCTCCACCTATCGCTGGCCTTCTATCCAGCTTCACCTGCTCCATCCCCCTTAAACAGTATAAATTTCATCACATTTTTACTTCTCTTTAGCTCTCAAGAAGAGTCATATGGACTCGAAACGTTAACTCTGTTTTTCTCTCCACAGATGCTGTTAGACCTGCTGAGTTTTTCCAGCATTTTATGTTTTTGTTCCAACTTCTTCAATCTATCTGAATTAACTGAAGTTCCTTATCCCTGGAACCATTCTTGTGAATATTTTCACGGAATCACAGAATCACAGTGCAGAAGAGGCCTTTCGGCCCATCGAGTCTGCACTGACATGTGAGAAACACCTGACCTACCTACCTAATCCCATTTACCAACACTTTCTCTAATGCCTTCACATGGTCATCCAGTCTGCGTTTGGTCTCTCGAATGTAGAGGAAACCGCATTGGGAGCAGCGAATGCAGTAGACTAAATTGAGGGAAGTGCAAGTGAAATGCTGCTTCACTTGAAAGGAGTGTTTGAGGCCTTGGGCAATGAGGAGGGAGGAGATAAAGGGGCAGGTGTTGTACCTTCTGCAATTGCATGGAAAGGTGCCGTGGAAGGGGGTTGAGGTGTAGGGGGTGATGGAAGAGTGGACCTCTGCACTCTCTCTAATGCCTTCACATCTTACCTAAAGTGTGTATCCCAGAACTGGACGCAATACTCCAGCTGAGGCTGAGCCAATGTTTTACGCAAGTTACTCCAAAGAGAACAACCTCAGCTTCTCTAAACTAAGCTTGTATATAAACAACCCCCGCTCCTGCCAACTCCCCCTGCCTATCCTTGAAACCATTCAATAAATCTCCTCTGCACCCCCTCAAAGGCTTCACATCTTCCGAAAGTGCGGTGACCAGAACTGGACGCAATACTCTAGTTGGGGCCAAATTAGAGCTTTTTAAAGATTCAACATAGCTTCTCTGCTTTTGTGCTCACTGTTTCTAATTATGAAGCCCAAGAATCCAAATGTTTTGCTAACTACTTTCTCAATATGTCAAAGATCGATGCACATGCACCCCCATGTCCCTCTGACCCTGCACACTCTTTAGGACAGTGTCAGTAAGTCTGTATTAGTACTACTTTCTCAAGGGCAATTATGGATGGAGAATAAATACTGGCATTGCCAGCGATGCCCACATCCACTGGACAAATATAAAAACGTCCCACTTCTGTGGCAGTTGTACTCATGACTTAAAAATGGTCCTGACATCTGGAAAAAAACTAAGATGGGAAAATCCAGCCCACTATCTAGCCTGGGGAAACAGCCTCTCGGCATCTACTCTGTCAAGCCCTCTCAAAATGTTATGCTTCAATGAGATCACCCCTCATTCTTCTAAACTCCAGGGAATATAGGCCAGTACTACTCAATCCCTCCTCATAGGACAGCAATCTTTTTCCAGAAATCAGCCTATTGAACCTTTGTTTGCAGATGTTACGAAGATTGGAAACGTTGTCAACTGTGATGAGAATAGTAGTGAACTTCAAAAGGACATAGACATGTTGGTGGATTGGGCAGACAAGTGGCAGATGAAGTTCAATGCAGGGAAGTGTGAGGTGATTGATTTTGGCAGGAAGAATGTGGAGAGACAGTATAAAATAAAGGGCGAAACTCAAAAGGAGGTGCAGGAACAGAGGGACCTTGGTGTATACGTACATAGGTCATTGAAGATGGCAGGTCATGTTGAGAGAGCAGTTAATAAAGCATATAGTATCTTAGGCTTTATTAATAGGGGCATTGAGCACAAGAGTAAGGAGGTCATGTTGAACTTGTATAAGACACTAGTTAGGCCTCATCTGGAGTACTGCATCCAGTTTGGGCACAATATTTGAGGAAAGATGTGAAGGCATTGGAGAGAGTACAGAGGAGATTCACAAGAATGATTCCCGGGATGAAGAGCTGTAGCTATGAGGATAGATTGGAGTGGATGGGACTGTTTTCCTTGGAGAAAAGAAGGCTGAGAGGAGATTTGATAGAAGTATTCAAGATCCTGAGGGGTATGGACAGAGTAAATAGTGAGAAACTGTTCCCACTTCAGAACATCAAGAACTAGAGGGCACAGATTCAAAATAATTGACAAAAGGAGTAAATGTGATGTGAGGAAAAATTTTTTCACCCAGAGGGTGGTTGGAGTCGGGAACGAACTTCCTGAGAGGGTGGTGGAGGCAGGTTCGATCGAGGTATTCAAAAGGGAATTGTATTGCTACCTGAAAGTAGAGAATGTGCAAGGTTATGGAGTAAAGGCAGGGGAGTGGGACCATGTGAAATGCTCTTTCAGAGAGCCAGTGCAGACTCGATGGGCTGAATGGCCTCCTTTATTGTAAAAATTCTGTGATCTCTCTGCTTCATCCAGAGGTAACTAACAGTGACCAGGAGCCAAAGGGTAGAGGCCCAAGCATTGAGGATCCACAACCACCTCAATAGTGATTGTAATTGAGACTAAATTGGTCAGCGTGGCTCAGATAGTGGACTGTTCTGATGATAGGCACAATGGCCTATCCAATGCCCATCACTGTGTGATTTCTGCCTTCATAAACAAGCTGGAAATAACTGACTCCCTCTGGTTTTTCTCCTCAGGTGTGTGATTCAGACACAGTATTGGACCCAGCCTGTACTGCAGAGATGGTGAGAGTCCTGGATGGAGACCCCAGTGTGGGGGCAGTTGGCGGGGATGTGCAGGTTGGCACAAATTCCTGTTAATGTCTGAACTGTGACAGTTTGAGTAGATTCCTCCAACCAGAAACGATTTCCCTGAAATTGGGCAGAGGGTTGGACCTTCTGTGAAACAGCCATTTGGGGTGGGGTGGGGTGGGGTCGGGTCGGGTGGGGTGGGGCGGTAGAGGGACTGGTTGACCTCTCAGGTGAATAAAAGTTCTAAACTGGGGAAAGGCTAATTTTACTAAGATGAGATACGATTTGGTCCAATTGGACTGGGAGCAGCTACTTGCAGATAAAACTGTGTCAGAGCAGTGGGAGGCATTCAAGGGGGAAATAGCGAGAGTACAGGGCAAATATGTTCCCGTAAAGACAAAGAGGGGGACCAAGTCCGGAGAATTCTAGATGTCAAAGGACATAAAGGTTATGATTAAGGAAAAAAAGAGAAGCTTATGGCAGATACCGAGGGCTCAATACAGCAGAGTCCCGAGAGGAGTATAAAAAGTGCAGAGGGAACTTAGAAAGGAAATTAGGAAAACTAAGAGAGTGTATGAGAAAGCATTTGGTGGTAGAATAAAGGAAAACCTAAAGGGGTTTTTAAATATATATAAAGAGCAAGAGAATAACTAGGGAAAGAGTAGGGCCAATTAGAGACCATAGAGGTAATCTGTGTGTGGACCTGGAAGATGTGGGTACAGTCCTCAATGAATACTTTGCATCAGCCTTCACAATACTTGAGGAAGGATGTGAAGGCATTGGAGATGTACAGAGGAGATTCACAAGAATGATTCCCAGGATGAACAACTGTAGCTATGAGGAGAGGTTGGGACTGTTTTCCTTGGAGAAAAGGTATAGACATCAGGGTGGAGGACTGTGAAATATTAGAGGAAATTAACATAGAGAGAGAGGAGGTACTAGCGGGTTTAGCGGCCTTAAAAGTAGATAAATCCTCAGGCCTGGATGAGATTTATCCCAGGCTGTTGAGAGAGGCAAGGGAAGAGATATCAGAGGCCCTGGCAGTAATTTTCAAATCCTCTCTGGCTACAGGTGAGGTGCCAGAGGACTGGAGGACTGCAAACATTGTCCCATTATTAACAAAGGGAGGAAGGGATAGATCAGGAAATTACAGGCCAGTCAGTCTAACCTCGGTGGTGGGGAAGTTACTAGAAACAATTCTGAGGGCAGAATATATCTGCACTCGGCGAGACATGGATTAATCAGGAATAGTCAGCATGGATTTGTTAAGGGAAGGTCGTGTTTGACAAATTTGATTGAATTTTTTGATGAGGTGACCAGGAGTGTTGATGAGGGTAATGCATTTGATGTGGTCTACATGGACTTTAGCAAGGCTTTTGATAAGACAAGCTGGTCAAGAAAGTAAGAGCCCATGAGATCCAAGGCAAAGTGGCACGTTGGATCCACAATTGGCTGAGAGGCAGGAAGCAGAGGGTGATGGTAGAGGGATATTTCTGTGGTTGGAAATCTGTTTCCAGTGGGGTTCCACAGGGCTCGGTGCTGGGGCTCTTGCTGTTTGTGGTGTACATAAATGATTTGGACGTAAATGTAGGGGGTATGATCAAGAAGTTCGCAGTTCACGTGAAAATTGGTAGGGTGGTAAATAGTGAGGAGGATAGCCATAAACTGCAGGAGGACATCGATGGACTGGTCAGGTGGCCAGAGCAGTGGCAAATGGAATTCAACCCAGAAGAGTGTGAGGTAATGCACTTGGGGAGGGCTAACAAGGCAAAGGATTACACTATGAATGGTAGGACCCTGGAAAGTACTGAAGATCAGAGGGACCTTGGTGTGCATATCCACAGATCCCTGAAGATAGCAGGGCAGATAGATAAGGTGGTTAAGAAAGCAAATGGGATACTTGCCTTTATTAGCCGAGGCATTTAATACAAGAACAGGGAGATTATGCTGGAACTGTATAAAACGCTGGTTAGGCCACAACTGGAGTTGGATATCAGTAAGGATATCAGTAAGATTGAGAGAGTGCAGAGAAGATTTACTAGGATGTTGCCGGGTCTTAAGGAGTTGAGTTACAGGGAAAGATTAAACAGGTTAGGACTTTATTTCTTGGAGTGTAGAAGAACGAGGGGAGATTTGATAGAAGTTTACAAAATTGTGAGGGGTATAGACAGAGTAAATGCGAGTAGGCTCTTTCCACTTAGATTAGGAGAAATAAACACGAGAGGACATGGCTTTAGGGTGAAAGGGGAAAGGTTTAGGGGGTACATTAGGGGGAACGTCTTCACTCAGAGAGTGGTGAGAGTGTGGAACAAGCTACCATCGACGTAGTAAATCGACTCTTAAGTTTTAAGAATAAATTAGATAGATACATGGATGGGAGAGGTCTGGAGGGTTATGGACTAGGTGCAGGTCAATGGGACTAGCGGAATAATATTTCGGCACAGATTAGAAGGGCCGAAGGGCCTGTTTTCTGTGCTGTAATGTTCTATGGTTCTATGGAGTGCTGTGTGCAGTTCTGGTCAGCACATTATAGGAAGAATGTGATGGCACTAGAGAGGGTGCAGAGGAGATTTATCAGGATGCTGCCTGGGCTGGAGGGTCTGAGCTATGCGGAAAGATTGGATAGGCTGGGGTTGTTTTCCTTGAAGCAATGAAGGTTGAGAGGGGACCTGATGGAGGTGTATAAGATTATGAGGGGCATAGATAGGGTGGATAAGAAGGCACTTTTTCCATTAATAGAGGGGTCAATAACCAGGGGGCATAGATTTAAGGTAAGAGGTAGAAGGCTAAGAAGGAGGTTCAGGAGAGACTTTTTCACCCAGAGGGTGGTGGGAGTCTGGAACTCACTGCCTGAAAGGGTGGTTGAGTCAGAAACTCTCGTACAGTTTAAGAAGTATTTAGATATCATTTGCGTCGCCATAGCCTCCAGGGCTATGGACCAAGCGCTGGAAAATGGGATTAGTGTAGTCAGATCTTTTCCAGCATTTCCTGTTTTGATTTCAGCTTTTTCTGCCCTTGTTTCAGGTTTGCAGGAACTCTAGGAAGTTGTTTTTACCCCATTAACCAGTCTCTCCATTGCTGTCTCAATTAACCAGTTCCCCCCTCCCCATGTCCCCATTAACTGGTCTGTCCCCCTGTTGTCCCATTTACCAGTCTCCATCCTGCTGTCCCCATTAACCAGTCTTCTATCCATGTGCCCATTAACACGTTTTCTCCCATTTTCCCCATTAAAGTCTCCTCTATTTTCATCATTAACCAGTCTCTTCCCCTGCTTTGCTCATGAAACAGTCTCTCCCCAATGCTGTCCCCATAATACCAGTCCATCCCCTCATATCCCCAATAACCAGTCTCTCTGTTTTCAATATTAACCAGTCTCTCCCCATTGTCCTTAATAACCTGTTTCTCCCCATGTTATCCCCATTACTCTGTCTACCAGCCTATCCCCCCATTATTCAGTGTTCCTACAATGCTCTGTGATTGGATTTAGAGCTTTGTGAGCGTCAGCCAATGCAGTATAACTCTGGTCTCCTTTGTCTGTCCGCAGATCCTGAACCTGTATGATTCGTGGATCTCTTTTCTGAGCAGTGTGCGTTACTGGATGGCCTTTAATGTGGAGCGGGCCTGCCAGTCCTACTTTGGCTGTGTGCAGTGCATCAGTGGGCCGCTGGGCATGTACCGCAACCCCCTTCTGCGTCTTTTCCTGTGTGACTGGTACAGCCAGCAGTTTCTGGGCTCCAGGTGCAGCTTTGGAGATGACCGACACCTCACCAACCGAGTGCTGGGCCTGGGCTTCAAGACCAAGTATACAGCCCGCTCCCGCTGCCTGACCGAAACGCCAAGCCGCTACCTCCGCTGGCTCAACCAGCAGACCCGCTGGAGCAAGTCCTATTTCCGCGAGTGGCTGTATGGTGCACTCTGCTTCCACAAGCACCATCCATGGATGACATACGAGGCTATAGTCAGCGGCTTCTTCCCCTTCTTCCTCACGGGCACTGTGCTGCAGCTCTTCTACAGGGGTCGACTGTGGAACATCCTGCTCTTTCTGCTGGCTGTACAAGGGGTAGGGGTGCTGAAGGCTGCCTTCGCCTGCCTACTTCGGGGATCAGCACAAATGCTCTTCCTGTCCCTCTACTCACTCCTGTACATGTCCAGCCTCCTGCCTGCCAAATTCTTCGCCCTGCTCACCATCAACCGGCCTGGCTGGGGCACATCAGGGCGCCGCAAGCTTGTGGTTAACCTTGTGGGCCTGCTGCCCGTCTCTGTGTGGTTTGCAGTGTTGTCCGGGGGTCTGGGATACACCATCTACCGGGAGAGCCAGCAGCCCCTGCCCGACACTGAGTGGCCTTTCCTCATTATTGGTTCTACCATATACACCTGTTACTGGCTGCTACTGCTCGGCCTCTACCTGGGCATCGTCATCAAGCCATGTGGCCGCAAGCGAGAGCACTGTGACCTGGCCTTCCTGGAGGCCTAAAGCCCAGGCCCTGCTCTCACACAGCCACACCCACACTGGGACTGCCAACTCCCTGGCAGTATATGTGGCTGTGCCGCCCACCAGGGCTCTTGATACCATCAAACCTCCTGCTGCCTGGGATGAGTCCAGGAGTGTTTTTTTTCTCTAATTTAATAATTTTTACTTGTTTAATAAAGAAAAACTGTAAATGTTTAAGAAAAAGGAGTGATGTTTCTGCAGCATTGTCAGAGGGAGCTAGCATGAACACCCCAAGGTGGCACGTGGGTGACAGTTAGTACCCTGAGATGGGTGTGGGTGAAAGTTAGCACCTCAGGGTGGAGGTGTAAATAGAGCGTTAGTATTAAACAGGTGCTGCTATCAGAACCGAATCCTGGCACATCGCCTAATCTTTTATTAGAGCCTATTTGCATATTTATACTGAATGAAACTTCAGCCTGGTTTTGCGGACATTCTTACAGGCCACAATGTGAACGTGAGAAACACTCTCATTTCAGGGGAAACAAATCGCTGAACAAGCAACCTCTTGTTTACAATATTGCTCCGTCTTTCGAAAATGTAACTTATTTTATTTTTGTATGAATGTATTTGTCAGATTCTGTATTTAATAAAGCTCCTGAGCTTCACTTACTGCAGGTGAACGGATTTTAACTGAAAACCTTGTATAACGTTGTTGGTGAAATCCAAAGTCATGTTTGTTTGTAAGGTGATTCTAATTAGGTGCACATTGGGAAAACAGTGATTGTAATTCCTGCCCAGGCTTCTATTCAAAACATTTATTTTTTACAATCACTTTGGGGTTTTAAATTCTGATGTTTTATATGAACTTTTATCAAAATAAAGATTTAATACCTGAACCTTACTGTTGGTGTTTCCGGTCCATGTGTTAGAGTCATTGTTATCAAGTGTGAACTGATACAGAAACCGTCAGCAGGCCAGGCAGCATCTGTGGGGCAAGATTAAAAAGTTAACATCCAGAATTGCCTGGAGACTTTCATCATTGTAAAGTCACATCTACATTATGGAGCCCGGTTTACGGCACACAAGTCCCAGAAAATTATGGAGTAAATTGCTTACTCTACATCATATTTCCCCAAAAACTTCTGTACTGATTCACTGTTTCCCTATCACCAAAGTACTGAACAGTTGGAATCATAAAGACATAGCACAGAAGGAGGCCTTTCTGTCCAATGTGCTTTTTTTTTATTCATTCAAGGGAGGTGGGCTTCACTCGCTAGGCCAGCATTTATTGCCAATCTTGTAGATGGTACACACTGCTGCCGCTATACGTCAGTGGTGAAGGGACTGAATGTTTGTGGATGTGGTGCCAATCAAATGGGCTGCTTTGTCCTGGATGGTGTCAAGCTTCTTGAGTGTTGTTGGAGCTGCACCCATCCAGGTAAGTGGAGATTATTCCATCGCCCTCCTGACTTATGCCTTGTAGATGGTGGACAGGCTTTGGGAAGTCAGGAGGTGGGTTACTCATCGCAGGATTCCTAGCCTCTGACCTGCTCTTGTAGCCACAGTATTTATATGGCTAGTCCAGTTCAGTTTCTGATCAATGGTAACTCCCAGGATGTTGATGGTGGGGGATTCAGTGATGGTAATGTCATTGAATGTCAAGGGGTGATGGTTGGATTCTCTCTTGTTGGAGATGGTCATTGCCTAACACTTGTGCGGCACGAATGTTACTTGCCACTTGTCAGCCCAAACCTGGATATTGTCCAGGTCTTGCTGCATTTGGACATGGACTGCTTCAGTATCTGAGGAGTCATGAATGGTGCTGAACATTGTGCAATCATCAGCGAATATCACAACTTGTGACATCATGATGGAAGGAAGGTCACTGATGAAGCAGCTGAAGATGGTTGGGCTGAGGACACTACCCTGAGGAACTCCTGCAATGATGTCCTGGAGCTGAGATGACTGATGTCCAACAACTACAACCATCTTCCTTTGTGCTAGGTATGACTCCAACCAGCGGAGAGCTTTCCCCTGATTCCCATTGACTCCAGTTTTGCTAGGGCTCCTTGATGCCACACTTGCTCAAATGCAGCCTTGATGTCAAGTGCAGTCACTCTCACCTCGGGGGGTTCAACTTTTTTGTCCATGTTTGAACCAAGGCTGCAATGAGGTCAGGAACTGAGTGGCTCTGGTGGAACCTAAATTGGGCGTTAATGAGCAGGTTATTGCTAAGCAAGTCCACTTGATAGCACTGTTGATGACCCCTTCCATTATTTTACTGATGATTGAGAGTTTATTTGATGGGGCGGTAATTGGCCGAGTTAGATTTGTCCTGCTTTTTGTGTACAGGACATACCTGGGCAATTTTCCACATTGCTGGGTAGATGCCAGTGTACCTGCACTGAAACAGCTTGGCTAGGGGCGCGGCAAGTTCTAGAGCCCTCCTGCACTTTCATTGAACCAGGGTTGATCCCCTGGCTTGGCGGTAATGGTAGAGGGGGGTTAGGCCAGGCCATGAGGTTACAGACTGTGTTCAAGTACAATTCTGCTGCTCCTTGTGGCCCACAGCGCTTAATGGATGCCCAGTCTTTAATTGCGAGATCTGTTTGAAATCTATCCCCTTCAGCATGGTGGTCATGCCGCACAACATGCTGGAGGGTATCCTCAATATGAAGATGGGTCACTCCGTCTGATAGTCATGGGCAGATGCATCTGTGACAGGCAGGTTGGTGAGGACGAGGTCAAGTGTGTTTTTCCCACCTGTTGGTTCCCTCACCACCTGCCGCAGACCCAGTATAGCAGCTATGTCATTTAGGTCTCAGCCAGTTCAGTCTGTAGTGGTGCTACCGAGCCACTCTTGGTGATGGACATTGAAGTCCCCCACCGAGTACATTCTGTGCCCTTGCCACCCTCAGTGCTTCCTCCAAGTGCTGTTCAACATGGAGGAGCACTGATTCATCAGCTGAGGGGGGATGGTACGTGGTAATCAGCAGGAGGTTTCCTTGCCCATGTTTGACCTGGTGCCTTGAGACTTCATGGGGTCTGGAGTCAATGTTAAGGACTCTCAGGGCAACTCCCTCCTGACTGTATACCACTGTGCTGCTACCTCTGCTGAGCTTGTCCTGCTGATGGGACAGGACATACCCAGGGATGGTGATGATGTGTCTGGGACATTGTCAATAAGATATGATTCCATGAAGATGACTGTCAAGCTGTTGCTTGACTAATCTGTGAGATAGCCCTCCCACTTTTGGCATAAGCCCATCAAGAGGTGAACAAATATTTTGCTTCTGTGTTCACTATAGAGGATGCAAAAAACATTCCAGTAATAGCTGCAAATCAGGAGGTGAATGGGAGAAAGGAACTTGGTGAAATTGAAATCACCAGGGAAACGGTACTGAGCCAAGTGATAGAGCTGCAGGCTGGCAAGTCCCCGGGTCCCCACGGACTATATCCTAGGGTTTTAAGAGGTGGCTAATGAAGTAGTTGATGTGCTGTGTTAATTTTCCAAAATTCACTAGTTTCTGGAAAGGTTCCATCAGACTGGAAAGTAGCAAATATAACCCCTCCATTCAAGAAGGGAGGGGGGCAGAAAACATGAAACTATAGGCCAGTTAGCTTGACATCTGAAGTGGGCAAGTTATTAGAATCGATTATTAAGGTGGTTATTGCTGGGCACTTAGAAGAGCTCAAGGCAATTGGGAAGAGTCAGCATGGTTTTGTGAAAGGAAGATCATGTTGAACCAATTTATTGGAGTTTTTTGAAGGAGAACATGTGTGGTGGATAAAGGGGAGTCTGTAGACGTACTGTACTTGGATTTCTAGAAGGCATTTGATAAGCTGCCACATCAAAGATTATTACGGAAAATAAAAGCACATGGTGTAGGGAGTAACATATTAGTATGGATAGAAGGTTGACTGGCTGGCAGAAAGCAGAGAGTATGCATAAATGGGTCTTTTTCTGATTGGCCGGATGTGACGAGAGGAGTTCCACAGGGGTGGCAATGGCAGGAGTTTCTGGGAGTAATTTGGGAGACACAGCAAAAATTCATCCCTAGGAAGAAGAAGCATACTAAAGGGAGGACGAGGCAACCATGGCTGACAAGGGAAGTCAGGGACAGCATAAAAGCTAAAGAGAAAGCATACAATGTGGCGAAGAGCAGTGGGAAACCAGGGGATTGGGAAGCCTACAAAGACCAACAGAGGACAACTAAAAAAGAAATAAGGAGGGAGAAGATTAAATATGAGGGTAAACTGGCCAGTAATATAAAAGTAGATTGCAAGAGTTTTTTTAGATATATAAAAGGTAAGAGAGAGGCAAAAGTGGACATTGGGCAGCTGGAAAATGACACTGGAGAAGTAGTAGTGGGGAACAAAGAAATGGCGGAGGAACTGAATAGGTACTTTGCGTCAGTCTTCACGGTGGAAGACACAAGTAACATCCCCAAAGTTCAAGAGAGTCAGGGGGCAGAGGTAAGTATGGTGGCCATTACCAAGGAGAAGGTGCTAGGAAAACTGAAAGGTCTGAAGGTGGATAAATCACCTGGACCAGATGGATTACACCCCAGAGTTCTGAAGGAGATAGCTGAACAGATAGTGGAGGCGTTAGTGGTGATCTTTCAGGAATCACTGGAGTCAGGGAGGGTCCCAGAGGACCGGAAAATCGCTAATGTAACCCCCCCGTTTAAGAAGGGAGTGAGGCAAAAGACGGGAAATTAGCCTGACCTCGATCGTTGGTAAGATTTTAGAGTCCATTATTAAGGATGAGATTTCAGAATACTTGGAAGTGCATGGTAAAATAGGGCAAAGTCAGCATGGTTTCATCAAGGGGAGGTCATGCCTGACAAATCTGTTAGAATTCTTTGAGGAGGTAACGAGTAGGTTAGACAAAGGAGGGCCAATGGATGTTATCTACTTGGACTTCCAGAAGGCCTTTGACAAGGTGCCGCACAGGAGGCTGCTCAGTAAGATAAGAGCCCATGGTGTTAGAGGCAAGGTACTAGCATGGATAGAAGATTGGCTGTCTGGCAGGAGGCAGAGAGTGGGGATAAGGGGGTCCTTCTCAGGATGGCGGCCGGTGATTAGTGGAGTTACACAGGGGTCAGTGTTGGGACCACAACTTTTCACTTTATACATTAATGATCTAGATGAAGGAACTGAGGGCATCCTGGCTAAGTCTGCAGATGATACAAAGATTGGTGGAGGGACAGGTAGCATTGAGGAGGCGGGGAGGCTGCAGAAGGATTTGGACAGGTTAGGAGAATGGGCAAAGAAGTGGCAGATGGAATACAACGTGGGGAAGTGTGAGGTCATGCACTTTGGTAGAAAGTATAGAGGCATAGACTATTTTCTAAATGGGTAGAGAATTCAGAAATCTGGAGTGCAAAGGGACTTGGGAGTCCTAGTCCAGGATTCTCTTAAGGTTAACTTGTAGGTTGAGTCGGGAGTTAGGAAGGCAAATGCAATGTTGGCATTTATTTCGAGAGGACTAGAATATAAAAGCAGGGATGTGCTGCTGAGGCTTTATAAGGCTCTGGTCAGACCACATTTAGAATATTGTGAGCAATTTTGGGCCCCGTATCTCAGGAAGGATGTTCTGGCCCTGGAGAGGGTCCAGAGGAGGTTCACGAGAACGATCCCAGGAATGAAAGGCTTAACATATGAGGAACGTTTGAGGACTCTGGGTCTATACTTGATGGAGTTTAGAAGGATGAGGGGGGATCTGATTGAAACTTACAGAATACTGAAAGGCCTGGATAGAGTGGACGTGGGGAAGATGTTTCCATTAGTAGGAGAGACTAGGACCCGAGGGCACAGCCTCAGAGTAAAGGGAAGACCTTTTAGAACAGAGATGAGGAGAAACTTCTTTAGCCAGAGAGTGGTGAATCTATGGAATTCATTGCCACAGAAGGCTGTGGAGGCCAGGTCATTGAGTGTATTTAAGACCGAGATAGATAGGTTTTTGATTGGTAAAGGGATCAAAGTTTACGGGGAGAAGGCAGGAGAATGGGGTTGAGAAACTTATCAGCCATGATCGAATGGCGGAGCAGGCTCGATGGGCCGAATGGCCTAATTTCTGCTCCTATGTCTTATGGGGGTCTGTACTAGGGCCGCAACTTTTTACGATTTACATCAATGTCTTAGATGAGGGGAGTGAAGGCATGGTAGCTAAATTTGCAGATAACACAAAGATAGGTGGGAAAGTATGTTGTGAAGAGGACATGAGGTTGCAGACGGATATAGATAGGTTGAGTGAGTGGGCAAAGATCTGGCAAATGGAGTCGAATGTGGGAAAATGTGAAGTTATTCACTTTGGCAGGAAGAACAAAAAAGCAGAGTATTACTTAAATGGAGAACAGCTGCATAATTCTGAGGTGCAGAGGGATCCAGGTGTTCTGGTACATGAGTCACAAAAAGTTAGTATGCAGGTACAGCAAGTAATTAAGAAGGCTAATGGAATGCTATCCTTTATTAAGAGAGGATTGAACTTAAAAGTAAGGATGTTATGCTTCAGTTATACAGGGCACTAGTGAGACTACATCTCGAATACTGTGTGCAGTTTTGGTCTCTTTATTTAAGGAAGGATGTAAATGCATTGGAGACGGTTCAGAGGAGGTTTACTAGATTGTTACCTGGAATGAGCAGGTTGTCTTATGAGGAAAGGTTGGACAGACTGGGCTTGTTTCCACTAGAGTTTAGAAGAGTGAGGGGTGATTTGATTGAAGTATACAAGACCCTGAACGGTCTTGACAAGGTGGACGTGGAAAGGACGTTTCCTCTTGTGGGTGAGTCCAGAATTAGGGGGCACGGTTTTAAAATTAGGGGTCTCCCTTTTAGGACAGAAATGAGGAGAATTTTTTTCTTTCTGAGGGTTGTACGACTTTGGAATTCTCTGCCTCAGAAGGTGGTGGAGGCGGGATCATTGAATATTTTTAAGGCAGAGGTAGATAGATTCTTGTTAGGCAAGGGAATCAAAGGTTATCAGGGGTAGATGGGAATGTGGAAATCGAAACACAAGAAGATCAGCAGTGATCTTATTGAATGGCGGAGTAGGCTTGAGGGGCCGAATGATCTACTCCTGTTCCTATTTCTTATCTTCTTTGCAGGGCTGACAGGCTGGGTCTGCCTTTGTCGTTTCCGGTGCCTAGTACGATGCTGGGTGGTCCATCCAGTTTCATTCCTTTGAGGCTTTTGGGCGGTTTGATACAACTGAGTGGCTTGCTAGGCCATTTCAGAGGACATTCAAGAGTCAACAACATTGCTGTGGGTCTGGAGTCACATGTAGGCCAGACCAGGTAAGGACGGCAGATTTCCTTCCCTAAAGGACGTTAATTAACCAGATGGGTTTTTATGACAATTGACAATGGTTCCATGGTCATCATTAGACTTTTAATTCCAGATTATTGTTGAATTCAAATTCCACCATCTCTGTGCTCTTTCCCTATAGCCTTACAATTTCTCCATTTCCTGCATTATCCAATTCCTTTTTGAAAATTCTTATTGAATCTGCTTCCATCACCCTTTCAGGCAGCCCATTCCAGATAACAATTCGCTCTGTCAAATAATGTTCCTCATGTCACTTCTCTTGACTTTCTCCATCAAAACCCTTCATGATTTTGAACACGTCTATCCAAAGTTCCTCTTGACCTTCTTTACTCTAAGGAGAACAATACTAGCTTCTCTAATCTCTCCACATTACTGAAGCCCCTCATCTCTGGCACCATTCTAGTAAATCTTCTCTCAGGCCTTAACTTAAAATGCGTTATCCAGAAATGAACAAAATACTTCAGCTGAGATGTAACCAGTGTTTTATAAAGGATTAACATAATATCCTTGCTTTGTACTCTATGCCTCTGTTTATAAAGCAAAGGATCCTTTCTGCTTTTTAACAGCCTTCTCAACTTGTCCTGCCAAACATTCGTATAAATACACCTCCAAATCTCTGTTACCACAAGCCACTTAAAATTGTACCATTATTTTATATTGTTTCTCCTCATTCTTCCTGCCAAAATGCATAATGCTCTCTTTATTAAATTCCATTTGCCACATGTCTGTGACGTCACCTGTGTATATCCTCCTGAAGTCTGATACTATTCTTATTGTTTACTATAATTTCAAGTTTTGTGTTATTGGAAACTGGGCTCAGGGCAATTAGGGATAGGCAACAAATGCTGGCCTTGCCAGTGATGCCCACATCCCATGAAAGAATAAAGAAAAAAACTGACAACTGGGGACTCGTCCACACTTTCCTCCAGTGTGAATAACAATTGCTCACCACCACTCTCCGCCTTCTGTCCTTCACCAGTTGTATCCAGGCTCTTGCTGTTCCTTTAATCATGGACTTCAATTTTGCTAACAAGTGAATTGTCTGATATTTTGCCAAATGCATTCTGAAAGTCCTTATACATAAAATCAACCACACTACGCTCATTAACCCTCTCTCGAGGGACTGGAAGGGGTGCCAATCAAACGGGCTGCTTTGTCCTGGATGGTGTCGAGCTTCTTGAGTGTTTTCGGAGCTGCACTCACCCAGGCAAGTTCATTGGTTGGTGAGAAACTGCTGTTAGGGAGTGTCATCAAGTAGCTGAGAATTAGAACACATTCTTTTTAAAAGAAGGGGCTACTTACATTTAAGTAAGAAACACAAGCAATAGGGAAATAAAGTTAAGTCGAAGCCAAGTAAAATAAAGTTGCATAAGTAAACCAAAGTTCACGCAAGGAAGTAAATTGAAGCCATGGCAGGACAGCTTGCTCGTATGGAATGCGTGTCTTGTAATATGTGGGAAGTTGTGGATGCTACCAGTGTCCTAGACAGCCACATGTGTAGAAAGTGTCACCAGCTGCAGAACCTTGAGCTCCGGGTTTTGGAGCTCGAGCAGTGGCTGGAGTCAGTGTGGTGCATCTGCAAGGCTTATGTGGAAGCCAAGTTACTAAATATATTTAAGAAGGAAATAGATAGATTTCTAGACTCTAGAGGTGTCAAGGGGTATGGGGAGAGAGCAGGAGTATGGTGTTGAGATAGAGGATCAGCCATGATCATATCGAATGGCGAAGCAGGCTCGAAGGGCCAAATGTCTGACTCTTGCTTCTATTTTCTATGTTTCTAAGGCTGGGAGCTGCATAGATAGCATGTTCAGAGAGGTGGTCACATCGCAGCTTAGGAGCCTGGAGGCAGAAAGGGAATAGGTGATCGCCAGGCAGTCCAAGAAAATTAAATAGGTAGTGCAGGAGTCCCCTGGGGTCCCCTTCACCAATCGGTTTTCTGTTTAGGATACCGGTGAGAGCATTGGTTCCTTAGAGGAGTGCAGTCAGAGCCAGGTTTGTGGCACCACAGATAGCTCTGCTGTACAGGAGGGGAGAAAGAAGAGGGAAAGAGCAATAGTGAGAGGGAATTTGTTAATTAAGGGAGCAGACAGGCGTTTCTGTGCCAGTAGACGTGACTTCAGAATGCCTCCCTGGTGCCAGGGTCAAGGATGTCATCGAGCGGCTGCAGGACATTCTTCTGGGGGAGGGTGAATAGCCAGAGGTCATGGTCCACATTAATACCAATACTTTAGGTAGGAAAGGGGATGAGGTCCTGAAAGCAGACTTTAGGTAGCCAGGAAGGAGATTGAAAAGCAGGATCTCGAAAGCAGTAATCTCAGTATTACTGCCAGTCCCACGTGTAAGCAAGTATAGAATTAGGAGAATTGAGCAAATAAACACGTGGCTGGAAAGCTGGTGTAGGAGAGAGGGCATCAGATTTCTGAGGCATTGGAACCGATTCTGGGGAAGGTGGGACCTGTACAAGCCGGACGGTCTACACCTGAACAGGACTGGGATGAATATCCTCATAGGGAGATTCGCTGGTGCTGCTGGAGGGGTTTAAACTAAACTGGCAGGGGGATGGGAACCTGAGGGCAAACTCAGAGCAGGGAACAGGAGATGGAGAATTAGTGAGTGATTCTAAAAGACAGAAGCAGCACAGGTTAAAAAGTGTACAGCACAGGAATTTGGCAGTGTTAAAAGTTATATATATAAATGCAAGGAGCATAGTAAATAAAGCCAATGAGCTGAGGGCAAGATAGACACATGGCAGCATAATATCATCGCTAGAACAGAAACTTGGCTTAAAGAGGGGCAAAAATAGCAGCTCAACATCCCTGGATATAGAGCTTTCAGGCAGGGTAGGGAGGGGGATAAAAAAGTGGGGGGTGTAGCATTATTGGTTAAAGAAACAATTACAGCTGTGAGGAGGGATGATATACTAAATGAAGCATCAAATGAGGCCATATGGGTTGAGCTCAGAAATTTAAAAAAAGGGCAGCCACACTGCTAGGAATGTACTATAGACCCCCTAATAGTGGGAAAGTATGTTGTGAAGAGGACATGAGGAGGTTGCAGATGGATATAGGTAGGTTGAGTGAGTGGGCAAAGATCTGGCAAATGGAGTTTAATGTGGGAAAATGTGAAGTTGTTCACTTTGGCAGGAAGTAAAAAAGCAGAGTATTAATTAAATGGAGGACGGCTGCATAATTCTGAGGTGCAGAGGGATCTCGGTGTTCTGGTACATGAGTCACAAAAAGTTAATATGCAGGTACAGCAAGTAATTAAGAAGGCTAATGGAATGCTGTTCTTTATTGTGAGAGGGATTGAACATAAAAGTAAGGATGTTGTGCTTCAGTTATACAGGGCATTGGTGAGACAACACCTCGAATATTGTGTGCAGTTTTGGTCTCTTTATTTAAGGATGTAAATGCATTGGAGGCGGTTCATAGACGGTTTACTAGATTGATACCTGGAATGAGTGGGTTGTCTTATGAGGAAAGGTTGGACAAACTGGGCTTGTTTCCACTGGAGTTTAGAAGAGTGAAGGGTGATTTGATTGAAGTTTACAAGATCCTGAATGGCCTTGACAAGGTGGATGTGGAAAGGATGTTTCCTCTTGTGGGTGAGTCCAGAAACAGGGGGCACTGTTTTAAAATTAGGGGTCACTCTTTTAGGACAGAGATGAGATTTTTTTTCTCTCAGAGGGCTGTGCGACTTTGGAATTCTCTGCCTCAGAAGGTGGTGGAGGCGGGGTCATTGAATATTTTTAAGGCAGAGGTAGATAGATTCTTGTTAGGCAAGGGAATCAAAGGTTATTGGGGGTAGATGGGAATGTGGAAATCGAAACACAAGATCAGTCACAATCTTATTGAATTGTGGAGCAGGCTCGAGGGGCCAAGTGGTCTACTCCTGTTCCTATTTATTGTGTTCTCATGGAAGGGAGTTAGAAGAGCAAATATGTAGACAGATTTCTGAGTGCAAAAGCAATAGGGCAGTGATCTTTGGGGACTTCAACTACCCTAATATCAATTGGGTATAAACAGTGTGAAGGGCACGGGTGTAAAATTCTTGAACTGCATTCAAGAGAACTTTTTTACCCAGCACGTAACAGATACAATTCTAGAGTTAGCTTTAGGAAATGAAGCTGGGCAAGTAGATGAAGTAGCAGTGGGGGACCATTTTGGAAATAGTGACCATAATACAGTTAGATTTAGCACCATTATGGGAAAGGACAAAGATAGGACAGGAGTAGAAGTTCTAAATTGGGGGAAGACAAATTTTATGAAGCTCAGAGGTGAGTTGGCGAGATTAGACTGGATACAGCTATTCGAAGGAAAAACTGTGTCAAATCATTCAAAGGGGAGATTCTACAGGTACAGTGTAAACATGTCCCCACAAAGAAACAGGGTGGTACTGTCAAATCTAGAGCCCCCTGGTTATCCAGAAGCATACAGGGTAAGATAAAACAGAAAAAGAAAGCTTATAACAGTCACAAAAATCTTAATATTGTAGAGGAGTATTGAAAGTACAGGTGTTAAGTAAAAACAGAAATTAAGAAAGCAAACAGAGGATATGAAAAAATATTGGCAGGTAAAATCAAAGAAAAGCCAAAGATGTTTTACCAGTACATTAAGAGCAAGAGAATAACTAAGGAAAGGGTCAGGCCTATCAGAGATGTACATGGTAACTTGAGGGTTGAAGATGTGGGCAAGGTTCCCAATGAGCACTTTGTCTCTGTCTTCACTAAGGAGAGGGATGATGCAGACATTCTCGTTAACGAGGAGGAGTGTGAAATATTAGATACGAAAAGCATAGTGAGAGAGGAAGCGCTGGAGGGACTGAAATCCTTGAAGGTGGATAAGTCACCAGGGCTGGATGGATTGTATCCCACTGTTGAAGGAAGCCAGGGAGGAAATAGGGGATGCAATGAGGATCATTTTCCATTCCTCATTAGATACTGGCAATGTACCAGAGGATTGGAGGTCTGCGAATGTTGTACGATTATTTAAAAAAGGTGCAAGGGATAGGCCGGTCAGTCTGACTTCAGTGGTGGGCAAATTATTGGAATCAATTCTGAGAGACAGGATATACTGTCACTTAGAAAGGCACAGGTTGATCAGGGATAGTCAGCATGGTTTTGTTAGGGGAAGATCGTGTCTTAACAACTTAATACAAATTTTTGAGGTAATAAGGATTGATGAGGGTAATGCAGTGGATGTTGTCTATATGGAGTTCAGTAAGGCATTTGACAAGGTCCCACATGGCAGACTGGACAGGAAAGTGAGGGGAAGGTGGCAGGTTGGATCCAAAATTGGCTCAGTGGCAGGAAACAAAGGTTGATGGACGTTTTTGCAAATGGAAAATGGTTTCCAGTGGGGTTCCACAGGGCATGAGAAGTTGATCGTGAAGAGGGTAACTGTCGACTCCAGGATGATGTCAATGCTTTTCGTTGAGTGGGTGGAGAAGTGGCAAATGGAATTCAATCCGGAAAAGTGTGAGGTAATGCATTTGGAGAGGGCAAACAAAGCAAGGGAATACTCAATAAACAGGAAGTTATTGAGATGAGTTGAGGAAGTGAGAGACCTCGGAGTGCATGACCACAGGTCCTTGAACGTGGCAGGACAGGTGGACAAGGTGGTCAAGAAAGCATATGGGATGCTGTCCTTTATTGGGCGAGGCATTGAATACAAAATCAGGGATGTAATGATGGAACTATATAAAATGCTGGTTAGGCCACAGCTGGAACTTTGTGTAGAGTTCTGGTCACATTACAGGAAGGACATAATTGCTGTAGAGAGAGTGCAGAGGAGATTTACAAAAATGTTGCCAGGGCTTGAAAATTGCAGCTGTGAGGAGAGATTGGATAGGCAGGGATTGTTTTCCTTAGAGCAGAGGAGGCTGAGGGGTGACCTAATTGAGGTGTACAAACTATGAGGGGCTTAGATAAGGTAGACAGGAAAAACTTGATTCTCTCTGGTTGAAGGGTCATTTACCAGGCGGCATAGATTTAAGGTGATTGGTAGAAGGATTAAAGAGGACATGAGAAAAAACTTTTTCACCCAGAGAGTGGTGGATGTCTGGAATTCACTGCCTAAGTTGGTGGTTGAGGCTGAAACGCTCAACTCATTGAAAAAGGTGCCTGGATCTAAGCCTGGAATGCTGTAACCTGCAAGGCTACAGACCAGGTGCTGGAAAGCGGGATTAAAACGAGCAGCTAGTTTCTTATTTCTCTTCTTGGCCGGCACAAACACGATGGGCTGAATGGCCTCTTTCTGCATCGTAACTTTTCTATGGTTCTAGGCAAGTGAGGAGTATTCCATCTCATTCCTGACTTGTGCCTTGTAGATGGTGGACAGGCTTTGGGGAGTCAGGAGGAGAGTTACTCATCATGGAATTCCCAGCCTTTGACCTGCTCTAGTAGCCACAGTATTTATATGGCTAGTCCAGTTCAGTTTCTGGTCAATGGTAACCCCCAGGATGCTGATGATGGGGTTTCAGCAAAGGTAATCCAGTTAACCATCAAGGGTAGGTGGTCAAACTTTTTTTATTCTTTCAGGAATGTGGGCATCGCTGGCAAGGCCAGCATTTGTTGCCCATCCCTAACTGCCCTTGAGACCAGTTAAGAGCTGCCCACCTTGCTGTTGGTCTGGAGTCACATGTAGACCAGACCAGATAAGGATGGCGGATTTCCTTCCCTAAAGGGCATTAGTGAACTAGATGCATTTTTATGACAAATCAACGATAGTTTCATGATTACTATTATTGAGGCTAGCTTTATATTCCAGATTTTATTCATTGAATTTAAATTCCACCAGCTGCCACGGTGGGATCTGAACCCATGTCCCCAAAGCATTAGCATTAAGGTGATTGGTAGAAGGATTAAAGAGGACATGAGAAAAAACTCGTCCAGTGAAATTACCGCTATGCTACCACCTCCCCAGGACATGATCATTTTGTTGATGGTCATTGTAACTTGTACAACACTTGTATGTCATGAACATTACTTGGTGATCATCAGCCTAAGCCTGAATGTTGTCCAGATCTTGCTATGTATTCCACTTTGTCAGACAGATGCCAGTGTTGTACCTGTACTAGAACGGCTGACTAGGGGGGCATCTAGTTCTGGGGCAAAAGGGTTTGGCGCTACTGCCAGGATGTTCTCAGGGCCCATAGCTTTTGTAGTACACAGTGCACTCAGTCATTTCAAGATATCACATGGGGTGAATCAAATTATCTGAAGATTGGCATCTATGATGATGAGGATCTCAGGAGGTGTGTCAGTTCCAGTCCAGGTCCTTTTGTCTATAGCCCAGGCCAGCACAGATTACGTTGTACAGCTGATTCTATTGTGATAAAAACAAAAAACTACGGATGCTGGAAATCCAAAACAAAAACAGAATTACCTGGAAAAACTCAGCAGGTCTGGCAGCATCGGCGGAGAAGAAAAGAGTTGACGTTTCGAGTCCTCATGACCCTTCAACAGAACTGATTCTATTGTGTATGTGCCAACACAGGTTACATCGTCTGATTAGTTATATTGATTTCTGCACACAGTGAAATATTCCTAAAAATACTTGCTCTCCCTATAAGTCTCTATTTCAACCAAAACCCCAGTTTCATGGCTTCCTGTCGATATATTGTTAGTGAGAAGGAAAGACTAACAAAAGGAAATACTTATTATTTATATATAATTTTAAAAAATCAACAAGTTTGCTATAAAATATGTTTTAAACATAGGTTCATCTTTTAACAATCTACTTTCTGAGGTAAAGTTCCCGAAGAAAATGCTACAGGTATTCTGCAAATGTCACAATCGGAGACAAACAGTCATTTAATATCCAGTATTCAGTCACCTGACGATATGCAGATCTGCTGTTCAGGAAGAGTCCTGTCGGTGGGTACAGTCCCACTATAGCTTTTTAGGCACATTCGTAATAATGGGCTTGGGACGGGTTTTGAAGATGATTTTTTTCTTGATGAGTGCGGTGATTAGGTAACGGTGTGAAACGCTTTCTTCACTCACTCCTTGCTCAGCTTTCTCCATTTCCATCGGACTCTCAGCTCCTGCCCTTGCAGCAGCCTTTTTTACTAGTACCGCAAATGGCCTTTCCAGACGGCTGACTTTACCATACAGGATGTGGTGGCCAATTATCAGTATTGGGACTCCCTGGGGAAGGGGAGAGGGAATTAAATGCACCAGAGATTACTCAATCCAGAAAATAGCAAAGCAAAACCATCTTACTAATTAGCAACATCGAGCACAGTTAATTGTGCCCCATAGCAAAGGCAGGAACCACAAACAGGAACAGCCTAGG
Source organism: Cetorhinus maximus (assembly GCF_964194155.1). Classification (NCBI taxonomy): domain Eukaryota; kingdom Metazoa; phylum Chordata; class Chondrichthyes; order Lamniformes; family Cetorhinidae; genus Cetorhinus; species Cetorhinus maximus. Next base: position 158,068,123 of record NC_135884.1, read on the forward strand.
GCTAATAACCTAAAGTATTCAGGTACGGCACTAAGGTACACACACCTGAAAGGGACAGAACAGAAACATAGAAAATAGGAGGAGCAGGTTATTTGGCCCTTTTGAGCCTGCTCCGCTTTTCAATGTGATCATGGTTGATCCTCTATTGTCCATCCCTAGTTGCCCTTGAGAAGGTGGTGGTGAGCTGCCTTCTTGAACCGCTGCAGTCCATGTGGTGTGGGTACATGGGAGGGGGTTCCAGGATTTTGACCCAGTGACAGTGAAGGAACGGCGATATATTTCCAAGTCAGGATGGTGAGTGGCTTGGAGGGGAACTTCAATGGCCTCCTAGCCATTGAACATCAAGGAGCGATGTTTGGATTTTCTCTTGTTGGTGATGGTCATTGCCTGATACTTGTGTGGCGCGAATGTTACTTGCCACTAGTCAGCCCAAGCCTGGATATTGTCCAGGTCTTGCTACATTTGGACATGGCCTACTTCAGTATCTGAGGAGTTGCGAATGGTACTGAACATTGTGCAATCATCAGCGAACATCCCCACTTCTGACCTTATGATGGAAGGAAGATAATTGATGAAACAGCTGAAGATGGTTGGGCCGAGGACACTCAGGGTCTTTGGGGGGGGGGGGGGGGGATTCAGGGGAGGAGGAGTTTGGGACCTGGGGGAGTGGGGGGAATTGGGACAGGGGGGGATTGGGACAGGGGGGAGGGGGGGATTGGGACAGGGGGGAGGGGGGATTGGGACAGGGGGGAGGGGGGGATTGGGACAGGGGGGAGGGGGGGATTGGGACAGGGGGGAGGGGGGGATTGGGACAGGGGGGAGGGGGGGATTGGGACAGGGGGGAGGGAGGGATTGGGACAGGGGGGAGGGGGGGTAGGGGGGGAGTGGGACAGGGGGGAGGGGGGAGTGGGACAGGGGGGAGTGGGACAGGGGGGAGGGGGGGAGTGGTACAGGGGGGAGGGGGGAGTGGGACAGGGGGGAGTGGGACAGGGGGGAGGGGGGGAATGGGACAGGGGGGAGGGGGGGAGTGGGACAGGGGGGAGGGGGGGAGTGGGACAGGGGGGAGGGGGGGAGTGGGACAGGGGGGAGGGGGGGAGTGGGACAGGGGGGAGGGGAGGAGTGGGACAGGGGGGAGGGGTGGAGTGGGACAGGGGGGAGGGGAGGAGTGGGACAGGGGGGATTGGGACGGGGGGAGGGGGGATTGGGACGGGTGAGGGGGGATTGGGACGGGGGGGTGGGGATTGGGACAGGGGGGGTGGGGATTGGGACAGGGGGGGTGGGGATTGGGACAGGGGGGGTGGGGATTGGGACAGGGGGGTGGGGATTGGGACAGGGGGGGTGGGGATTGGGACAGGGGGGGTGGGGATTGGGACAGGGGGGGTGGGGATTGGGACAGGGGGGGTGGGGATTGGGACAGGGGGAGGGGAGGATTGGGACGGGGGGAGGAGGGGAAAGAGTTGGGACAGGTTGGGGGACGGGGGAGCGGGGCTCAGGGGGACCGGGCTCAGGGGGACGGGGGAGCGGGGCTCAGGGGGACGGTGGAGCGGGGCTCAGGGGGACGGTGGAGCGGGGCTCAGGGGGACGGTGGAGCGGGGCTCAGGGGGACGGTGGAGCGGGGCTCAGGGGGACGGTGGAGCGGGACTCAGGGGGACGGTGGAGCGGGGCTCAGGGGGACGGTGGAGCGGGACTCAGGGGGACGGTGGAGCGGGGCTCAGGGGGACGGTGGAGCGGGGCTCAGGGGGACGGGGGAGCGGGGCTCAGGGGGACGGGGGAGCGGGGCTCAGGGGGACGGGCCTCAGGGGGACGGGGAGGCGGGGCTCAGGGGGACGGGGAGGCGGGGCTCAGGGGGACGGGGAGGCGGGGCTCAGGGGGACGGGGAGGCGGGGCTCAGGGGGACCAGGCTCAGGGGGACGGGGAGGCGGGGCTCAGGGGGACCAGGCTCAGGGGGACGGGGAGGCGGGGCTCAGGGAGGCGGGGCTCAGGGGGACGGGGAGGCGGGGCTCAGGGGGACGGGGAGGCGGGGCTCAGGGGGACGGGGAGGCGGGGCTCAGGGGGACGGGGAGGCGGGGCTCAGGGGGACGGGGAGGCGGGGCTCAGGGGGACGGGGAGGCGGGGCTCAGGGGGACGGGGAGGCGGGGCTCAGGGGGACGGGGAGGCGGGGCTCAGGGGGACGGGGAGGCGGGGCTCAGGGGGACGGGGAGGCGGGGCTCAGGGGGACGGGGAGGCGGGGCTCAGGGGGACGGGGAGGCGGGGCTCAGGGGGGCAGGGGGCGGGGCTCAGGGGGGCGGGGTTGTCACCTCTCTGCTGAAGTGCAGGTCGCCCATCAGGTTTCCAGGGAGGCCGCTCTGGCCCCGGGACTCGATTTCTCCCTGAAGTTCCAGCATCAGCCACTCGGAGCCAGAACCCTCTCCGGGACTAAAAATAAACATAAAAAATCATTAAAAACAAATTAGTGCGGATGCTGGAAACATGAAATAAAGGGGGGGGGGGCAGGGGAGGGGGTCAGAGGGCGGGGGGGAAGGGGGGGGGTTTGCGGGAGTCCGGGTCCGGGTCTCTCACCGGGGCAGCTGGACGGGGATTTGAACCATTTTCTTCTTCTCCGCTTTTCCCGCCCTCGGCTTCCCGCCCGCGTCACTTCCGCTGCCCGGCGGGTCTGTTTCCGGGTGAAAGGCGAGCACACGCGGACCGTGAGGAGACCCGGCTCCAAACCCCCGGGATGGGCGAGTTTCTCATTCACCGGGTCCGCTTCTTCCAGTTTGTCCCGAGCGGGATCCGCGCTCTGGCCCAGGATGGGCGGGGGGACCGCCTGGCTCTGGCCCGGGAGGACGGCAGCCTGGAAATCATCAACTTCACCCAAAACTCCATCCAGGAGAAGGTAACAACCGCGGCGGGGGCGGGGGGGGGGAATCGGGGGGGGGAATCGAGGGGGGAGGGGGGGGAATCAGGGGGGGAGGGGGGGGAATCAGGGGGGGGAGGGGGGGGGAATCAGGGGGGGGAGGGGGGGGGAATCAGGGGGGGGAGGGGGGGGGAATCGGGGGGGGAGGGGGGGGAAATCGGGGGGGGGAGGGGGGGGGAATCGGGGGGGGAGGGGGGGGGGAAATCGGGGGGGGGGGGGGAAATCGGGGGGGGGGGGGAAATCGGGGGGGGGAGGGGGGGAAATCGGGGGGGGGGAATCGAGGGGGGGAGGGGGGGGGAATCGGGGGGGGGAGGGGGGGGAATCGGGGGGGGGAGGGGGGGGGAATCGGGGGGGGGAGGGGGGGGGAATCGGGGGGGGAGGGGGGGGGAATCGGGGGGGGAATCGGGGGGGGAGGGGGGGAATCGAGGGGGAGGAGGGGGGGGGAATCGAGGGGGAGGAGGGGGGGGGAATCGAGGGGGGGAATCGAGGGGGGGAGGGGGGGGTGGAATCGGGGAGGGGGGGTGGGGGGGATCGGGGGGGTGGGGGGGGATTGGGGGGGTGGGGGGGGGATCGGGGAGGGGGGTGGGGGGGGATCGGGGGAGGTGGGGGGGGTGGGGGGGATCGGGGAGGGGGGTGGGGGGGGGATCGGGGGAGGTGGGGGGGGTGGGGGGGAATCGGGGAGGGGGGGTGGGGGGGGGATCGGGGAGGGGGGGTGGGGGGGGATCGGGGAGGGGGGTGGGGGGGGATCGGGGAGGGGGGGTGGGGGGGGGGGGATCGGGGAGGGGGGTGGGGGGGGATCGGGGGGGGTGGGATCGGGGAGGGGGCGGGGGATCGGGGAGGGGGTGGGGGGGAGTTGGGGGGGAATCCGGGAAGGGGAGGGGGAATCCGGGCCCCGGAGTGGTGAGGGACACAACCCAAACCTTTCAACATTCACTGACCGAGCTCTGCACTGTCTGAGGATCAGTACTGAGGGAGTGCGGCACTGTCGGAGGGTTAGTACTGAGGGAGTGTGGCACTGTCGGAGGGTCAATACTGAGGGAGTGCGGCACTGTCGGAGGGTCAATACTGAGGGAGTGCGGCACCATCGGAGGGTCAATACTGAGGGAGTGCGGCACCGTCGGAGGGTCAGTACTGAGGGAGTACGGCACTGTCGGAGGGTCAATACTGAGGGAGTGCGGCACTGTCGGAGGGTCAATACTGAGGGAGTGCTGCACATTCGGAGGGTCAATACTGAGGTCGCACCGCACTGCTGAAGGGTCAGCACCGAGGGAGCGCTACACTGTCAGAGGGTCAGTACCAAGGGAGCGCCGCACAATCGGAGGGTCGGTACCAAAGGAGAACCGCCCTGTCAGAGGGTCAGTACTGAAATCCTGCTGCACTTTCAGAGGGTCAGTACTGCTATTCTGCTGCACTGTTGGAGGGTTAGTACCGAGGGAGCGCTGCACTGTCGGAGCGTCAGTACTGAGGAGGTGCCGCACTGTTGGAGGGTCATTGTTGAGGGAACGTCAGAGCATCAGTACCAAGGGAGCGCCACACTGTTGGAGGGTCAGGACTGAGGGAGCACCGCACTGTCGGAGGGCCAGTGCCACGGGAGCGCTGCAGTGTCGGAGGGCCAGTACCGCGGGAGCGCTGTACAGTCGGAGGGCTAGTACTGCAGGAGCGCTGCACTGTTGGAGGGTCAGTACTGAGGGAGTGTCCTATTGTCAGAGGGTCAACACTGAAATCCTGCTGCGCTGTCGGAGGGTCAGTCCCGAGGGAGCGCTGCAGTGCTGAAGGGCCAGTACCGAGGGAGCGTCGCACTGTTGGAGCGTCAGTACTGAGGGAGCACCACTCTGTCGGAGGGTCAATACTGAGGGAGTGCTGCAATGTCAGAGAGTCATTACCAAAGGAGAACCGCCCTGTCAGAGAGTCAGTACTGAGGGAGCGTCGTATTGTTGGAGGGTCAGTACCGAGGGAGCGTCGCACTGTTGGAGGGTCAGTTCCGAGGGAGTGTCGCACTGTCGGAGGGTCAGTACCGATGGAGCGTCGCATTGTCGGAGGGTCAGTACCGAGGGAGCGTCGCACTGTCGGAGGGTCAGTACTGAAGGAGCGTCGCACTGTTGGAGGGTCAGTACCAAGGGAGCGTCGCACTGTCGGAGGGTCAGTGCCGAGGGAGTATCCTATTGTCAGAGGGTCAGCACTGAAATCCTGCTGCACTTTCGGAGGGTCAGTACCGAGGGAGCGCTGCATTGTCAAAGGGCCAGTGCCAAGGGAGCTCCGCACTGTCAGAGGATCAGTACCAAAAGCGCACCGCACTGTAGGCAGGTCAGTACTGAGGGAGCACTGCCCTGTCAAAGGGTCAGTCTTGAAGGAGCCCTGCCCTGTCAAAGGGTCAGTACTGAGTGAACGTCGCGCCGTCGGAGGCTCAGTGGTGAGGGCACCATGTTATAAACGAAAAGTTCGAGTGAGCCCTCGCTCCAACAGGACTATTTAGAGAAGAACATGGGACTTCACCTGATCAGTACTTATCCTTCAATCAACATTGCTAAAAACGGACGATTTGGTCATTCATCAAATTGCTGGTGGGGGATCTTGCTGTACACAAATTGTCTTAAGTGTTTTCCTAAGTTAAAATGGTCACTACACTTAAAATAAGTAATTCATTATATGTGAAGCTCTTAGTGATGTCAAAGTTATTCGATATGTACATTCCTGTTTTTCCTTTCTGCATTGCATACTTATGCCCTGAGATGTGCTATCAATTAACAGAAGGATATTCATACGGCATAGTATTGATTAATTTAACCTTTTCTGTTTATAGGTCATTCCCGGGAATGAGAAACGGTCTATTGAAGCAATCAGCTGGATTGGTGAGAATCGACTTCTGAGCGTTGGATTAAATGGAGAAATCATCGAATTTGACCTGCAGCGACTCTGTCCGAAGTACAGACTAGATGCTTTTGGAGGCCCACTTTGGTGCATAAGCTGTAACAGTGAGGAGACTCATCTGGCGGTTAGTACAAAGTTATCCTTGTCGAAGGCAATGACTGTGCAGTAAAATATCAAAAATTGGTGGTGAGCACATTGGGACACCCGAGGATACAAATATTTCTTTCTCTATTTGCAGGTATCTTTACTTTATATCTAACCCCGTGCTGTACCTGACCTGGGAGTGTTTGATGGGGACAGTGTAGAGGGAGATTTACTCTGTATCTAACCCCGTGCTGTACCTGACCTGGGAGTGTTTGATGGGGACAGTGTAGAGGGAGATTTACTCTGTATCTAACCCCGTGCTGTACCTGTCCTGGGAGTGTTTGATGGGGACAGTGTAGAGGGAGATTTACTCTGTATCTAACCCCGTGCTGTACCTGTCCTGGGAGTGTTTGATGGGGACAGTGTAGAGGGAGATTTACTCTGTATCTAACCCCATGCTGTACCTGTCCTGGGAGTGTTTGATGGGGACAGTGTAGAGGGAGATTTACTCTGTAACTTACCCTGTGCTGTACCTGCCCTGGGAGTGTTTGATGGGGACAGTGTCGAGGGAGATTTACTCTGTATCTAACCCCGTGCTGTACCTGTCCTGGGAGTGTTTGATGGGGACAGTGTAGAGGGAGCTTTACTCTGTATCTAACTCCGTGCTGTACCTGTTCTGGGAGTGTTTGATGGGGACAGTGTCGAGGGAGATTTACTCTGTATCTAACCCTGTGCTGTACCTGTCCTGGGAGTGTTTGATGATGAGGAAAATATATTTTATCAGATTTAAAGTGGCTGCTGAGTGTCTGTAAAAAGTTTTCTTTCCCTTCAGAGCTTTTATCCCTTGTGGGTGCGTGAAGTGAAGTGAAGGATTTTATTTTAATATGGTTGCTACATCTAGCTGTGTTTCTGGTCCAGTTTTGTGTGCACTGGTCGCTGATGGTTTTTTTGCCTCTGTTACCTGCAGGTCGGATGTGAAGATGGCTCAGTCAAATTGTTTGAGATTGTTCCAGAAAAGCTTCAGTTTGAGAGAAATCTGGATCGCCAAAAAGGTGAGCAGAGTCTTGTCTTTTGTTATAGCAGTAATCCTGAACCCGGAACCATGGTCTGGCTGGAGGGTCAGTCAGGTGGCTGCTGTGTCTCTGTGTTGCCCAGCACAGGAGGGGCTGCCTGTAACTGCAGTTAGGATGTGAGTTTGCGGGATGGTGGGGGTTTGTATGAGTTTCTTCGCCAAGAGCAATAGGTTATGAATAAAGACAGCAATTTGGCTGAAAAGCGTGAATGGATTTCAGGGGAATGGTAGCATAGTGGTTATATTTTTATATTTGTTCTTGGGATGTGGGCTTCGCTGGCCACAATTTATTGCCCATTCCTAATTGCTCTTGAGAAGGTGGTGGTGAGCTGCCTTCTTGAACCGCTGCAGCCCATGTGGTGTAGGTACACCCACAGTGCTGTTAGGGAGGGAGTTCTAGGATTTTGACCCAGTGACAGTGAAGGAACGGCGATATATTTCCAAGTCAGGGTGGTGAGTGGCTTGGAGGGGAACTTCCAGGTGGTGGTGTTCCCATCTATCTGCTGCCCTTGTCCTTCTAGGTGGTACTGGTCGTGGATTTGGAAGGTGCTGTCTAAGAAACCTTGCTAAATTCCTGCAGTGCATCTTGTAGATGGTACACACTGCCGCTACTGTGTGCCGGTGGTGGAGGGAGTGAATGTTTGTGGATGTGGTGCCAATCGAGCAGGCTGCTTTGTCCTGTTAATTAATCCATTACTAATTTTATTAGTAATCAAAACTCATTTTCTAATCATTCAGAGACATGAGTTCAAAACCCACCACAGCAGCTGAGAAATTTAAATTAAATAATTAAATAAATCTGGACTAAAACGCTGCTAATAGTGACCATGTAGCTATTGAATTGTTGTAACATCCCATCTAGTTCACTAGTGTCCGTCAGGGAAGGAAATCTGCCCTCCTGTGAACAAATACGAAGAAGTGACTATAGACGGACTAAAGAAATGAGCAGACATGTGTCAGATGAATTTTAATGTAAAGATGTGTGATGCATTTTGCAAGGAAGAATATAAACCAAATTTAAAGCAGGTGCAGGAGCAGAGAGCCCCGGGGGTATACCTACACAAATCTTTGAAGGTGATGGAACAAGTTGAGAAGGCAGTTAAAATGGTTTATGAGATCCTTGGCTTTATTAATGGAAGCACAGAATACAAAAGCAAGAAAGTTATCAAAATTATGAGGGTTTTGATAGAGTAAATAAGGAGGAACTGTTTCTGGTGGCTGGAGAGTTGCTAACCAGGGGACACAGATCTAAGTTAATTGACAAAAGAACCCAGGGGAGGTGAGAATTTTTTGGGTGACGAATTCTTCGAAAAGTAAAGAATTGCAGGGCTATAGCAAAGAGCAGGAAAGTGATTAATTAGATAGATCTTTCTAAGAGCTAATAGTAACACAGTGGGCTTAATGGCTTCTCTCTGTACCATAAGATTCTATAAATTAGCAGCAGTAAGGTGATGGGCTTCTCTCTCTCTCTGGCAGGTCGTGTACTTTCTCTGGCCTGGCACAAGTCGGGCACAATGATTGCAACAGGGTCATTGGACATTATCCGAGTTTTTGATGTAAAGTCTGGTAAGTTGGTGTGTTTATGATTCTTACCAGGGTAAAGCCTGCTGGCTTGAGTTGACAAAGTGAACAGATTGAAGCAGTTTGTATGCTGCCTTTTCAGCCCAGAGGCCTGGGTTTGAAATTTATTATTCGTTCATGGGACGTGGGCATTTTGCTGCAAGGCCAACATTTATTGCCTATCCCTAACTGCACTTGAAGTAATGATGAACTTCCTTCTTGAATACCTGATGTCCGTGTGGTGAAGGTACACCCACAGTGCTGTTAGGGAGGGGGGGTTACAGACTTTTGACCCAGTGACTTGCCAGTGGTGGTGTTCTCATGTGCTGCTGCCCTTGCCCTTCTAGGTAGTAGAGGTCGCAGGTTTAGGAGATGCTTGGCAAGATTCTTCAGTGCATCTTCTCGATGGCACATACTGTGGACTCTGCGCTGGTGAATCCACTCAGATGACTGTCTTCTCTCACTCTGATGTCGAGACTCTGTGAAAATGACTGTGAAGCACTCTCGAATTAGCTCAGATTCACTGAGAGCAAAACTAAATACGTTTTTTAAAAGTTTAGAAGCTTTTTTACCTGTTGTGTGTTTATGCTGTTATTTGCTCTGGGTCAGTGCCCAGTTTTTCAATCTATGGTATTTAACTGAATCCCAGCTCCTCCTGATTGCCACATTCACCCGTGTTCATCATTTCCTTTCTCTCCAGGTCACTGCACACGCCGTATTCTGGTGGATCGCGGTAATACTGTTTTCCACAGCCGTGAATGTGTGGTGTGGAGTCTCTGCTTCCTGAGTGATTACACCATTGTGAGTGCAGATTCAGCGGGGAAAGTGCAGTTCTGGGATTGGAAGACAGGAACTCTGCTGAAAACACACCCTGTCACGAACTGTGATGTGCTGACGCTGGCAGTGAACAAGGTGAGTGATACTGGCTCTTTATGTTGGCTGATTTCTGCCACTGGTTCAATCACACCCCACTCAGTTATAATACCCAGCTCGTCACTCCCAGGCTCTGTTGTACAATCTGCTGATCGGGATCTTTCTCTCTGAAGGCTGAGGACAGCATTGCTGCTGGGACATCTGAGGGAACTGTTGTCCAATTCCAGTTGCTTGCAGTAAAGTCAGGAGTTGCTGACACTCAGTGGGTTCGTACAAAGACCTTTAAACACCACTCCCACGATGTGAGGGCTGTCATTCACACCAAGTCTGCTATTGTTTCAGGCGGTGAGTGGATCAAATCTATTTCTATGTTAGGTAAGCTATGAGGTGGAACTTTTCCTGAACTACTTTCTTCTCCTGGATAAGGTTTGGATGCCCAGCTCGTCATTCGTCCCATGATGGAGCTAGTGGAAACCAAATCGTATGAAGCTGCTCTCCGCAAAATCCTCTTCCCACATGTAAGTGCTTGTTGGAGCCACCATGTGCTCTGTATCTGCATCTAATTACTCTCCAACACAGACCAAGAAGTGGAATTCTGACTTGAATTCTGGGCTGCAGAGCTTGTGAGCAAAGACAGTCATAGTCCGCAGATGGTTTGAACGTAGGAATTGGAAAGCTGTAGTAATGAGGTTCCGTAGGACAACCTAGTAACTACAGGCTGGTCAGCTTATCATCAGTGACGGGGAAGGTTTTAGAAACAATCATGAAAAAAACAACAGGTACTCCAAGAGCTTTGAGTTATTTAAGAAGAGCCAGCACAGATTTGTAAAAGGCAGACTGTGCTTGGCTAAGCTAATTGAATTTTTTGAAGTAGTAACAGAGAAGATTGATGAAGGTAATGCAGTGGATGTTGCCTCTGAATGGATTTTAAGAAAGCATTTGATAAAGTCGCACATGAAAGGCTGTTAACAAAATTGAGGCTACTGGAATAGGAGGGTTAGTGCCAGCTGGTATAAAACATTAGCTTAAGGACAGAAAATGGCAAGTTGTGGTAAACAATTGCTTTTCGGACTGGAGTATTATAGACAATGGTGTTCCTCTAGGATGGTGCTAGGACCACTGCTTTTTTGCTATACAGGTACCGGACCCCCTTGTCCAGCATCTCAAAATCCGGAAGGGCCCAAAAACTGGGACCTGACCTGAAAACTATACAATCCGCCATCAGGCATTGCTGTCCATCATGTATGACGTAGGAGCAGAAGGAGGCCATTCAGCCCATCGAGTCTGTTCTGCCATTTGATGAGATCATGGTTGATCTGAAAATCCAGAACTCCACTTTCCCACCTTTTCCCCATAATCCTTGATTCCCTTACTAATTAAAAATCTGTCTATCTCAGCCTTGAATATACTTAACAACCCAGCCTCTGCGGTGAAGAATTCCACAGATTCACTACCTTCTGAGAGAAGAAATTCCTCCTCATCTCTGTTTTAAATCGGCGCCCCCTTACTCTGAGATTATGCCCTCTGGTCCTAGACTCTCCCACAAGGGGAAACAACCTCTCAGCACCTACCCTGTCAAACCCCCTTAGAATCCTATATCTTTCAATAAGGTCACCTCTCATTCTTCTAAACTCCAAAGAGTACAGGCTCAACCTACTCAACCTCTCCTCATAAGAAAATCCCTCCATACCGGGGTTCAGCCTAGTGAACTTTCTCTGGACTGCCTCCAATGCCAGTACATCTTTCCTTAAATCATGTGACCTTAGATAAGATGACCAAAACTGTTTACAGTATTCTAGGTGTGGTCTAACCAGAGCCTTGTATAGTTTTAGCAAGATATCCAGGTCATGGCACACTGATCCTCTGCTCGTTGGGCCTGGGATTAACGGTGGAAACCGGCCTGGTCTGCCCTTCATCCCATCCCTTCCTTTCCCTGTCCCAGCTGTGTCCAGCTGGGTGGAGAAATCAGCCCAGCTTCAGTTATCCTATTCCCCCACCACCCCCTCCCCAGCCCAGATCCCAGAATCCAGAAAATCCCCATATCCAGTACACGTCTGGTCCTGAGCTTCCCAGATACGGGGTACCGCACCTATATAAAAGACCTTAATACTGGAAAATAGAGTAAAATTTCAAAATCTGTAGATGATACTAAATTTGGAGGTGTGGCTGACAGTGAGGATGATACCAAACCACTGCAACAGGACACAGATAAGCTAAAGAATGGACAGACAAGTGGCAGATAGAATTTAATAGAGAAGTGTAAGGTGATGCATGGGAGAGGCAATATAGACTTAATGGCACAATTCTAAAGAGTTTGCAGGGACAGAGGGATCTGGGGTTCATGTACATAGACCTTTGAAGGTGGCATATTGAGAGAGTGGTTAGCCAAGCCAATGGGACCTTGGGCTTCATAAATGGAGATATTGAGCACAAAAGCAGGGAAGTTACGCTGAACCTTCTTAAACCCCTGGTTAGGCCACAACTAGAGTATTGCGTCCAGTTCTAGTCACCACACTTTAGGAAGGATGTGAGGGTCCTTGAGTGGGTGCAAAGGAGATTTACCAGATGGTTCCCGGGATGGGGTGGGGGTGATTAGTTACCAGATTAGATTTTGAGAAGCTGGGTTGTTCTTCTCGGAAAGCAGGAGGTTGAAGGGAAATCTGTCTCAAAGGTGTACTAGATTATGACAGATTTAGATAAGGCAGACAAAGAGAAGTTTCCCTATTAGCTGATGATACAAGGACCAGGGAACACAGATTTAAGGTTTTGGCAAAAGATACAGGGGGGGAATGTAAAGAAGAAATTTTTTGTGCAGCGAGTGGTAAAGACCGGGCCTGCTGCCTAGTCGGCAGTGCCTATGCACATGGTGGAAACGGAGATGATTGATATCGAAAGGAAACTGGGCAGGCACTTGAAGGAAATAAACTTGCAGGGGTACAGGAATAGAGTGGGAGAATGGTACTGATTGGATTGCTCCAGAGAGAGCTGGCATAGACTCGATGTGCCAAATGGCCTCCATCTGTGCTGTTCGACTCTATGCTTAAATAGCAGGGTGCAGGAGGTAAGTCAGATGCCCAGCAAGAGTCGAGCCTTCAGGCTGAAAAGAATTGGGGAATGAAAAGCAGAAACGTCCCAAGTGTTTCCTGTCATCCTGTAGGTGGTGCCATGTGAAATTACTGCAGGAAAGGTTAAAATATTGAACATGACTGAATGGTTCATGTTAAAGAACATGTTCCAACTAGTCAGTCAACCTACCCTCATGGATGGAATGGTGTATGCAGTGTATATGGCAGGAGGAGGATGGGAGAAACATGAAAGAGAGACGGGTAAATTTTTTAATCAATTAAATAGGGGCGATCTAATTAAGGTGTACAAAATTATGAGGGGCCGAGATAGGGTAGACAGTAAAGACTTGTTTCCCCTGGCTGAAGGATCAATTACCAGGGACATAGATTTAAGGTGATTGGTAGAAGGATTAGAGGGGACATGAGGAAAAGCTTTTTCACCCAGTGGGTGGTGGGTGTCTGGAATTCACTGCCTAAGTTGATGGTCGAGGCTGAAACACTCAACTCATTGAAAAAGGTACCTGGATCTGCTGTAAATGCTGTAACCTGCAAGGTTATGGACCAGGTGCTGGAAAGTGGGATTAAAATGAGCAGCTAGTTTCTTTTTTCTCTTTTTGGCTGGCACAGACTCAATGGGCTGAATGGCCTCTTTCTGCACCGTAACTTTTCTAAGGTCTATTCCTTGACTTTTCCACAGCGAAACCTGGTGTGTTGCAGCCGGAAGGTAAATCTGCTCCTGTTTCAGTTCCCAGAGCAGCTGGAGTTATGGCGATTGGGCAGCCCTGGAGCCACAGGTAAAGGATGATGTTTAGTAAACCACGCTGTGAATAAAGGGTCTTTGGAGAAAATGCAGATTTTATTTGCTGTCAAGGGCTATTAGGGATAGGGAATAAAAATGCTGGCCTAGCCAGCAGCATCCATGTCCTATTAAAGAATAAAAAAAAGTTATCTAAGGGTAATGCTCTGAAGAATCGGAAACACTATACCAGAGTGAAATGAGGTAAAACCGAGGATGGGAACGTACATATTGCCGAATGGCACTGGCATAGTCCACATTGTGGGCACAATGTGAAACCAGGCCGGCTACAGTCCTCTTAAGACCTGGAATGAGATGGCCTGGTGACGCCATGGATACGTTGTTGCCTAGTAACGTTATGGGAAGGAGAATCTAAGAAGCTTTCAAAATTATGGAAAGTTTTGCATGACTTGAATTATATAATGTACAGCACAACCGGAGCCCATTCAGCTCACCATACCTTTACTGGTTTTCTGAAAAAGCTATCCAAAAATTCCCAGTTTCCCTTTGTTTCCTCATAACCCTGCAAATATTTCCCTCCAAGTATTTATCCAATTCCCTTTTACTTTTGAATCTGCTTCCATTACTCTTTAAGACAATGTATTCCAGATCACAACAGCTTGTGTGTAAGACATTTTTCCTTCATTTCATCTGATTCTTTTGACAATTACTTTAAATCCACGTCCTCTGGTTACTGACCCGAATACTTCCTCTATCTAAACAATTGATAATCACCCCTCAACATTTCTGCTCTACGGTCTCAGTCTCAGCTTTTTTTAGTTTCTCCAAATAACTGAAGTCCTTCATTCCTGGGACCATTCTAGTAAATGTTGCACCCTCTCCAAGACCCTGTCATCCTTGCTAAAATATGGTGCCCAGAATTGGACGCACTATTCCAACTGAGGCCTAGCCAGTGTTTTATAAAGGTTGGGTTTAGCTTCCTTGCTTTTGTAGTCTGTCTCTATTTATAAAACCAAGGATCCTGAATGAAGGTTGTTTTTTTAAAAAAAAAGCAATGTGTCCCATCACTTTTAAAGATTTGTCTACCTACACCCCCAAGTCTCTGTTCCTCCAAACCCTTTAAAACTGTACCATTTAATTCATATTGCCTCTCCTTATTCATCCTACCAGAATGGATCACTTCACACTTCTGTGTTGAAGTTCATCTGCCACATTTGTGCTCATTTTACTGGATTACCTGTCCTGGAGTCTGTGACTATCCTTCTCATTGTTTACAACATATGAGTTTTGTGACATCTGCACACTTTGAAATTATGCTGTGTATATCCAAGTCTAGGTTATTTTATGGGGAGATGGTGGTAATGTCACAGGACAAGTAATCTAGAGACCCTGGCTAATGCTCTGGGGACATGGGTCCAAATTCCATGATGGCAACTGATGGAATTTAAATTCAATTAATACATTTAGAATATAAAGCTAGTCTCAATAATGGTGACCATGAAACTATCAATTGTTGTAAAAACCCATCTGGTTTGCTAATCCCCCTTAGGGAAGGAAATCTGCCGTCCTTACCTGGTCCGTCCTACACGTGACTTCAAGTCCCATAGCAATGTGGTTGACTTCTAACTGCCCTCTGAAATGGTCTAGCAAGCCACTCAGTTCAAGGGCAATTAGGGATGGGCAACAATTGTTGGCTTTGACACCAACGCCCACATCCCATGAAGAAGAATAAAGAAAAAAAAGATATGTAAAAAAGAAGGGGCCCTGTCCCAACCATTTGGGAGCACCACTGGATACCTTTGTTCAGTCTGAAAAACAACTGTTCACCACTACACTCTCTCTGCTTTCGGTTTCTTAGCCAATTTTGTGTCCATGCTACCACTGTCTCTTCTACCCTGTTGTCTTCAATTTTTCTGACAAGTCTATTATGTGGAACTTTGTGAAGCATCTTTTGAAAGGCCATATACACAACATCAGTTCTCTCCATTACCTTAAAATAGTCAATCGAGTTAGTCAAAAACAATTTGCCTTTAACAAACCTATGCTGGCATTCAAAACAAAAACAGAATTACCTGGAAAAACTCAGCAGGTCTGGCAGCATCGGCGGAGAAGAAATCAGTTAACGTTTCGAGCCTTCATGGCCCTTCGGCAGAACTGAAGCATAGTTAGGAGAAGGGAGAAATATAAACTGGTTTAAGGTGGGTGGGGGGGGGTGGGGGAGGTGGGGGGTGGAAGAGAGACGTTGAGGGTGTGGTGATTGTGGAGATAAGCAGTGATAGGAGCAGATAATCAAAAGATGTCACAGACAAAAGGGTCAAAGAGGTGTTGAAGGTGGTGATATTTGTCTAAGAAAAGTGCTAATTAAGAATGGAAGACAGGACACTCAAAGTACAGCTCTAGTGGGGGTGGGGTGGACAGACTAACAAGGTTTTAGTTTTAGATTTAAAAATAATGGAAATAGGTGGGGAAAGAAGAATCTATATAAATTATTGGGGAAAAAAAAAGGGGGGTGGGGGGGGAGAGAAACGGGGTGGGGATCTAAAGTTGTTGAATTCAATATTCAGCCCGGAAGGCTGTAAAGTGCCTAGTCGGAAGATGAGGTGCTGTTCCTCCAGTTTGCGTTGGGCTTCACTGGAACAATGCAGCAGGCCAAGGACAGACATGTGGGCAAGAGAACAGGGTGGAGTGTTAAAATGGCAAGCGACAGGGAGGTTTGGGTCTTTCTTGCGGACAGACCGCAGGTGTTCCGCAAAACAGTCGCCCAGTTTGCGTTTGGTCTCTCCAATGTAGAGGAGACCGCATTGGGAGCAACGATGGCATTTGTTTATTAAGCCATACTTTCCCAATTAATTTTGTCTCAGATTATTGTCTCTAAAAGATTCCCCATTGCTGGCATTAAGCTGACTGGCCTTTAACTGCTGTCTTTATCCCTATAGCCTTTTTTTGAACAGGGGTGTAACATTTGCAATTCTGTAGTCCTCTGGTACCACTGTCATATCTAGGGAGGATTGGAAGATTGTGGCCAGACTCTCAGAAATTTTCACCCTTACTTCTCTCAGTAAATAGGATGCATCACATTCAAGCCAGGTGATTTTTCTACTTTTGAGTACTGTTAACCTTTTAAATAGGTCATCATTATATATTTTTGTCCTTTGCAATTTTCCCACTGCCACCTCTTCTCCAGCAAAGTACTTATTCAGTACCTCAACCTTGTCCTCTATCTCCACAGGAAGATTTCCTTTTCAGTCCCTAATCAGACCTACCCTTTCTGTAGTAACTAAGTTTATGTTTTGTAAAAGACTTTCGGGTTCCCTTTTATGTTAGCCGCTATTCTGACACTCTCTGTCCCTCTTTTGCTTTTCAGTTCTCCACTTTACTTTCTGCATTCAGCTTTTTTTAAAATTCATTTACGGGATGTGGACATTATTGGCTAGGCCAGGATTTATTACCCATCCTTAATTGCCCTTGAGAAGGTGGTGGTGAGCTGCCTTCTTGAACCGCTGCCACGTGGTGTAGGTACACCCACAGTGCTGTTAGGGAGAAAGTTCCAGGATTTTGACCCAGTGACAGTGAAGGAACGGTGATATATTTCCAAGTCAGGATGGTGAGTGACTTGGAGGGGAACTTCCAGGTGTTCCCATCTGTCTGCTGCCCTTGTCCTTCTAGATGGTAGTGGCTGTGGGTTTGGAAGGTGCTAAGGAGCCTTGGTGAATTCCTGCAGAGTATCTAGAAGGTGTCACACACTGCTGCTACTGTGCATTGGTGGTGGAGGGAGTGAATGTTTGTGGAAGAGATACCAGTCAAGTGGACTGCTTTATCCTGGATGGTGTCAAGCTTCTTGAGCGTGGTTGGAGCTGCTCTCATCCAGGCAAGGGGAGAATATTCCATCACACTCCTGACTTGTGCCTTGTAGATGGTGGACAGGCTTTGGAGGTGAGTTACTCACTGCAGGATTCCCAGCCTCTGACCTGCCCTTGTAGTCACAGTATTTATATGGCTAGTCCAGTTCAGTTTCTGGTCAAAGGTAACCCCCAGGATATTGGTAGTGGGGGATTCAGTGATGGTAATGCCATTGAACTTCATGGGGCGATGGTTAGATTCTCTCTTGTTGGAGATGGTAATTGCCTGACACTTGTGTGGCGTAAATGTTACTTGCCACTTGTGTGCCCAAGCCTGGGTATTGTCCGGGTCTTGCTGCATTTGGACATGGACTGCTTCAGTATCTGAGCAGTTGCAAATGGTGCTGAACATTGTGCAATCATCAGCGAACATCCCCACTTCTGACCTTATGATGGAAGGAAGGTCATTGATGAAGCAGCTGAAGATAGTTGGGCCGAGGACACTACCCTGAGGAACTCCTGCAGTGATTTCCCAAGACTGAGATGACTGACCTCCAACAACCACAACCATCTTCCTTTGTGCTGGGTATGACTCCAACCAGCGGAGAGCTTTCCCTCGATTCCCATTGACTCCAGTTTTGCTAGGGTTGTTTCTTTACTGAATTATTTTTTATTTCATTTTAATCACTAAATAAAAGATTATTTCTGTTGGCTAATAAATTGGTAACACAAGGATAGACTGATGGAAGAAGTATAAAAGGCAAGGGTAGCAGAGTATTTTTACCATTAAATAATTTATGACAAGTAACTGTGTGGCAGCAACTGTAACATCATTATAAATACTTAACAAATTCCCTTTTCAAAGTAAATAAAAGGATACAAGAAAAGAGCAAAGTAATGAGATTAGAGTTATGGTTCCAGTCATTGGGGTTAAACATTCTTCTGTCATTTCTTTGATCTTTGTGAGGATTGACCTTCATAAACGTATTCAAATCTAAGGACTGGTTTATCCTGTATAAATGTCATGTGCTTCATTAATGGATAAATTCTAAAGTAGGACTTCAAAATCTGTTAAAATGAGCAACTTGAGAAACATTAAAATTAATATCGAGTGGGACTTAAGGTGCATTTGTTTCAATGCGAGAAGTATAACAGGCAAGGCAGATGAGCTTAGAGCTTGGATTAGTACTTGGGACTACGATGTTATTGCTATTACAGAGACTTGGTTAAAGGATGGACAGGATTGGCAGATAAACGTTCCAGGATTTAGAAGTTTCAGGCAGGATAGAGAGGGATGTAGAAGAGGTGGGGGTGTTGCACTGCTGGTTAAGGTGAATATCACAGCTGTATGACAGGAGGACACCTCGGAGGGTTCATGCAGCGAGGCAATATGGGTAGAGCTCCGGAATAGGAAGGGTGCAGTCACAATGTTGGGCGTTTACTATAGGCCTCCCAATTGCCGGCGGGAAATTGAGGAACAGTTGTGTAGGCAGATTTTGGAAAGATGTAAAAGCAATAGGGTTGTTGTGGGTGATTTTAACTTTCCCTATATTGACTGGGAATCACTTAGTGCTAGGGGTTTGGATGGTGCAGAATTTGTAAGGTGCATCCAGGAGGGCTTCCTGAGACAATATGTAAATAGTCCAACTAGGGAAGGGGCAATACTGGACCTGGTATTAGGGAATGAACCCGGCCAGGTGGTCGAAGTTTCAATAGGGGAGCATTTCGGGAAAAGTGATCATAATTCAGTAAGTTTCAAGGTACTGGTGTATAAGGATAACAGGAGTCCTCGGATTAAGGTGCTTAATTGGGGGAAGGCCAATTATAACAATATTAGGCAGGAACTGAGGAACCTAGACTGGAGGCAGATGTTTGAGGGCAAATCAACAACTGACATGTGGGGGGCTTTCAAACGTCAGTTGATAAGAATTCAGGACCAGCATGTTCCTGCTAGGATGAAGGATAAGCATGGCAAGTTTCAGGAACCTTGGATAACGAAGGATATTGTGAGATTAGTCAAAAAGAAAAGGGAAGCATTCGTAAGGGCTAGAAGGCTGGGAACAGATGAAGCCCGTGGAGAATACAAAGAAAGTAGGAAGAAACTTAAGCAAGGAGTCAGGAGGGCTAAAAGGGGTCATGAAAAGTCATTGGCAACCAGGATTAAGGAAAATCCCAAGGCCTTTTATACATATGTAAAAAGCAAGAGGGTAGCCAGGGAAAGGGTGGGCCCACTCAGGGACAGAGGTGGGAATCTGTGTGTGGAGCCAGAAGAAATGGGAGAGATACTAAATGAGTACTTCTCATCGGTATTCACCAAAGAGAAGGACTTAGCGGTTGATTTGTCTAGGGAAGAGTGTGTAGATCGCCTGGATCATGTTGAGATCAAAAAAGAGGAGGTGTTAGGCGTCTTGAAGAATATTAAGGTAGATAAGTCCCCAGGGCCAGATGGGATCTACCCCAGAGTACTGAGGGAGGCAAGGGAGGAAATTGCTGGGGCCTTGACAGAAATCTTTGTATCCTCACTGGCTACGGGTGAAGTCCCAGAGGACTGGAGAATGGTCAATGTTGTTCCATTGTTTAAGAAGGGTAGCAGGGATAATCCAGGAAATTACAGGTTGGTGAGCCTTACGTCAGTGGTAGGGAAATTATTGGAGAAGATTCTTCGTGACAGGATTTACTACCATTTGGAAGCAAATGGGCGTATTAGTGAGAGGCAGCATGGTTTTGTGAAGGGGAGGTCGTGTCTCACTAACTTGATCAAGTTTTTCGAGGAAGTGACAAAGATGATCGACGATGGAAGGGCAGTGGATGTTATCTACATGGATTTCAGTAAGGCCTTTGACAAGGTCCCTCATGGCAGACTGGTACAGAAGGTAAAGTCGCACTGGATCAGAGGTGATCTGGCAAGATGGATACAGAATTGGCTTGGTCATAGAAGACAGAGGTTAGCAGTGGAAGGGTGCTTTTCTGAATGGAGAGCTGTGACTAGTGGAGTTCCGCAGGGATCAGTGCTGGGACCTTTGCTGTTTGTAGTATACATAAATGATTTGGAGAAAAATGTAACTGGGCTAATTAGTAAGTTTGCAGACAACACTAAGGTTGGAGGAGTTGCAGATAATGAAGAGGATTGTCAAAGGATATAACGGGATATAGATCGGTTGGAGACTTGGGCGGAGAAATGGCAGATGGAGTTTAATCCGGACAAATACGAGGTAATGCATTTTGGAAGGTCTAATACAGGCAGGAATTATACAGTAAATGGCAGAACCCTTAAGTGCATTGACGGGCAGAGGGATCTAGGTGTACAGGTCCACAGGTCACTGAAAGTGGCAACGCAGGTGGATAAGGTAGTCAGGAAGGCATATGGCATGCTTGCCTTCATCGGCAGGGGTATTGAGTGTAAAAGCTAGGAAGTCATGCTGCAGCTGTATAGAACCTTGGTTAGGCCACACTTGGAATATTGCGTGCAATTCTGGTCACCGCATTACCAGAAGGATATGGAGGTATTGGAGAGGGTGCAGAGGAGGTTTACCAGGATGCTGCCTGGTCTGGAGGTTATTAGCTACGAGGAGAGGTTGGAGAAACTCGGATTGTTCTCACTAGAGCGACGGAGATTGAGGGGCGACTTGATAGAAGTTCACAAAATTATGAGTGGCATGGACAGAGTAGATAGTCAGAAGCTTTTTCCCAGGGTGGAAGAGTCAATTACTAGGGGACATAGATTTAAGGTGAGAGGAGGAAACTATAGAGATGTGCGGGGCAAGGTTTTTACGCAGAGGGTAGTGAGTGTCTGGAATTCGCTGCCAGAGGAGGTGGTGGAAGCAGGTACGATAGTGGTGTTTAATAAGAGGCAGCTTGACAAATACATGAATAGGATGGGAATAGAGGGATATGGACCCCAAAGTGCAAAATGTTTTAGTTGACGGGCAATATGATTGGCGCAGGCTTGGAGGGCCAATGGGCCTGTTCCTGTGCTGTACTTTTCTTTGTTCTTAACACAATTGCAAACTGTAGAGCTACTGACAGAAGCGACTGACTCTTTCACAACAGTCCCAGCTTCCATCCCCCCTCATTGGCTTACGTCAAGGCTCTGTACAGTATACACCTTGATGTCTTAGCTTTACACCTTCATACACAGAGCCTTGTGTTAAACTCATGTGCCCTTTAAATATATATTTGCCTCTTGGTGCATTTTAATATTAATTTCCCTGTTTAGTCAAGGAGCACAAGCTTTTGCTGTTCCTAATTCCTGCTGTAACTCTGGGCCTGTCCCACACCAGACCTGATTTTCATATTTCCCATTTAGTTGCAGACTTTGTGCTAATGTTCCTATCCAGTTTATTCAGATTTGTTTTCATTTAATCTCACTTATATTGTTTAGTGTGTTATTTCTCTTCCTCACAGTCTCAGGTACTCCTGGCGATGTCCTGCCAATCAGCAAAAAACCAGAGAAACTGCTGCAATTAAAGAACAAGGTGTGTGGGAAGAACTGGAAGATTTTGGCGCTGATATTAACAATGAATGTTTAAACTTTATTGGGTCTCATAGGCTCTGGGTCTTTATGGTGTTTTTGGGAGCCCATGACAAACATAGCTTGCTACCATTGTGTTGATTTGAGTTCTCCTTTCAAGCTGAAGTCAGCCAGACTTGCTGTGGATGTTATCTGCCTCCACCTCCCCCACCGCGTGTTGGACTCCTTGTGGGAATTGGGAATCGCTTCACCCACCGTGTACAGGGCTCACTCTGGGAATCACCCTCTTTATGCTGGACTCTTTAACATAAACAGGGACAGGAGTTGGCCATTCTGCCCCTCGAGCTTGCTCTGACATTCAACAGGACCATGGCTCCTGCCTGTCCACCATAACCCTTGACTCCCTTGTAGATCAAAATCTGTCTAACTCAGCCTTGAAAATATATTCAATGGTCCAGCCTCCACATTTCTCTGGGGAGGAGAATTCCAAAGATTAACAACCCTCCAAGAAAATAAATTCTCCCTCATCTCTGCCTTAAATGGGAGCTTGCTTACTTTTAAACTGCGACCCCTAGTTCTAGATTCCCCCATGAGGGGGAACATCCTCCCCGTATCTACCCTGTCAAGTCCCCTCAGAATCTTTTATATTTCACTAAGATCATCTTTCATTCTCCTAAGCTCCGATGAGTTTCGGCCCAACCTTTCCCCATAAGAAAACCCCTTCATCATAGGAATCAACCTAGAGAACCTTCTCTGAGCTGCTTCAAATGCACTGGGCTCACTTGGAGTTCCCACCCTCTTACCCCACTTGCCCCATTTCCTAACCTTGTGCTGGGCTCAGTCTGCTGGCGCTGTTTTTGATTCTGTCTTGTAATTTTTCCTGTGTAGGGTTGTGACCACATACGGTGCTGTGCACTCTCTCCCTGTGGAACCTGGATTGCATTCTCAAACATCCACAGAGTCCGTCTCTATCGAATACAGTATGAGAATGATTCTATCACAGTTAATGCGGTAGGTCAGATGTCAGAGTTGTAAGATAGAGAATTGTAGCGGGAGGTGGTAGAAGATTTTTGAGGTCTGTTGTCTTCCTGTGATTTGGTTTGAGTAACGGAAGGTGTGTGTTTGTGTCATTGTGTGTGTGTCACGAGAGCAGTGTAATGGGGGTTGTGTCACGAGAGCAGTGTAATGGGGGGTGTGTGTGTCACGAGAGCAGTGTAATGGGGGGGGTGTCACGAGAACAGTGTAATGGGGGGGTGTCACGAGAGCAGTGTAATGGGGGGGTGTCACGAGAGCAGTGTAATGGGGGGGGGTGTCACGAGAGCAGTGTAATGGGGGGTGTGTCACGAGAGCAGTGTAATGGGGGGGTGTCACGAGAGCAGTGTAATGGGGGTGTGTCACGAGAGCAGTGTAAAGGGGGGGGTGTCACGAGAGCAGTGTAAAGGGGGGGTTGTGTCACGAGAGCAGTGTAATGGGGGGGTTGTGTCACGAGAGCTGTGTAATGGGGGAGTGTATGTGAGAGACAAGGGGGTTTGATGGGTATAGGTTGGGTATGGGTGTCGGTGGGTTCCTGCATCTAGCTTGTGCGCAAATGGATATCGATCATACGCACGTTTTAACCCTTTGCCCTCCTACAGGCCTCGCGATTTGTGAAGTCTCTGCAGCAGGCTCATCAGTTGCTGTTTTCCGCCGATTCCACCAAGCTGTTTGTTGCTTCAGATCACAACCGTATTCAAGTGGTGGATTTAGTGACACTGAATGCCAAGCGTGCACACATCCTCACACCCAAATCCAGTAAGTTTCATCAGGAACCTGCCACAAACTGTCTGGGTCTTCACAAGCTGCCATTTGCTTGATGGTGAAATGTAAACGCAGTGACCTCTGGACTGGGATATGTCCCCTTTTGGCCACAAATGTCAGGATACTTCCTTCTGCACATGTTCATGCTGTGTGCAACTCCACGGCATTTGGGATTGTCCATCCAATGCATAGGGCAACATTCAGTGTTTCTCCTGAAGGTGCTGACTCTCTCTGTGGGACAGTTCCTGAAGGTGCTGACTCTCTCTGGGGGACAGTTCCTGAAGGTGCCGACTCTCACTGGGAGACAGTTCCTGAAGGTGCCGACTCTCACTGGGAGACAGTTCCTGAAGGTGCTGACTCTCTCTGTGGGACAGTTCCTGAAGGTGCTGACTCTCACTGGGGGACAGTTCCTGAAGGTGCTGACTCTCTCTGGGGGACAGTTCCTGAAGGTGCTGACTCTCTCTGGGGGACAGTTCCTGAAGGTGCTGACTCTCACTGGGGGACAGTTCCTGAAGGTGCTGACTCTCACTGGGGGACAGTTCCTGAAGGTGCTGACTCTCACTGGGGGACAGTTCCTGAAGGTGCTGACTCTCACTGGGGGACAGTTCCTGAAGGTGCTGACTCTCTCTGGGGGACAGTTCCTGAAGGTGCTGACTCTCACTGGGGGACAGTTCCTGAAGGTGCTGACTCTCACTGGGGGACAGTTCCTGAAGGTGCTGACTCTCTCTGGGGGACAGTTCCTGAAGGTGCTGACTCTCACTGGGGGACAGTTCCTGAAGGTGCTGACTCTCACTGGGGGACAGTTCCTGAAGGTGCTGACTCTCACTGGGGGACAGTTCCTGAAGGTGCTGACTCTCACTGGGGGACAGTTCCTGAAGGTGCTGACTCTCACTGGGGGACAGTTCCTGAAGGTGCTGACTCTCACTGGGGGACAGTTCCTGAAGGTGCTGACTCTCTCTGTGGGACAGTTCCTGAAGGTGCTGACTCTCACTGGGGGACAGTTCCTGAAGGTGCTGACTCTCTCTGGGGGACAGTTCCTGAAGGTGCTGACTCTCTCTGGGGGACAGTTCCTGAAGGTGCTGACTCTCACTGGGGGACAGTTCCTGAAGGTGCTGACTCTCACTGGGGGACAGTTCCTGAAGGTGCTGACTCTCATTGGGGGACAGTTCCTGAAGGTGCTGACTCTCACTGGGGAGCAGTTCAACAAATCAGACTGTGTAATAAAGAAACCTAGTCTTAGTTTAGCTGGGGATTCGGTGCCTCTCCAGGGAGGGTTTATTTATTTATATCCACAGTGAGGCTTTTGTATTTTTGCCAAATATCTCTTTCTTGTCCTGCTCCTGTAGATTCCCTTGAGCCTGTCTGTCTGTTGGCAGAGAGTGCAGATGGCAACTGGCTGGCAGGTGCAAATTATGGCTGTGAAATCAGCATCTATAACCTCAAGCAGTTAAAGGTAGGGACCAAAGACTTCAGGCTAATGCCAATGTATGGGGGCAACAGAGGGGATAATGTTTGGTTATCAGGAGGCAGAGGTGTAACCTGGGTGCGAGGGTCAGAGAGATTAATAACCGTGTATGGGGTGATGATATAGGTTAATGTTGGTTATGGGGTTATTAGTCATGGAGGGTAATGGGTTTATTGGGGGCTGACCAGAAGGTAAGTTGGTTGTGGAGGTGTTGGTGATGGAGAGTAACATAGAAAATGAGGGAACAGGAGAGGTCATTCAGCCCTTCGAGCCTGCTCCGCCATTCAGTATGATCATGGCTGATCCTCCATCTCAACGCCATACTCCCACTCTCTCCCCATACCCCTTGATGTGTTTAGAGTCTAGAAATCTGTCTATTTCCCTTCTTAAATATATTCAGTGACTTGGCCTCCACAGCTTCTGTGGTAGAGAATTCCATAGGCTCACCACCCTCTGTGTGAAGAAATTTCTCAGTCCTAAATGGTCTCTCCCATATCCTGAGACTGTGACCCCTTGTTCTATACCCCCCCAGTCAGAGGAAACATCATCCCTGCATCCAGCCTGCCCAGCTCTGTCAGAATTTTATCCGTTTTAATGAGATTCCCTCTCATTCTTCTAAACTCCACTGAATACAGGGCTAGCCAGCCCAATCTCTCCTCATACGACAATCCTGAAATCCCAGGAATCAGTCTGGTGAACCTTCGCTGCACTCCCTTTATGGCAAGTATATCCTTTCTTAGGTAAGGAGACCAAAACTGCACACACTACTCCAGATGTGGTCTCACCAAGGCCCTGTACAGCTGCAGTAAGACATCCTTGCTCCTGTATTCAAGTCCTCGCAATGAAGGCCAACATACCATTTGCCTTCTTAACTGCTTGATGCACCTCCATGCTTGCTTTCAGTGATTGGTGTACAAGGATACCCAGGTCCCTTTGTACATCAACATTTCCCAATCTATCACCATTTAAGTAATACTCTGCCATTCTGTTTTTCCTACGGAAGTGGATAATTTCACACTTATCCACGTTACACTGCATCTGTCGTGTATTTGCCCACTCACAAAACTTATCTAAATCACCTTGAAGTCTCTTGACATTCTCCTCAACACTCACATTCTCACCAAGTTTCATGTCATCAGCAAACTTGGAAATATTACACCTGGTTCCTTCATCCAAATTATTGATACATGTTGTGAGTAGCTGGGTCCCAAGCACTGATCCCTGCGGTCCCCCACCTGCCACTGCGAAAAAGACCCATTTATTCCTACTCTGTTTCCTGTCTGCTAACCAATTCTCAATCTCTGCCAATATATTACCCCTAATCCCATGTGCTTTAATTTTACACTCTAACCTCTTATATGGGACTTTATCAAAAAAGTTTTCTGAAAATCCAAATACACCACATCTTCTGGTTCTCCCTTATCTATCCTGCTAGTTACATCCTCAAAAAACTCTAGTAGGTTTGTCAAACATATTTCCCTTTCACAAATCTATGTTGACTTTGTCTAATTCTGTTGATATTTTCTAAGTGTCCTGTTATCACATCCTTTATAGTAGATACTAGCATTTCCCCTACTACTGATGTTAGGCTAACTGGTCTGTAATTCCCGATTTCTCCCTTCCTTTTTTAAATGGTGGGGTTAGATTTGCCACCCTGCAACTGGTGGGACTGTTCCAGAATCTACAGAATTTTGGAAGATGACAACCAATAAAATCCAGTATTTCCATGGCCACCTCCTTTAGTACCCTGGGATGTAGATTATCGGGCCCTGGGGAATTATCGGCTTTCAATCCCATTAATTTCTCCAGCACTATTTTATTAGTAATACTAATTTCCTTCAATTCCTCCTTCTCATTGGACCCTTGGTTCCCTAGTATTTCTGGGAAGTTATTTGTGTCTTCCTCTGTGAAGACGGAACCAGAGTAGTTGTTTAATTGCTCTGCCATTTCCTTGTTCTCTATTATAAATTCTCCCATTTCAGACTGTAAGGGACCTACATTTGTCTTCACTAATCTTTTTCTTTCTACATACTGATAGAAGCTTTTACAGTCTGCTTTTATGTTCCCTGCAAATTTACTCTCATACTCTATTTTTCCCCTCTTAAATCAATCTCATTTGCCTCCTTTGCTGAATTCTAAACTGCTCCCAATCCTCATGCTTGCTACTTTTTCTAGCAAATTTATATGACTCCTCTTTGGATCTAGTACTATCCTTAATTTCTTTTGTTAGCCAAGGTTGGGCCACTTTACCTGTTGAGTTTTTGTGCCAGAAAGGAATGTATAATTGTTGCAATGCATACATTTGTTCCTTAAATATTAGCCATTGTCTATCCACCATCATGCCTTTTAATGAAGTTCCCCAATCTATCGTAGCCAACTCATGCCTTTGTAGTTTCCATTGTTTAGATTTAGGACCCTAGTTTTGGATTGGATTACTTCACTTTCCATCCTAATGAAGAATTCTATCATGTTATGGTCACTGTCCCCTGAAGGATCCTGCGCAATAAGATTATTAATTAACCCCTTCTCATTGCATGATACCAAATCTAGGATAGCTTGTTCCCTAGTTGGTTCCATGTCATAACTGGTCTAAAAAAAAATTTCGTATACACTCCAGGAATCCATCCATCCACAGTATTATTGCTAATTTGGTTTGTCCAGCCTATATGTAGATTAAAGTTACCCGTGATTACTGTAGCACTCTTGTTACATGCATCTCTGATTTCCTGTTTAATGCTGTCCCCTATTGTTTGGAAGCCTATATGTTACTCGCACTAATATTTACTGCCCCTTGTTGCTTCTTAGCTCCACCCAGACTGATTCTACATCTAGATTTTGAGCCAATATCCTATCACTATCGCACTGATTTCATCCTTAACACCAACCTGCCTCCTTTCCCTTTTTGCCTGTCCTTCATAAATATCGAATACCCTTGGATATTCAGTTCCCAGCCTTGGTCACCCTGCAGCCATGCCTCTATAACCACAATCATATCGTACCCATTTACATCTATTTGCATTGTTAATTTGTCTACCTTATTGCAAATGCTCTGTGCGTTCAGATACACTGCCTTTAGACTTGTCTTTTTAACATTTTTACACACTTTTTTTGTACTATGGCCCTATTTGCTTCAAGCCCTTGTTTCCTCTGCCTTCCACTTTTGCTTTCTACTTTCCTGTCTTTCATTCCCATCTTTGTCTCCCTCTTTTGTGTCTCCCTGTTCAGGTTCCCATCCCACTGCCTCTCTTGTTTAAACTCTCTCTCCCACGGTACTAGCAAATACCCCTGCGAGGATATTGGTCCCAGTCCTGCTGGGGTGCAACCTGTCCAGATTCTACAGCTCCCATCTTCCCCAGAATCAGTCCCAATGCCTCAGGAATCTAAATCCCTCCCTCCTACACCATCTCTCCAGCCACACGTTCATCTGATCTATTCTCCTATTCCTTATCTCACCAGGATGTGGCACTGGGAGTAATCCTGAGATTACTACCTTTGAGGTCCTGCTTTTTAATTTATTTCCTAGCTCCCTTTATTCTGCTTTCAGGACCCCTTTTTACCTATGTCGTTGGTACCGATATGGATCACAGCCTCTGGCTGTTCACCCACCCCCTTCAGAAAGTCATGCAGCCGCTCAGTGACATCATTTACCCTGGCACCAGGGAGGCACGTACCATTCTGGTGTCATGTCTGGTGCAGCTGCAGAAACTTCTATTTGTTCCTCTTACGATCCGGGACATCGCCACAGGAGTTCCTCAGGGTAGTGCCCTAGACCCAACCATCTTCAGCTGCCTCATCAATGACCTTCCTTCTATCATAAGAAGAGAAGCGGGGATGTTCGCTGATCATTGTACAATGTTTAGCACCATTCACGACTCCTCAGATACTGAAGCAGTCCAAGTACAAATACAGCAAGACCTGGACAATATCCAGGCTTGGGCTGATAAGTGTAACCATCGCCCATTGACATTCAATGGCATTACCATCACTGAATCCCCCATTGTCAACATCCTGGGGGTTACCATTGACCAGAAACTGAACTGGACTAGCCATATAAACACTGTGGCTACAAGAGCAGGTCAGAGGCTGGGAATTCTGTGGCGCGTAACTCACCTCCTGACTCCCCAAAGCCTGTCCACCATCTAGAAGGTGCAGGTCAGGAGTGTGATGGAATACCCTTCACTTGCCTGGATGAGTGCAGCTCCAAAATACTCGAGGCTTGACACCATCCAGGACAAAGCATCCCTTTCATAAACATTCAGTCCCTCCACCACTGACGTACAGTAGCAGCAGTGTGTGTACCATCTACAAGATGCACTGCAGCAACTCACCAAAGCTCCTCAGGCAGCACCTTCCAAATCCACGGTCACTACCATCTAGAAAGACAAGGGCAGCAGATAGATGGGAACACCACCACCTGCAAGTTCCCCTCCAAGTCACTCACCATCCTGGCTTGGAAATATATCGCTGTTCCTTCACTGTCACTGGGTCAAAATCCTGGAACTCCCTCCCTAACAGCACTGTGGGTGTACCTACACCACATGGACTGCAGCAATTCAAGAAGGCAGCTCACCACCACCTTCTGAAGGGCAATTAGGGACAGGCAATAAATGTTGGCCTAACCAGCAACGCCCACATCCCATAAATGAATTTTAAAAAAAGCTGAGCCACTCGTGCTGGCATGGACTTAGCTCTTGCTGCATTCCCCTGAGAATGCATCTCCCCAGCAGTTTCCAAAATGGAAAATCTGTTAGAGAGGGAGATGCACTTAGGGGACTCCTGCACTAGTGCTTATACCCTCTCTGACGGTCACCCATTCCCTTTCTGCCTCTGCACTCTTTACCTGCAATGTGACCACCTCACTCCACGTGCAGTGCACAAAGATCTCATCCTTGCGGATGCTCCATAGTGACTCCAGCTGCAGCTCCAGCTCCAAGATGCTGTTTTTGAGTAGCCACAGCTGGAGTCTCTTCCTGCACACATGGTCACCCTGGACATTGGAAGTGTCCCTGAATTCCCACATCACACAGGAGGCCAAGCTGCCCAGCCGTGACTTACCCTTAAATTACTTCCTTTACTTTTACTTCCTCTGGTTGAGAGAATATCAAGGACAGCAGAAATACTCACTATATCCTACTTACCAAGGCCACCGCTCTTCTTTATGAGGAAAGGTAGAAAATGAAAGGATCACCTCCTTCCCTCTTTGCTGAACTTCCTCACTCACCAAACTCCAGTTTAAGTACTTTAATGCAGCCCAAAGCAGCACTGCAGCGCAGACAAGGCAGCACTGTGGATGGCCTGCTTTTAAGCTCTCTGAATCTAGCTTCTGAAAACCTGTTTAACCTAATTAACTAGCTGTAGCAAGCAGAGCCTGTATAGCCCTCGCTTTAAAGCTGGACTGAAACACCTTCTCCCAACCCAAAGAGCTACTTTTAGTTAATTACTAAATTAAAGAACGACTAGACTTTAGGTAGAAATTAACCCTTAAACTAACCCTTAAAGTCCTTCACTCACCAAACTCCAACTTAAGCACTGTAATGCAGCCCAAAGTAGCACTCCAGTGCAGAGGGGTATGTGGGGTAACAGAGGGTAATTCTGGGTGTGGGGGTGATTACAATACGTAACTTTGGGTTTGGGGTGACTGATTAATGCGTGGGTATGGATTGGGGAGGCTGTGTGACAGAGGGTAATGCTGGGTCTGGAGGGTTGACAGTGGTTAATGCCCAGGTAAAGGGCAGTGATGGGGATTGTGGATATGGTGGGGTGACAGAAATGTTCGGGCAGCGGCTGGTATCAGCTGGAGATGTGGGATGGAGAGGGGCCACTGTTGGGAAGGAGGAAGCATCCAGGGGGAGGGGAAGGAGGAGGGGGTTGGGGTGTTGGTGGGGGGATGGGGTGAGAGTCGGGTGTCTGTTGGCCAGGCCTGTGATTCCTTGCACTGATGGATTCCTCTTCCTTCCAGCATCACTGCACAGTTCCAGCCTATAATCAGCTCCCCACTGCTATTGCCATTAATCCACAAACCAACAACCTGATCACTGTCCACGCAGATCACCAGGTATGACCCACTGTAACCAAGTGAACCACACTCCACCTTGCTGTCAGCACCATGAAATAATCCAGTCTGTGGTTCTTGCTGTCACACTCTCTGCTGCTGTGAGATTCCTGTCAAAAATCGGTCATTTTTCAAAATTTACTGATGAGACAAAACTTGGCAACATGGTAAACAATAAGGAGTAAAGGAACAGATTTCAGGAGGATAAAAGCAGACAGACAGAATGGGAAAAACTGTGGCATAGGAAATTTAATGCAGAAGAGAGTGCAGTGATATGTTTTGGACAGAAGAATGAGGAGAGGCAATGTAAACAAAATGGTCCAGTTTTAAAAGGGCTACAGAAACAGAGACCTGGGGGCATACGTACACAAACCTTTGAAGGTGGCAGGACACATTGAGAAAGCTGTTTATAAGAAGCATATGGGATTATTGGTTTTAGTAATAAAGGCACAATTCTGGGCATCACATTTTGAGAAGAATGTTGAAGCCTTGGAAATATCTGGGGGTGTACTTACACAAATCTTTGAAGTTGGCAGGACAGTGTTGAGAAAGTGTTTAAAAAGGCAAATGGGATCTGAGCTTTATAAATTGAGGTATGCAACACAAAAGCAAGGAGGTTATGATGAACTTTTATAAAACTCTGGTTCAACCTCAACTGGAGTATTGTGTTCAATTCTGGGCACCACACTTTTGGAAGGATGTCAAAGCCTTTGAGAGGGTGGAGAAGATTTATTTAGTATCTTACGAGGAATGAGGGAATTCAGTTAATGTAGAAAGACTGAAAAAGCTGGAGTTGTCCTTGGAGCAGAGAACGTTGAAAGGAGATTTGATAGACTATTCGTGATTTTGAATAAAGTGAATAAGTAAAAACTGTTTACTGTGGCAGAAGGATCAGGAACCAGAGAGCACAAACCTAAGGTGAATGGCAAAAGAACCAGAGACGTCACGAAGAAACACTATTTTACGCAGTGAGTTGTGATCTGGAACACGCTACCTGGTAGAAGCAAATTCAATGGGAACTTTCAAAAGGGAATAGGACTGTAACTGAAGGGGAAAGATTTACAGAGCTCTGGGTAAAGAGCTGGAACAGAGTGGTATTAATTGGGTAGATCTACCAAAGAACCAACACAAACACAACGGGCCAAATGGCCTTTTTCTGTGCTGTATCAATCTATCTCAGGGCTGATGTTTCACATTTTTCTCCTCAGATTTTTGAATTCAGCATCAGTGAGAAAAAATACACTGAGTGGAGCCGTGCACTGCAGCAGCAGGGACTGCACCCACACTGGGTTGAACGGGATACACCTGTCACACATGTGACCTTTAACCCTAAAGTGTCCACGCAGATTATCATTCATGATGCATACATGTTCTGTATCATTGACCAGTTGCTGGTAAGTCTCCTGGCCAGAATATCCAGCCTCCAGCCCGTCACTGACCTACCCCCCTTCCCCCCTCCCACCCAGCAAAATTTATCTCCTTGTGAGAATGGATGTTTTTTAAAAATATTTTTGGGGAATATTGTGTTATATTCTGTAAAGAAGGCTGTCTGTATTGGTGTGTGTGTGTGTGTAAATGATTTAATTAAGCTGGGCAAAAGTTACCAGAAGACAAGTTGGGAGGTTTAAGACATGAAAGGATAGCGGCGTTAGGTTTGAGGTACAAGTGAATAGGTTGGATCTAATATTTGCATTTTTAGATAAGTTGAGAGTTCATTTGACTATCAAAAGGAAGTCAAAGGTAACAAGAAGCATGCTTGCATCTTGTAGGAGTTCCATAGGTGAACAGGAGAGGGTATGTTACATTTTGTTGCCTGGAAAGCAGAGACAAAATAGAAAATGAAAGATTTTATGTTTGGAAGGATTTGCATTTCAAAGAGGTGGAAGAACATTGGAACCCGAGATGAAAGGGGGAAAGAGATACTTTAGAGTTACTGTGGAAGGCTTAAGGTAACTGGTAGTTGTAGCTGTTGGTTGTCTGAGGAAGATCTCCTGGAAACAGCTCTAGGCTGGGAGAAGATGCAGTTTGAATCAGCCATCCAGTCAAGCCAGAAAAGTCTTGGGCCACAAAAAGCAGTCATGTTCTTGAGTTTTGGATTTCCACAGCAGAGTGGGAGAGAGTTTAACTGGTCATGTGATATGCCTTTATTAAAGCTACAGCAGCTTGCATGGGTAATATTACTGGATTTTTATAGTTAAACATCTATGAGAGTGTTGCCTGGAAGGTGTTTACTTGTGGGTCTGACCAAATAGGGAGCCTTTTTGGGCGAGTATTTCATAGGACTAATTTTAATTGTACAACTGTAATTTTATGTGCTTAAGTTTTCTTTTATTCTTGTTAATAAAACTTTTACTTTTAAGTTTGAAAAACCCAAAGGTGTTCTTGGACTTGCTGCTGAGATCAGTATACTTTCTTCTCGTTTACAGAATACAAAAAAAAGGGTGTGGCCCGTAAGCCAAGTTTCCCTCTGGGATTTGGTTTGC
This sequence comes from Cetorhinus maximus, assembly GCF_964194155.1. Taxonomy (NCBI): domain Eukaryota; kingdom Metazoa; phylum Chordata; class Chondrichthyes; order Lamniformes; family Cetorhinidae; genus Cetorhinus; species Cetorhinus maximus. The sequence continues at coordinate 158,101,405 of NC_135884.1, forward strand.
GCAGCAATTAACATTGGCTGTGGTCATAAATTTGGGGCTCTTTGTGGGACTATTAAAATTCCTTGATTAATTTGGAGTTTGTGAATCCAAGAGATACAAGTACAAGAAAAATGCTGAACTCATGAGTTTTGCGTTGAGGGGGTTGTAAAGTTGTTGGACTACAAAATGGCTTTGGCGATTGCTTTGACTTTTCTGGGAGTGGAAAATGTGACTATGGAGTATTCGAAATCCCTGAGTAAAACTCAGCTGAGAGAGTTAGCAGATGAAGTGCAGGTAGAGATAAAAGCGGAATTTCATAAGGCTAAAGTACTTACCCAGCATTTAAAGTTAGAGGAAGGGGCACCTGAAACTAGTGTCACAGCTGGAGGTAGTAATGAAGCAGCTTGATAAAGAAAGAGATAGAGAAAGGCAAAAGATTGAATTGGAAGAAAAAGAAAGAGAAATGGAAAAAAACTCAAGTTAGAAAGAAAGGAGAAAAGACAAAACTTGAAAAAAGAAAAGGACAGATCAAAAGAAATAGAAATAAAAAAACTTCAATAGGAAAAAGAGGAGCAGGAAAGGGAAGAGAAGAGATTACAAGAGATAGAAATGCAAAAACTTGAACTTCAGAGAGAGAAGTTAGCAATCGAGGAAAGGGAGAGGGAAAGAGATCGAAAGCTTCATAGAGAGCAAGAAGCCAGACAGTATGAATTGTCTAAAGTGAAACTTAGAATAAAGGAGAGATAGTGATTCAGGTGGGGACTTTGATTCCTTTGAGGAATTTGATTTAACTAAAATTCTTCAGTTAGTGCTTAAATTGCAGAGGATGGAGTTGAAATATATTTCACCTCATTTAAAAAGATAGCTATGCAATTGAATTGGCCAAGAGGTGCTTGGACTATCATGTTACAAAGCATTTTGTCAGGTACAGCAATGCACGTGTGTGCAAGCTTATCAGAGGAACAGTCTGCAGATTACGAGATAATAAAGGCGGCAATATTAAATGCTTATGAGCTTGTCCCTGAAGCTTATCAGTTGAAATTTAGGACTATAAGGAAGAGACCTCGTCAGGCTTTTGTAGAGTTTGCAAGAGAAAAAAAATTTATCTGGGATCAATGCTTCAGGGCATTAAAATTAGACAAGACTTTTGAAAATGTAAGAGCGGTTATGATTAAGGAAGAATTTAGAAATAGCATTCCAGTAAACATTAAGGCATATTTAGATGAAAGACAAAACAAAAAGATCAGGGAAGCTGCTGTTTAAGCCAATACGTATGATATTTCACACAAACAGTTAAGTGTAGGAAAAGGGTCATGTGGAAATCAGCAAGGAAATTTAGAAAATCCAGTCATGGTAAAAATGTTAGGATCAAGCTGAAGGACACCGGTCTATTAGAGATGAAAAGGTGGAAAGTAGAGTCAAAGGAAGGAAACTGATACGTTATCAGTGTAATAAGGCTGGACATACAATATCAAATTGTTGGAGGTTAAACAGGAGACCGATTGCAGTGGTGGGAACTCAGAAGAGTTTTGTAAATGAGAATACGGTGGACTCTGAGATCCAGGGGCTTTTATACAGGTGGAGCAAGAAGAATCAATGATAACTACCCAAGGGAGTTCTGAAGGGCAGGTTACAGAGATGTTTAAAGATTTTATATGCGAAGGGAAAATATATCCATGTTCACAGGGAAGAGCAGGAAAGAATGTCAAAATTTTAAGGGACACGGGAGCTAGCCAGTCCTTAATATTATGGGATAGTGCCATCTGTTGTCCAGAAGGGTTATTGCAGGAGAGGTGATTGTTGGAGCAGTAGAGAAATTGCCCATTGGAGGGGTTCAGTTTATTCCAGTGAATAATATAGCTGGGTCACAGATGTTGACTATGTCTACTGTAGTGGTGCAGCCTGTTGAGACACAACCAACATAGGTTTGACAGAGCATCCTGGATTGTTTCCACATTGTGTGGTGACAAGGTCACAAACGCACAAGTTTAAACAGGAAGAGGAAGAATCTAAAAGACAGGGAGGATGCTGAAATTCAGTTGGCTGGATCAATCTTTGAAAAGATTACCCAGGAGGAGAAGATTGGAGAGGATGAGACTCAGGTGTTTAGTTCCTTGAAGTTAGTGGAGTTACAGCAGTAGGATCCAGATTTGAAGCAATTATACCAGACAGCTTATTCTGAAACAGAAGCAGAATACATCCTAGAATATTGTTACATTAAGGATAATGAGGAAATGGAGACCGCCTCATGTTCTGGCAGATGAAAAGTGGCCGATAGTGCACCAAGTAGTGATACCATCTGGGTACCAGAATGAAATTTTGAGAGTGGCTCATGAAATTCCAATGGCTGGACATATGGGAATTAGGAAAACTCGAGCTAAGATACAAAAACACTTCTATTGGCCTGGACTACATAAAGATGTAGTCAAATTCTGTCAAACATGTCACACATGTCAGGTGATAGGAAAACCTCAAGCGGTAATTAAACCTGCACCGTTAATTCCAATTACAGCATTTGTGGAACCATTTAACAGGGTCCTGATTGATTGTGTAGGACCCTTCCCTAAGACTAAAAGTGGAAATTAGTATTTACTGACAATAATGGATGTGTCCACGAGATTTCCAGAAGCAATACCTTTAAGGAAAATCACAGCAAAGGTGATTGTCAAGGAGTTAACCAAATTCTTCACAAGATACGGATTACCAAAAGAAATACAGTCAGATCAGGGTTCGAATTTCATGTCATAGCTGTTTAAGGAGGTAATGAACAGTCAAGAAATAAAGCAATTTAGGTCGTCAGCCTATCACCTTGAATCATAAAGTGCCTTAGAAAGGTGGCATCAGACTTTAAAGACTATGATTAGAGCATTTAGTCAAGATTAGCCACATGATTGGAATCGAGGGATTCCATTCTTGTTTGCTGTTAGGGACACCCCTAATGGGTCAACAGGATTCAGTCCTTTATGGCCATGAATTAATTCTCAAATTGATTCAGGAGAAATTAGTCAAAATTCTGAAACTACTCTCCTGGATTATACATTCAGGGAAAGATTAAGTAAGACATGTGAGCTAGCTAGGAAACATTTAAAGATATGTCAACAAGTGATGAAGGCAGATAAGACTGTTATGATTCCCAGCTGCGGTTACCACTGGACAAGCCTGATCCCAGAGTGTACCCAACTTGATAGATGCTAACTTTTAATTGTTTGTTTCGATACGTGGAGAGTAGCTACTGAACAGAGTCACAGGAGTCAGCTGATGAACTTTTAACAAAAGCATAAAACATTTATTAAACAAGAAAAGATAAACTATATTACATTACTCCTTCACCCACAACTATATCTTTACAGATATGTAAGGATAACACAAGTTACAAAAACTATCTTATACTCTAATGTTCACAATGAGTACACAGTAAGTAAGGCAACCTTTGGTCAGACACACCACACTGTGAAACCAAGTGACAGATGCCACCTCAACCAGATGCTATGGATCTCTCATCAGCTTCCCCCAGACGCTTGTCACACCGTGAGCTAATCAGTCTCACTGAACTCCGTCTTTCACACAAGGGTTTCCAATCTCAACTCTCCAGGAACTCGCTTTGGAATCTTCTCCCAAACCGGCGCTTTCTTTCAGGTGCCTTCCGCAAGGGTTGACCTCCAGGGTTTCGAACTCTCCTTCCGATGTTCCTCTCCCCTGGGTCATCACATGCGTTCAAGCTGTCTTCCACACACAGTCTCTCACTGACTCAGCTGTCAACAGTACATCACTGCTTCAGATGCCCATAGCAAAAGTTACAGACCTTCAGTTGTCTCTTTGGACCTTCTGGCCTCTCACTTTAAATCTGCTTCCTTGAAGCTTGGAGCCTTCCTCTCTGCTCCTTACTTTCACTTCCACAGAACAGGACCTTTCCCAGGTTCCTGTCCTTCCTTTGATGGGAAGGTCGTCTTGGGACTTTCTCCTGTTCTACTTCCCTGAATTTGGGGACTTTCTTCTTTAGCTTTGGGACTGGCTATCTGTCCTGTTTGCTCCAGTCTCTCTCTGGCAGCTACTTTCAACCAACTTTAGCTTGGAACTGACTATCTGACCCCTTCTAAGTGGCTTCTGCTTGGCAACTGTCTTCAAAACCAACTGAACTCAAACAGCTCCCAAATCAAACTGCCATTTCTAGTTTCTTCTGTGTGTGTCTGTGGGAGGGACCTGCCTCTCTGGATACCTGTTGCTCGGCAACAGTGCCATTTTTCTACTCTTGTGTTTGCTTAACTTCCCTTTACAGCCGTAAACACTCATTAGAAATGCAGGCAGCTTTTAAAGTGAAACTAAAACTCAACTTGACCTTTTCTTAACACGCAGATACAGAAATACAAATCAAACTTAAACATTAAATCTAAATCTCATCCCTAACACCTACAAATACCAATATAACTTACTTCAACCCTCTCTATTCCCTAATGAGGGAAAAGGCTCGTAGTTTCGTGGCTGGGAAAAAGTGTTAGTATTGTTGCCAGTGTCAGGTGAACTGTTCCAGTGTCAGGTGAACTGTTCCAGTGTCAGGTGAACTGTTCCAGTGTCAGGTGAACTGTTGCCAGTGTCAGGTGAACTGTTCCAGTGTCAGGTGAACTGTTGCCAGTGTCAGGTGAAATGTTCCAGTGTCAGGTGAACTGTTGCCAGTGTCAGGTGAACTGTTGCCAGTGTCAGGTGAACTGTTGCCAGTGTCAGGTGAACTGTTCGTGTCAGGTGAACTGTTGAAGGCAAGGCTTAGTGGGCCTTACCAGATCAAAAAACGACTGAGATAAACTATGTAGTGAATACCCCAGATAGGAGGAAGAGTCAGTGAGTGTGCCATGTAAATATGCTCAAAAAATACTTTGATAGAGAGGATGAACAGAAGGAGGTAGTGATAGTTGTAAATAAGGAAACGGGGGTAGAAAGTCAGGATTCTGAAATTGACCTTCCTCTGATTAAATTGGACAATCAGGAAGTACATAGGAATCTAAATGTGATGTTAGGTTACCTTCCCGAAAAGTGTTGGAATGATTTAAAAAAGCTATTGCCATCACGCAGAGCAGTTTGTGGAAATAAATTGGGGGGAAAAGATTTAACTCTACAAGATGTTGATCTGGGGAATTCAGATTCAATAAATCAGCTCCCATATAGATTAAATCCAGTAAAATTAGCTCAAGTATGGAAATAAATTGAATTAATGTTTCAAAATGACAACATAGAGCCCAGTCCCAGTAATTGGAGTTCACCCATTGTAATGGTGCTAAAACCAAATGGATTGCAAAGACTGTGCATTGATTACCGTAAAGTGAATGCAGTAACAAAGGCAGACTCCTATCCTATTCCACGATTGGAGGATTATATCAAGAAAGTGGGACAGTCAATGTTTATCATAAAAATTGACTTACCTATGAACAGGGAGCAGGAGTAGGATATTCAGGCTCTCGAGCCTGCTCTGCCATTTAATTAGATCATGGCTGATCTGATAGTAACCTCAAATCTGCATCCCGCCTACCCTTAATGACCTTTCACCCCCTTGTTTACCAAGAATCTATCCACTTCTGCCTTAAAAATATTCAAATACTCTGCTTCCACCGCCTTTTCAGGAAGAGAGTTCCAAAGACTCTCAACCCTCAGAGAGAAAAAATTTCGCCTCATCCCTATTTTAAATAGGTGACCCCTTATTTTTAAACAGTGACCCCTGGTTCTAGATTCTCCCATAAGAGGAAACATCCTCTCCACACCCACCCTGTCAAGACCCCTCAGGACCTTATCAGTTTCAATCAAATCGGCATTTACTATTCTAAACTCCAGTGGATACAAGCCTAGCTGGTCCAACCTTTTCTTATAAGACAACCTGCCCATTTCAGGTATTAGTCTGGTAAACCTTCTCTGAACTGCTCCAACGCTGTGAGGATATTGGCAAGTATCCTTATCAGAAAGGGCAAAAGAGATATCAGCTTTTGTGACGCCAGATGGTCTATATCAATGCAAAGTAATGCCCTTTGGTATGAAAAATGCACCAGCAACATTTCAGAGACTAACAGATAAAGTGTTTGAGGGACTGAGCAATTGTGCTGTGTATATTGATGACTTAATAGTATTCAGTCAAACATGGGAGGAACATTTATAACATTTAAAGGAACTGTTTGATCGACTGCAGGAAGTCACTTTGGTTGTAAATTTGGCTAAAAGTGAATTTGCGAAAGCACAAGTTACATATTTAGGCCACATTGTTGGACATGGTCTCGTGGCCCCAGGAGATGCAGAAGTAAAAGCTACTGTGGAATTCCCAGTGCCTACAACAAAACAGGAAGTTTTGATATTTCTAGGCATGAGTGGATTTTATCGGAAATTTGTGCCAAATTTCAGCAGCGTGGTCGATCTGCTGACCAGATTGTTAAAAAGAACACAAAATTCCCATGGACACAGGAGTGTCGGAATGCATTTGACAGCTTAAAAGCTGTACTAACTACTGCACCTGTTCTATCAGCACCTGATTATACAAAGCAGTTTAAGTTGGCTATTGGCGCCAGTGATGTGGGTGTTGGTGCTGTGTTGCTACAAGATGATGAACTGGAAATTGAGAAGCCGGTGGGATATTTCTCACATAAGTTGAATCTACATCAGAAGAAACATTCAACTATAGAGAAAGAGACTTTAAGTTTGGTGTTAGCTTTGCAGCATTTTGAAATGTGTGTTGCAAACAATTCTTCACAGACAGTTATATATACTGACCACAATCATTTGAAATTTCTGGAAGTTTCAAAACAAAAACACCAGACTGTGTCGGTGGAATTTATTATTGCAACCGCTCAATTTACAAATTATATATGTGGCTGGATGGGAAAGCTTAATTGCAGATGCGTTGCCAGAAGTTTGATATTCAAAAGAATTTGTATATTGGCAAATGGAGAATGGACTGGGATGAACTCTATTTTTACAAAAGACTTGTATATATTTTCATGGCTGATGCATGTACACTATAGTGTAGTAGCTTTGCTTGTATAGAAAAATGTAGTAAGGAATACAAAATGAGTTGAAAAATGAAACCATCTTTTTGAAATGATGATGGTTCTTTTTTTACAAGGAGGGAGGTGTGAGTGGTTTTTTAAAAATATTTTTGGGGAACATTGTGTTATTCTGTAAAGGAGGCTGTGTGTCTGCACGTGTGTGCGTAAATGATTTAATTAAGTTGGGTAAAGGCTACTAGAAGACAAGTTGGGAGGTTTAAGATATGAAAGGTTAGAGGCATTAGGTTTGAGGTACAAGTGAATAGGTTGGATCTAACATTTGTATTTTTAGATAAATTGAGAGTTTGGTTGACTATCAAAGGGAAGTCAGAGGTAACAAGAAATATGGTTGCATTGTGCAGAAATTCCATAGGTAAACAGGAGAGGTATATTACATTTTATTGACCGGAAAGCAGAGACAAAATAGAAAATGAAAGATTTTATGTTTGAAAGGATTTGAGTTTCAAAGAGGGTGGGAGAACAATGGAACCCAAGATGAAAGGGGGAAAGAGGCATTTTAGAGTTACTGTGGAAAGCTTAAGGTAGCTGGTAGTTGTTAGCTGTAGCTGTTGGTGGTTAGCTATCTGAGGAAGATCCCTGGAAAAAGCTCTAAGTTGGGAGAAGATACAGTTTGAATCAGCCATCCATTCAAAAAGTCCAGAAAAGTCTTGGGCTGCAAAAAGCAGTCATGTTCTGGAGTTTTGGATTTCCACAGGAGAGTGGGAGAGCGTTTAAGTGGTCATGTGATATGCCTTTATTAAAGCTACAGCAAGTTTGCCTTGGAGAGAAACAGAGTTAATGTTTCGACCCTCCTTCAGAGCTGGAGAGAAGTAGAAATGTGATGAAATTTATACTGTTTAAGGGGGGGTGGTGGAGCAGGTGAAGCTGGATGGAAGGGTAGCGATAGGTGGGGACAAAGGAGAGATTGACAAAGATGTCATGAACTAAAGGACAAAGGGAGCGTTAATGGTAGTGGTAAGGGCTAAAAAAAGGTGCTGATAGTGGCAAAGGTAAGAAAGCAGAACAAGGGTAAGCATTGTGTGAAAGAACAACATGGAACAAGTAACAGGTGACCCTTTTGGGGTTGGGGTTGGGGAGGGGCGGTGGTGGGGAAAAAAGGATATAAAATGGGGGATTAAAAAGGGGGATAAAACAATGAATAAAAATTTAAAAATTTAACAAGTGGATAAAAAATAAAAATGAATGTAGAAAAAAGTGATTTAAAAAGGGGTGAGGATAGAGGAGAGAGTTCATGGTCTTTTCTACATTGGGGAGACCAAATGCAGACTGGGTGACTGCTTTGCAGAACATCTTTGCACATTGTGTCCGTGCCGCCATCAAGCACTTATCCATTCTAATCCCATTTTCCAGCACTTGGCCCGTAGCCCTGTATGCTATGGCATTTCAAGTGCTCATCTAAATACTTCTTAAATGTTGTGAGGGTTTCTGCCTCTACCATCCCCTCAGGCAGTGTGTGTTCCAGATTCCAACTACTCTCTGGGTGAAAATCTTTTTCCTCAAATCCCAGCTAAACCGCCTGCCTTAAATCTTAAACCTATACTCCCTGGTTACTGACACCTCCACTAAGGGGAAAGTTTCTTCCTATCTACCCGATGTATGCCCCTCATAATTTTGTATACCTCTATCAGGTACCCCCTCAGCTTTCTCTGTTCTAAGGAAAACAACCCCAGCCTATCCAGTCTCTCTTCATAGCTGAAACGCTCCAGCCCAGGCAACATCCTGGTGAATCTCCTCTGCACCCTCTCCAGTGCAATCACATCCTTCCTATAATGTGGCGACCAGAACTATACACAGTACTCTAGCTGTAGCCTTACTAGCATTTTATACAGCTCCAACATAACCTCCCTGCTCTTATATTCTATGCCTTGGCTAATAAAGGCAAGTATCCCATTTGCCACCTTAACCATCTTTTATAAGACATAGGAGCAGAAATTAGGCCATTTGGCCCATCGAGTCTGCTCCGCCATTCAATCATGGCTGATAAGTTTTTCAACCCCAATCTCCCGCCTTCTCCCCGTAACCTTTGATCCCCTTACCAATCAAGAACCTATCTATCTCAGTCTTAAATACACATTTTCTACCTCCGCTGCTGCCTTCAGGGATCTATGGACATACCACACCAAGGACCCTTTGATCCTCTGTACTTCCTAGGGTCCTACCATTCATTGTGTATTCCCTTGCCATGTTAGTCCTCCCAAAATGCATCACCTCACACTTCTCAGGATTAAATTCCATTTGCCACTGCTCTGCCCATCTTACCAGCCCATCTATATCGTCCTGTAATCTAAGGCTTTCCTCCTCACTATTTACAACACCGCCAATTTTTGTGTCATCTGTGAACTTACTGATCATATTTTACACAACAAACAGCAAAAGTCCCAGCACCGATCCCTGTGGTACCCCACTTGTCACAGGCTTCCAATCACAAAAACAACCTTCGACCATCACTCTCTGCCTCCTGCCACTAAGCCAATTTTGGATCCAATTTGCCAAATTCCCTGTCCATTTGTCCACAAGTATGACCCACAATACCTGTCGCTTGCCATTTCAACACTCCACCCTGCTCTCATGCCCACATGACTGTCCTTGGCCTGCTGCATTGTTCCAGTGAAGCTCAACGCAAACTGGAGGAACAGCACCTCAGCTTCCGATTAGGCACTTTACAGCTTTCCGGACTTAACATTGAGTTCAACAACTTCAGACCATGAACTCTCTCCTCCATCCTCACCCCTTTTTAATCCCTTTTTTCTACATTCATTTTTATTTTTTATCCACTTTATTTATTTATTTTTATTCATTTATTCATTGTTTTATCCCCCCTTTTATCCCATTTTCTATCCTTTTTTCCCCACCACTGCCCCCTCACCCCACCCCACCCGCAAAAGGGACATTTGTCACTTGTTCTTTCACCCAGTGCTTACCCTTGTTCTGCTATTATCACATTCTGTTTCTTACCCTAATGCCACTCTCAGCACCTTTTTTAGCACTAACCACTGCCATTAACACTTCCTTTGTCCTTTAGTTCATGACATCTTTGTCAATCTCTTTGTCCCCACCTATCTCTGGCCTTCTATCCAGCTTCACCTGCTCCACCCCCTCCCCCCTTAAACAGTATAAACTTAAACACATTTCTACTTCACTCCAACCCTGAAGAAGGATCATATGGACTCGGAATGTTAACTCTGTTTCCCTCTCCACAGATGCTGTTAGACCTGCTGAGTCTTTCCAGCATTTTCTGTTTTTGTTTCAGATTTCCAGCATCCGCAGTATTTTGCTTTTATCTATTAGGGAGTGTTGCCTGGAAGGTGTTTAGTTGTGGGTCTGACCAAGTAGGGAGTCTTTTGGGGGAATATTTTGTAAGACTAATTTTTAACTCTGCAACTGTAATCTCATGCGCTTGAGTTTTCTTTTATTCTTGTTAATAAAACTTTTACTTTTAATTTTTAAAATCCCAAAGGTGTTTCTGCTGTTGAGATCAGTGTGTTTTCTTCTCATTTTCAGAATATTAAAAAAGGGTTTGGCCCCAAAGCTGAATTTCCCTCTGGGATTTGGTTTGCACAGCAATTAACATTGGCTGTGGTCAAAACATACTCATCTCCTGACCACCCCCTCTCTGCATCCACCTTCCCCTGTCTCCCCCTAACCTATTTCTTATTTCACTGTTCTACTTTGAAGCATTCTTCTTGAGACTAATTTTTGTTGACTTTCTTCCAGCCTCTGCCAACTGAACAATCAAACCTGCATAATCAGGCGATCCTGAGAGGTCTGTCTAAGAAAGCTCGCAAGACCCAGGAACATGCTTTCAAAATCTGTAAGAAATTCAAGGTGAGAGCTGAGGAACTTGTACAACGTTCCAGTATAGGAACAAGCTATTCAGTGTTTCGGATCTAAGCTGCTCTTGTGCTCTACATGAGCCATTGAGTTCCCCCCTTAACCTTCTCTCCAGGAAGGAGAACAATCCCAGCTTCTCCAGTCTCTCTACATAACTGCAGCCCCTCATTCCCTGGTACTTTTCTAGTCAATCTCCCCTGCACCCTCTCCAAGGTCTTGACATCCTTCCCAGAGTGTGGTGCCCTAATTAACACAATACTCCAGCTGAGGATTAAGCAGTGATTTATAAAGGTTTAGCATAACCTTTGTACTCTGTCCCACCATTAATAATAAGGATCCCAAATGCTTTTTTATTAGTCAACTTGTTCTTCTTCAAATATTTATATATGCCGCCTCAGGTCTCTCTGTTCCTGCACCCCTTTTAAAATTGTACCATTACTAGCACTCTCACTGCGAAGTCAGAAGGTCGTGGGTTTGATTCCCACTGCAGAACTTCAGCACAAAAATCTAGGCTGACAGTCCAGTGCAGTACTCAGGGAGTGCTGCACTCTCAAAGGTGCAGTCTTTTAGATGAATGTTAAACTGAGGCCTGTCTACCCTCTCACGTGTACATAAAATATCCCATGAAAGTATTTTGAATGAGAACAGGGAAGTTACCCCAGTGTCCTGGCCAACCCCTTAATCAGTGTCACAAAAACAGATTTTCTGGTCATTATCACATTGCAGTTTGTGGGATCTTGCTGTGCAAAAATTGACCGCATTGTTTCGAGCATTACATTTCGTGAAGTATTTCATTGGCTGTAAAGTGCTTTGGGATGACCTGAGGTCGAGAAAGGTGCCAGATAAATGTCGCTCTCTCTCAAGAAGGCAGCTCATTGCCACCTTCTCAAGGGCAATTAGGGATGGGCAATAAATGGTGGCCCAGACAGCGAAGCCCACATCCCATGAATAAATTTTTTAAAATTGCATCAATTCATTCCTCCTACGAAAGTAAGTCTCAATTTTGTGTGTTAAATTTGATCTGCCACATATCTGTCCATTTCACCAGTCTGTGTCCTACTGAAGTCTCTTGCTATCCTGCTTGTTATTTACTACATTTCTCAGTTTTGTGTCATTTGCACACTTTGAAATTATGCCCTTTATACTGTATATGCTCAGGCCATTCATGTTTATCAAAGTGTGAAGTGGTCCCAACTCCGGCCCCTTGGGAAGACCCACTGTATAACTTCCCCCAGGTGCATTGCTGCATAGCAATCTGGAACATGCTGCAAAGAATAGGACACGTACAGCCAACGTTCACTTTAAGATGCACCCACACATGGTTGCATACCAATCTTAAAGGGACTGTGCAGTGCAGCTAACAGGCCACACAAAACAAAGGAAAATTAGACAAACATTTCTTCCCTCCAGACTGAAAAACAACTATTCATGCTACTTTCTGCTTCTGTCCTTTGGCCAATTTTCCATAGTGCCATTGCCCCTTTAATGCCGTGCATTTCAATTTTATTAACAAGTCTATTATGTGGTACTTTGTCAAAAAATGTTGAAAATCCACATATAAAATATCAGCAACATTACTGTCATTAACCCTCTCTAATACTTCAAAGAACTCCATCAATTATTCAGACATAGTTTGCTTTTATTATAATTTATTACTGGCCCATCTTTTATTAACCAATATTTTTCCATTTTCAATTTGTGATTAATTTTTTCCTCAGTTTATTGTGTCTCGAAGCCTTCCTGCCACTGACATTAGATTGACTGGCCAGTAGTTGCAGGGTTTACCCCATCCATTTTTTGAACATTTCCAATCCTCCAGTCCTCGAACACCATTCATATCCAGTCTAATCCTATTGCCCTGCTTGCTCTACAAATCATTTTACATTCCTCTTTTGGAAGAAACTGTCTAATCCTGTTAGAACACTTGAGGTTTTCAACAACAGTTTGCGGCCAAGAATTCCCCACTGTACTTCTAAATTCCGCTTAAATTTAAGACAGTCAGTAAAAAAGTGAGTGTTGTCTTGTCACACTCATGAAAGGAAACAATCCCTCACATGATAATAATCATAACCTTTCATAACGCAAATGCCACTATCAGGTCACCCCTCAGTTTGTCAGCTCTTGTGGAAAGAACATTAATCTCTCTGTGTGACATTTCATCCCAGCTAACATCCCAATAAGCTCACATTGTTACCTCTTCCATTGCCTTAATATCCTTATAACTGGATGCCCAAAATTCTACCTAAAGTGGTACTGATGGCCCAGTGCAGTTCTTGAGTCTAGCATTACCTTCCGCTATCATTAGTCTCTACCTTTACAAGGTCAAGGATTCTGTTGTTCCTTTCATGGCCTTGGCAGCTTCTGCTTCCACCTTATATGGCTTTACAAAGGTTCCACAGCTGCTCTACTCCTTATAGATCTCTAACCACCTGACCCTTTGGAGTTTGGTTTAACTTGTGTTCATGCATGTGTTTAGGGATTGGGGAACAGTGGTCTCAGTTTGGCTTCTCTTTCCCACCAGCTGATTTATTGTTCCCCACTGGGCGGAAGGTGGGGAGTGTTGGAAACTGAGGGCCATCCCAGACAGTCCAGGGATAGACTGAGACTGAGACACAGACGCAGTCCAGGGCAGCGACTGAGACTGGGTCACAGGCCAAGGAATTGGCATTTATCTTATTTCTTATTTTCTGTTGCTCTGGAAGTACTGTTTTTCAGTTAGACAGCTCACTGAGGTAGAAATCTGTGTTTCACATGTGGTCAGGTTCCCTGAACCTTCCTCTTTCTCTCTGCAGCCTCTGCTGCATGCTGAGCTGCTGTTCGATGGCTGTCTCGTGGTAGTGGAGCGTCCTGTAATGGAGATTAATGCACAGCTGCCTGCACCGGTCCGACAGAAGAAATTTGCCACGTAAATAGATCCTGCGGCTGAGTTAGTGCTGGTTCCTAGTGTTATTTCTTTATTGTCAAGATCTTTCAGATTGCTCACTGCCCTTATACATTACATTGGAGCTACAAACTTGTAATATTTTATATGAAATAAATATATAAAACTACAGCTGTATCCATTGTTCATCACTAACTCACTTTATTCTGCCCACTTTCCACAAATGGTCTGAATCTAGACTGGGGGAGCAGAGGTCACTTTGAGTTGACCCTGAGTGATCTTTCACCTCTGCTGTGGAATCCTCTCCAAGCAACCTGCTGCATTATGGGATCTCCTGGAGGAGGGGTCGCCCACCAATGGTGGTCCTGGAGAGGGGTCACCCACCAATGGTGGTCCTGGAGAGGGGTCACCCACCAATGGTGGTCCTGGAGAGGGGTCACCCACCAATGGTGGTCCTGGAGAGGGGTCACCCACCAATGGTGGTCCTGGAGAGGGGTCACCCACCAATGGTGGTCCTGGAGAGGGGTCACCCACCAATGGTGGTCCTGGAGAGGGGTCACCCACCAATGGTGGTCCTGGAGAGGGGTCACCCACCAATGGTGGTCCTGGAGAGGGGTCACCCACCAATGGTGGTCCTCAGCTCCTCCTGTTGTCAAGTTGATCTGTTCCATCACACAGTAAGTCAGAAGGCTAACCCCCCTCCAGTGTAACACATACATTGCAGGATGATGTATGCAGAGTCTGTTCGGTATTCCTGCTTTGCCTGGTTACCCTTATGTGCAGCACCAGTAATAAGGATGAAATATAAATCCAAGTTATTGAAACCTGGGATCTGTTTCATTCAGACTATTACATAGCAGCACTGAGCTTGTGGAGTGGAATAGCTAAACCATGGTATGACCCAGTGCAATTGTGAATTGCAAACTGCATCTAGAATATCTAAGATGAACAAAGTTTTACTGATAAAATAAGAAATCAGGGTGGGAAGGGGGTGATGATTTGGAGGAGCTTAGAATATCGAGGCTCAGTGAAGAAGGCTGCCTGATTCTCTACTGCCAAAGGCAAAGTGGAGGGAGGGTGCAACAGCTGGGGTGTGACAGGGCCGGAGGTGACGGTGTGACAGGGCTGGAGGTGGCGGGGCCGGAGGTGACGGTGTGACGGGGCCGGAGGTGACGGTGTGACGGGGCTGGAGGTGACGGTGTGGCGGGGCCGGAGGTGACGGTGTGACAGGGCCGGAGGTGGCGGGGCCGGAGGTGACGGTGTGACAGGGCCGGAGGTGGCGGGGCCGGAGGTGGCGGGGCCGGAGGTGACGGTGTGACAGGGCCGGAGGTGACGGTGTGGCGGGGCCGGAGGTGACGGTGTGACAGGGCCGGAGGTGGCGGGGCCGGAGGTGACGGTGTGACAGGGCCGGAGGTGACGGTGTGGCGGGGCCGGAGGTGATGGTGTGACAGGGCCGGAGGTGGTGGGGCCAGAGGTGACGGTGTGACAGGGCCGGAGGTGACGGTGTGACAGGGCCGGAGGTGACGGTGTGACAGGGCCGGAGGTGACGGTGTGACAGGGCCGGAGGTGGCGGGGCCGGAGGAGGCCGGGCCGGAGGTGGTGGCGAGGTGAGCACTGCAGGGAAAAGTCTTATAGGTCATTCTAACGTTTTTGAATGCGATGTATTAACAAGCAGGGAGCCAAGAAGAGAAAATGGGATTGGAGTATCGACAATGGACACTGCAGTTTTGGACAGGCTGCGATCTGAAGGGCAGGACTGCTTAATCATTTCGGTCTTATAGTCATAGTCATTACTGCACAGAAAGAGGCCATTTGGCCCATTGAGCTCATGCCAGCTCTCCAGAGCAATCTAGTCAGTTCTATTCCCCGGCTCTTTCCCCATAATCCTGCAAGTTTATTTCCCTCAAGTACCCATCCAATTTTCTTTTGAAATCATTCATTGTCTCCACTTCCATTACCCTCGGAGGCAGTTCCAGGTCATTACCACTCGCATAAAAAAAGTTCTTCCTCACATGCCCCTGTTTCTCTTCCCAAAAATCCTAAATCTGTGTCTCCTAGATGTTGTATCATCAGCCGATGGGAACAGATTTTCTTTGTCTACCTTCTCTAAACCTGTCATCACCTTGCCCACCTCCATCAAATCTCACCTCAATCTCCTTTGCTCCAAGGGTCTGTAGAGTCGGGGGGTCTGTAGAGTCGGGGGGGATGTGGAGTCGAAGGGGGGGGTGTAGTCGGGGTGGCGGGGGGTGGGTGTGTAGTCGGGGGAACGAGTCTGGTGAACCTTCGTTGCACTCCCTCTATGACATTAATATCCTCTCTGAGGTAAGGAGACCAAAACTGCACACACTACTCCAGGTGCGGTCTAACCAAACTTCTATACAATTGAAGCAAGACTTCACTCCTCCTGTACTCAAATCCTTTTGTGATAAAGGCTAACACTCCATTAGCTTCCTAACTGCCTGCTGCACCTGCACGTTAGCCCAACCATCTTCAGCTGCTTCATCAATGACCTTCCTTCCATCATAAGGTCAGAAGTGGAGATGTTCGCTGATGATTGCACAATGTTCAGCACCATTCGCGACTCCTCAGATACTGAAGCAGTCCATGTCCAAATGCAGCAAGACCTGGACAATATCCAGGCTTGGGCTGACAAGTGGCAAGTAACATTCGCGCCACACAAGTGCCAGGCAATGACCATCTCCACCATGAGAGAATCTAACCATTGCCCCTTGTCATTTAATGGCATTACCATCACTGAATCCCCCACTATCAACATCCTGGGGGTTACCATTGACCAGAAACTGAAGTGGACCAGCCATATAAATACTGTGGCTACAAGAGCAGGTCAGAGGCTGGGAATCCTGCAGCGAGTAACTCACCTCCTGACTCCCCAAAGCCTGTCCACCATCTACAAGGCACAAGTCAGGAGTGTGATGGAATACTCCCCACTTGCCGGGATAAGTGCAACTCCTACAACACTCAAGAAGCTTGACACCATCCAGGACAAAGCAGCCCACTTGACTGGCACCACATCCACAAACATTCACTCCCTCCAACACCAACGCACAGTGGCAGTAGTGTGTACCATCTACAAGATGCACTGCAGAAACTCACCAAGGCTCCTTAGACAGCATCTTCCAAACCCATGACCAGTACCATCTAGAAGGACAAGGGCAGCAGATAGATGGGAACACCACCACCTAGAAGTTCCACTCCAATCACTCACCATCCTGACTTGGAAATATATCGCTGTTCCTTCTCTGTCGCTGGGTCAAAATCCTGGAACTCCCACCCTAACAGCACTGTGGGTGTACCTACACCACATGGACTGCAGCGGTTCAAGAAGGCAGCTCACCACCACCTTCTCAAGGGCAACTAGAGATGGGCAATAAATGCTGGCCCAGCCAGCGACACCCACATCCCGTTAATGAATTAAAAAAAACCTGCTCTGGCTACACAAAGATGCATCAGTTAAAGTGAAATGTTAGCTCTATGAAAACAGAGTTCCTGAAAGTCGTTAGTTATTTGAATTCACAGTCCTGATATTACACATCACCGGATGAGAAGTGAGTTCCCCCCAATTTTATTTTTCAGTTTTTGAAACAGATAGAACTTTGCCATCTTCTTGGGGAAGATTTTGAGGAAAAGTAGGTCGGGGGACGGTGCATGTAAATGGGACAGGAATGTTCCAAGAGGGACTCAACAAAAAAGGTTTGGGACCCTTGACCTTCACTAATTCGTGTTGCTGCCGCTTTAATACTGAACGCTTCCCCGTTTGGCCCATCCAGGGTCCACGGACACAATAACCATCACAATACTGTTGCTGTGCTGATTGGTTGAGTTGTGTAACAGCTGAGATGTTGATTGGATAGATAAGCACTATTGGCTGAAATGATGCAGGTTCTTTCTGTGACTGGCTGGGCTGTGAGATGTGGTCAGTTTGACTGGCTGGGCTGTGAGATGTGGTCAGTGTGACTGGCTGGGCTGTGAGATGTGGTCAGTGTGACTGGCTGGGCTGTGAGATGGGGCCAGTGTGACTGGCTGGACTGGGTGATGTGGCCAGTGTGACTGGCTGGGCTGTGAGATGTGGTCAGTGTGACTGGCTGGGCTGTGAGATGGGGCCAGTGTGACTGGCTGGACTGTGTGATGGGGCCAGTGTGACTGGCTGGACTGTGTGATGTGGCCAGTGTGACTGGCTGGGCTGTGAGATGTGGTCAGTGTGACTGGCTGGGCTGTGAGATGTGGTCAGTGTGACTGGTTGGGCTGTGAGATGTGGTCAGTGTGAAAGGTTGGACTGTGAGATGTGGTCAGTGTGACTGGCTGGGCTGTGAGATGTGGCCAGTGTGACTGGCTGGACTGTGAGATGTGGTCAGTGTGACTGGCTGGGCTGTGAGATGTGGCCAGTGTGACTGGCTGGACTGTGTGATGTGGCCAGTGTGACTGGCTGGGCTGTGAGATGTGGTCAGTGTGACTGGCTGGGCTGTGAGATGTGGTCAGTGTGACTGGCTGGGCTGTGAGATGTGGTCAGTGTGACTGGCTGGGCTGTGTGATGTGGTCAGTGTGACTGGCTGGGCTGTGAGATGTGGCCAGTGTGACTGGTTGGGCTGTGAGGTGTGGTCAGTGTGAAAGGTTGGACTGTGAGATGTGGTCAGTGTGACTGGCTGGACTGTGAGATGTGGTCAGTGTGAAAGGTTGGACTGTGAGATGTGGTCAGTGTGACTGGCTGGGCTGTGAGATGTGGTCAGTGTGACTGGCTGGGCTGTGAGATGTGGCCAGTGTGACTGGCTGGATTGTGAGATGTGGTCAGTGTGACTGGCTGGGCTGTGAGATGTGGCCAGTGTGACTGGCTGGACTGTGAGATGCGGTCAGTGTGACTGGCTGGGCTGTGAGATGTGGTCAGTGTGACTGGCTGGGCTGTGAGATGTGGTCAGTGTGACTGGTTGGGCTGTGAGATGTGGCCTGTGTGACTGGCTGGGCTGTGAGATGTGGTCAGTGTGACTGGCTGGGCTGTGTGATGTGGTCAGTGTGACTGGCTGGGCTGTGAGATGCCGTCAGTGTGACTGGCTGGGCTGTGAGATGTGGTCAGTGTGACTGGCTGGGCTGTGAGGTGTGGTCAGTGTGACTGGCTGGACTGTGAGATGTGGTCAGTGTGACTGGCTGGGCTGTGAGATGTGGTCAGTGTGACTGGTTGGGCTGTGAGATGTGGCCAGTGTGATTGGCTGGGCTGAGATGTGGCCAGTGTGACTGGTTGGGCTGTGAGGTGTGGTCAGTGTGAAAGGTTGGACTGTGAGATGTGGTCAGTGTGACTGGCTGGACTGTGAGATGTGGTCAGTGTGACTGGCTGGGCTGTGAGATGTGGCCAGTGTGACTGGTTGGGCTGTGAGGTGTGGTCAGTGTGAAAGGTTGGACTGTGAGATGTGGTCAGTGTGACTGGCTGGGCTGTGAGATGTGGTCAGTGTGACTGGCTGGGCTGTGAGATGTGGCCAGTGTGACTGGCTGGACTGTGAGATGTGGCCAGTGTGACTGGCTGGGCTGTGAGATGTGGCCAGTGTGACTGGCTGGACTGTGAGATGTGGTCAGTGTGACTGGCTGGGCTGTGAGATGTGGTCAGTGTGACTGGCTGGGCTGTGAGATGTGGCCAGTGTGACTGGTTGGGCTGTGAGGTGTGGTCAGTGTGAAAGGTTGGACTGTGAGATGTGGTCAGTGTGACTGGCTGGGCTGTGAGGTGTGGTCAGTGTGAAAGGTTGGACTGTGAGATGTGGTCAGTGTGACTGGCTGGGCTGTGAGGTGTGGTCAGTGTGAAAGGTTGGACTGTGAGATGTGGTCAGTGTGACTGGCTGGGCTGTGAGATGTGGTCAGTGTGACTGGCTGGATTGTGAGATGTGGTCAGTGTGACTGGCTGGGCTGTGAGATGTGGCCAGTGTGACTGGCTGGGCTGTGAGATGTGGTCAGTGTGACTGGCTGGGCTGTGAGATGTGGTCAGTGTGACTGGTTGGGCTGTGAGATGTGGCCTGTGTGACTGGCTGGGCTGTGAGGTGTG
The DNA here is from genome assembly GCF_964194155.1 of Cetorhinus maximus. Lineage (NCBI taxonomy): Eukaryota > Metazoa > Chordata > Chondrichthyes > Lamniformes > Cetorhinidae > Cetorhinus > Cetorhinus maximus. The sequence goes on from NC_135884.1 coordinate 158,121,173, forward strand.
GTCAGTGTGACTGGCTGGGCTGTGAGATGTGGTCAGTGTGACTGGCTGGGCTGTGTGATGTGGTCAGTGTGACTGGCTGGGCTGTGAGATGTGGTCAGTGTGACTGGCTGGGCTGTGTGATGTGGTCAGTGTGACTGGCTGGGCTGTGAGATGCGGTCAGTGTGACTGGCTGGGCTGTGAGATGTGGCCAGCGTGACTGGCTGGGCTGTGAGGTGTGGTCAGTGTGACTGGCTGGGCTGTGAGATGTGGTCAGTGTGACTGGCTGGGCTGTGAGATGTGGTCAGTGTGACTGGTTGGGCTGTGAGATGTGGCCAGTGTGACTGGCTGGGCTGAGATGTGGCCAGTGTGACTGGTTGGGCTGTGAGGTGTGGTCAGTGTGAAAGGTTGGACTGTGAGATGTGGTCAGTGTGACTGGCTGGACTGTGAGATGTGGTCAGTGTGACTGGCTGGGCTGTGAGATGTGGCCAGTGTGACTGGTTGGGCTGTGAGGTGTGGTCAGTGTGAAAGGTTGGACTGTGAGATGTGGTCAGTGTGACTGGCTGGGCTGTGAGATGTGGTCAGTGTGACTGGCTGGGCTGTGAGATGTGGCCAGTGTGACTGGCTGGACTGTGAGATGTGGTCAGTGTGACTGGCTGGGCTGTGAGATGTGGTCAGTGTGACTGGTTGGGCTGTGAGATGTGGCCAGTGTGACTGGCTGGGCTGAGATGTGGCCAGTGTGACTGGTTGGGCTGTGAGGTGTGGTCAGTGTGAAAGGTTGGACTGTGAGATGTGGTCAGTGTGACTGGCTGGACTGTGAGATGTGGTCAGTGTGACTGGCTGGGCTGTGAGATGTGGCCAGTGTGACTGGCTGGGCTGTGAGATGTGGTCAGTGTGAAAGGTTGGACTGTGAGATGTGGTCAGTGTGACTGGCTGGGCTGTGAGATGTGGTCAGTGTGACTGGCTGGGCTGTGAGATGTGGCCAGTGTGACTGGTTGGGCTGTGAGATGTGGTCAGTGTGACTGGCTGGGCTGTGAGATGTGGTCAGTGTGACTGGCTGGGCTGTGAGATGTGGTCAGTGTGACTGGCTGGGCTGTGAGATCTGGTCAGTGTGACTGGCTGGACTGTGAGATGTGGTCAGTGTGACTGGCTGGGCTGTGAGATGCGGTCAGTGTGACTGGCTGGGCTGTGAGATGTGGTCAGTGTGACTGGCTGGGCTGTGAGATGTGGTCAGTGTGACTGGTTGGGCTGTGAGATGTGGCCAGTGTGACTGGCTGGACTGAGATGTGGCCAGTGTGACTGGTTGGGCTGTGAGGTGTGGTCAGTGTGAAAGGTTGGACTGTGAGATGTGGTCAGTGTGACTGGCTGGACTGTGAGATGTGGTCAGTGTGACTGGCTGGGCTGTGAGATGTGGCCAGTGTGACTGGTTGGGCTGTGAGGTGTGGTCAGTGTGAAAGGTTGGACTGTGAGATGTGGTCAGTGTGACTGGCTGGGCTGTGAGATGTGGTCAGTGTGACTGGCTGGGCTGTGAGATGTGGCCAGTGTGACTGGCTGGACTGTGAGATGTGGTCAGTGTGACTGGCTGGGCTGTGAGATGTGGCCAGTGTGACTGGCTGGGCTGTGAGATGTGGTCAGTGTGACTGGCTGGGCTGTGAGATGCGGTCAGTGTGACTGGCTGGGCTGTGAGATGTGGTCAGTGTGACTGGCTGGGCTGTGAGGTGTGGTCAGTGTGACTGGCTGGGCTGTGAGATGTGGTCAGTGTGACTGGCTGGGCTGTGAGATGTGGTCAGTGTGACTGGTTGGGCTGTGAGATGTGGCCAGTGTGACTGGCTGGACTGTGAGATGTGGTCAGTGTGACTGGTTGGGCTGTGAGATGTGGCCAGTGTGACTGGCTGGGCTGAGATGTGGCCAGTGTGACTGGTTGGGCTGTGAGGTGTGGTCAGTGTGAAAGGTTGGACTGTGAGATGTGGTCAGTGTGACTGGCTGGACTGTGAGATGTGGTCAGTGTGACTGGCTGGGCTGTGAGATGTGGCCAGTGTGACTGGCTGGGCTGTGAGGTGTGGTCAGTGTGAAAGGTTGCCTGTGAGATGTGGTCAGTGTGACTGGCTGGGCTGTGAGATGTGGTCAGTGTGACTGGCTGGGCTGTGAGATGTGGCCAGTGTGACTGGCTGGACTGTGAGATGTGGTCAGTGTGACTGGCTGGGCTCTGAGATGTGGCCAGTGTGACTGGCTGGACTGTGAGATGTGGTCAGTGTGACTGGCTGGGCTGTGAGATGTGGTCAGTGTGACTGGCTGGGCTGTGAGATGTGGCCAGTGTGACTGGCTGGGCTGTGAGATGTGGTCAGTGTGAAAGGTTGGACTGTGAGATGTGGTCAGTGTGACTGGCTGGGCTGTGAGATGTGGTCAGTGTGACTGGCTGGGCTGTGAGATGTGGCCAGTGTGACTGGTTGGGCTGTGAGATGTGGTCAGTGTGACTGGCTGGGCTGTGAGATGTGGTCAGTGTGACTGGCTGGGCTGTGAGATGTGGTCAGTGTGACTGGCTGGGCTGTGAGATCTGGTCAGTGTGACTGGCTGGGCTGTGAGATGTGGTCAGTGTGACTGGCTGCGCTGTGAGATGGGGCCAGTGTGACTGGCTGGACTGTGTGATGTGGCCAGTGTGACTGGCTGGGCTGTGAGATGTGGTCAGTGTGACTGGCTGGGCTGTGAGATGTGGTCAGTGTGACTGGCTGGGCTGTGAGATGTGGTCAGTGTGACTAGCTGGGCTGTGTGATGTGGCCAGTGTGACTGGTTGGGCTGTGAGATGTGGCCAGTGTGACTGGCTGGGCTGAGATGTGGCCAGTGTGACTGGTTGGGCTGTGAGGTGTGGTCAGTGTGAAAGGTTGGACTGTGAGATGTGGTCAGTGTGAAGGGTTGGACTGTGAGATGTGGTCAGTGTGACTGGCTGGGCTGTGAGATGTGGCCAGTGTGACTGGCTGGACTGTGAGATGTGGTCAGTGTGACTGGCTGGGCTGTGAGATGTGGTCAGTGTGACTGGCTGGACTGTGAGATGTGGTCAGTGTGACTGGCTGGACTGTGAGATGGGGCCAGTGTGACTGGCTGGGCTGTGAGATGTGGTCAGTGTGACTGGCTGGGCTGTGAGATGTGGTCAGTGTGACTGGCTGGGCTGTGAGATGTGGCCGGTGTGAAAGGTTGGGCTGTGAGATGTGGCCAGTGTGACTGGCTGGACTGTGAGATGTGGTCAGTGTGACTGGCTGGACTGTGAGATGTGGTCAGTGTGACTGGCTGGACTGTGAGATGTGGTCAGTGTGACTGGCTGGGCTGTGAGATGTGGTCAGTGTGACTGGCTGGGCTGTGAGATGTGGTCAGTATGACTGGCTGGGCTGTGAGATGTGGTCAGTGTGACTGTCTGGGCTGTGAGATGTGGTCAGTGTGACTGGCTGGGCTGTGAGATGTGGTCAGTGTGAAGGGTTGGGCTGTGAGATGTGGCCAGTGTCACTGGCTGGGCTGTGAGATGTGGTCAGTGTGACTGGCTGGGCTGTGAGATGTGGCCGGTGTGAAAGGTTGGGCTGTGAGATGTGGTCAGTGTGACTGGCTGGGCTGTGTGATGCGGTCAGTGTGACTGGCTGGGCTGTGAGATGGGGTCAGTGTGACTGGCTGGACTGTGAGATGGGGCCAGTGTGACTGGCTGGGCTGTGAGATGGGGACTGTGTGACTGGCTGGGCTGTGAGATGTGGTCAGTGTGAAGGGTTGGCCTGTGAGATGTGGTCAGTGTGACTGGCTGGGCTGTGAGATGTGGTCAGTGTGACTGGCTGGGCTGTGAGATGTGGTCAGTGTGACTGGCTGGGCTGTGAGAATTTGGGAAAATTGAGATCAGCAGCTGTTCTGGGATAAAACAGAAATACTGGAAGTCCTCCCAGCAGATCAGGCAGAATCTGTGCAGAGAGAAACCGAGTTAACATTTCACATCAATGTCTTTTCATCAGAACTGGGGAAAGTTAGAACTGTTATAGGTTTGAAGCTGGTGAATTGGTGGGAAAAGAACTAAAGGGGAATGTCTCTGATATGGTGGAAGACAGGAGAGACTAAATGACAAAACTAATGGGGCAAGTAAAGCAATAATAAATGTGTCTGGGGCAGAATGAAAAGGAACAGCTGCCACATGTGAAAACAGAAACAAGAGTAAGACTTAAACACGCAAAGCAAATAAAGAACAATGGGGATAGAGATTACAGTCTGAAATGGTTGAACTCAATGGGCAGAATCGTCCCAGATTCACACTGAGTGCGGTAACTGGTGGGATATCGGATGTTTTACTCACTGGCCACAATGGCAGGTTTTTGCACCGTATCATCTCAATCCTGCCTCATTAATCATGTATTCCCGGGTAACGCACCGTCTCACTGGTGCGCAGCCTCTGATTCGCCCGCCACACCATCACCTCACTGCTTCCTCACACTGGGCGCCATATTTAAAGTGCAGCCATGCGCACACCTCTCAGCGCTTCCAGCACAGGACTGCTGCACAGATGACCTGACCCCAAAAGGCAAGAAGACTGCAGCCCCCAAATCCAGTGACGCATCCCTGGCACTCCTGGACACTGTTGGAGCCACCATGATGTCCTCTACCACCGCTTTGGCCACAGGAGGCCCATCAGTCTCACCACTCTGGTTTGGGAGGCAGTGGCAGTGGTGATCAGTGCCAACGCTGCACAGAAGAGGTTGGCCATCTAGTGCAGAAAGAGGATGAATGATCTAATCCGTGTCATCAGGGTAAGGCAACCATCTCATCACTCTAAACCCACATACTCACAAGCCCAGCACACATTCACTGGCATCTCACTGGGAACAGTGTCCAGCAGTCAGGATCGCAGTGAAGCAGTCTGGGAAGAGCGTGCTGCAGTCAGCATCGTGGTGAAGCAGTCTGGGAAGAGTGTCCTGCAGTCAGCATCACGGTGAAGCAGCCTGGGAAGAGCGTCCTGCAGTCAGCATCGCGGTGAAGCAGTCTGGGAAGAGTGTCCTGCAGTCAGCATCACGGTGAAGCAGTCTGGGAAGAGCATCCTGCAGTCAGCATCGCGGTGAAGCAGTCTGGGAAGAGTGTTCTGCAGTCAGTTCTTGTTCAAAACAACAAGAGTGACATCACAAGACAGCGCGAGAGAGCGGCGGAGAGATCAGAACCAGCGCAAGTGCGGGGAAGTTTCAAAAAATGATGTCAGCACAAAGGTGAGAGCTGATTGATGAGTAATGGGTAGGTGTTTTTCTCCAGTTTTTTCTCCAGTTTAAAATAGATTAAGCTAAGGAAAGGTAAGAGTTCTAGTTTTTATTTAAAGTACATAAATAATTTAACGTTCTTTTACTGTATTTAACTTAAAGTAAGGGGTTTTTTTTCAACTAGAGGCATGGCAGGGCAGCTCAGTCCTGTGTTATGTACTGCCTGCTACATGTGGGAAATCCGAGACACTCCTTGCGCTCTGACTGACCATGTGGGCAGGAAGTACCACCAGCTGCAGCTACTTGAGCTCTGAGTTTTGGAGCTTGAGCAGCAGCTGGAGACTCTGAGGTGCATCCGCGAGGCTGAGAGTTTCGTGGATAGCACGTTTTTAGACATGGTCACCCCACAGCTTACGAAAGTGCAGACAGAGGGGGAATAGGTGACCATCAGTTAGAAGAAAGGTGTCAGGTAGGAGTCAGGAAATCCCCAGCGTGCATCTCGATTGAGAACCATTTTTCTGTGTTGGAAAACGGTGAGAGTGACGGTTCCTCTGGGGAGAGCAGCCACGCTCATGGCGCTGTGAGTGGCTCAGCTGCACTGGGGGGAGGAAAGAGAGGGGAAGAGCATTAGTGGTAGTAGACTCGATAGTAAGGGGAACAGACGGGTGTTTCTGTGGCCGTAGATATGTCTCCAGGATGGTACGTTGCCTCCCTGGTGCCAGGGTCAAAGATGTCACTGAACGGCTGCAGGGCATCCTAAAGGGGAGGGCAGACAGACAGAGATCGTGGTACATATTGGTACCAAAGACATAGGGAGAAAGAGGGATGAGGTCCTGCAAGGAGAATTTAGGGAGCTAGGAAGCAGATTAAAAAACAGGACCTCAAAGGTAGTAATCTCTGGATTACTTCCGGTGCCACGCGCTAGTGAGTATAGAAATAGGAGGTTAGTCCAGATGAATGCGCGGCTGGAGAGATGGTGCAGGAGGGAGGGCTTTAGATTTCTGGGACATTGGGACCATTTCTGGGGGTGGTGGGACCTGTACAAGGCAGATGGGCTGCACCTGAATCTGAATGGGACCAACATCCTTGCGGGGAGGTTTGCTAGTGCTGTTGAGGAGGGTTTAAACTAACTTGGCAGGGGGGTGGGATCCTGAGAGGAGGTTCAGCAGGAGGAGATGCACAGCCAAAATTAGAAGAGAGAGCAAGTGAGTCTGGAAGGCATAGAAATTATAGACCAGTTAAGGCACAAGGGAGTTTGGCACGGTTGGATGGTATTTATTTTAATGCAAGGAGTCTGACAAATAAGGCAGATGAGTTGAGGGCACAAATTAACACATGGAAGTATGATGTCATTGCTGTCACAGAGACATGGTCGAGAGGGGGGCAGGATTGGCAGCTCAATATTCCAGAATATAGGGTCTTCAGGCGAGACAGGTAAGGAGGCAAAAGAGAAGGGGGTATTGCAATAGTGATCAAGGAATCAATTACAGCAGTAAGGAGGGATGACATCTTAGAAGGCTGCTCAAGTAAAGCCATTTGGGTAGAACTGAAAAACAAAAAAGGAACAATCACATTGCTGGGAGTGTACTATAGGCCCCTAAACAGTCAGAGAGAAATAGAAGAACAGATATGTAGGCAAATTCCAGAGAAGTGTAAAAATAACAGGTTAGTAATAGTGGGGGATTTCAACTTCCCCAACATTAACTGGGTTAGTCATAGTGTGATAGGTTTAGAGGGAGCGAAATTCTTAAAATGCATCCAGGAGAGCTTTTTAAGCCAGTATGTAGAAAGTCCAACAAGAGAGGGGGCGGTCCTGGACTTAATTTTAGGGAATGAAGTCGGGCAAGTGGTAGAGGTATCAGTGGGGGAGCATTTTGCAGATAGTGATCATAACTACGTTAGATTCAAGGTTGTTATGGAAAAGGACAAGGATGGGCCATAAATCCGCGTTCTAAATTGGGGGAAGGCCGATTTTAATAAGATCAGATATGATTTGGCCAGAGTGGGCTGGGAGCAGCTACTTGTAGGTAAATCTGTGTCAGAGCAGTGGGACTCATTCAAGAAGGAAATAGGGAGAGTACAGGGCCAACATATTCCAGTAAAGACAAAGGGTGGGACCAACAAATCCAGGGAACCCTGGGTGTGGAGGCATATACAGGATTGGATAAAGAGAAAAAGGGAGGCTTATGGCAGATACTGAGGGCTCAAAACAGTGGAAGCCCTAGAGGAGTATAGAATGTGTAGGGGGGAACTTAAAAAGGAAATTAGGAGAGCAAAAAGGGGGCATGAAAAAACATTGGCAGGTAAGATAAAGGAAAATCCAAAGTTATTTTACAAGTACATTAAGAGGAAGAGGATAACTAGGGAAAGAATAGGGCCCATTAAGGACCATAGTGGTAATTTGTGTGTGGAGCTGGAAGATATAGGTAGGGTTCTAAATTCTTTGTGACGATGTTCGCAAGTGAGAGGGACGACGTGGGTATGGAAATCAGGCAGAAGGACTGTGATATAATTAAATAAATTAGCATAAAAAGGGAGAAGGTTCTAAGTGGTCTGGCAGGCTTAAAAGTAGATAAATCTCCAGGCCCGGATGAAATGTATCCCAGGCTGTTGAGTGAGGCAAGGGAGGAGATAGCAGGGGCGCTGGCAATAATTTTCAATACCTCTCTGGCCACAGGAAAGTTCCCAGAGGACTGGAGGACAGCCAATGTGGTACCGTTATTCAAGAAGGGAGGAAGGGATAAACCAGGGAACTACAGGCCAGTCAGTCTAACCTCAGTGGTGGGGAAACTATTGGAAGCAATTCTGAGGGACAGAATTAATCCACACTTGGAGAGGCAGAGATTAATCAAGGACAGTCAGCATGGTTTTGTTAAGGGGAGGTCATGTCTGACCAATTTGATTGAATTTTTGGAAGAGGTGACCAGGTGTGTAGATGAGGGCAATGCATTTGACGTAGTCTACTTGGACTTCAGCAAGGCTTTTGATAAGGTCCCGCATGGGAGACTGATAACGAAGGTAAGAGCCCATGGGACCCAAGGCAATTTGGCAAATTGGATCCAGAATTGGCTGAGTGGCGGGAAGCAGAGGGTGATGGTTGAGGGGTGTTTTTGTGACTGGATGCCTGTGTCCAGTGGGGTTCCACAGGGATCAGTGCTGGGTCCCTTGCTGTTTGTGGTATATATAAATGATTTAGACTTGAATGTTGGAGGGTTGATCAGTAAGTTCGTGGATGACATGAAAATTGGTGGGGTGGTAAATAGTGAGGATATAGATTACAGGAGGATATAGATGGGCTGGTCAGATGGGCTGATCAGTGGCAAATGGAATTTAATCTGGATAAGTGTGAGGTGATGCACTTGGGCAGGACAAACAAGGAACGGGAATACATGATGATGGTAGGACCCTGGGAAGTACCGAGGATCAGAGGGACCTTGGTGTGCATGTCCACCGGTCCCTTTAGGTAGAGGGACAGGTAGATAAGGTGGTTAAGAAGGTATATGGGATACTTGCTTTATTAGCCGAGGCATAGAATATAAGAGCAGGGAGGTTATGCTGGAACTGTATAAAATGCTGGTTAGGTCACAGCTAGAGTATTGCGTGCAGTTCTGGAATCCGCATTATAGGAAGGATGTGATTGTACTAGAGAGAGTGCAGAGGAGATTTACCAGGATGTTGCCTGGGCTGGAGAGTTTTATTTATGAGGAGAGATTGGATAGACTGGGGTTATTTTCCTTGGAGCAGAGGAGATTGAGGGGGGTCATGATTGAGGTGTATAAAATTATGAAGGGCATAGATAGGGTAGACAGGAAGGAACTTTTATCTTGGTGGAGGGATCAAGAATCAGGGGGCATAGATTTAAGGTAAGGGGCAGGAGGTTTAGAGGGGATGTGAGGAAGAATTTTTTCACCCAGAGGGTGGTGGGAATCTGGAACTCACTGCCTGAAAGGGTGGTAGAGGCAGAAACCCTCATAACATTGAAGGAGCATTTGGATGTGCACTTGCAATGCCATGGCATACAAGGCTATGGGCCTAGTGTTGGAAAATGGGATTAGAATAGTTAGGTACTTGTTTGACTGGTGCAGACTTGATGGGCTGAAGGGCCTTTTTCTGTGCTGTAGGCCTCTATGACTCTGTGACTCACTCACTGCCAACTCAAGGGACATCACCACCCATTCTCACAGACACCCTCACATCTCCATCTGGCCTCATCTCCTCTGGAGACTGCCTCCTCAGCCTTCACCATCTTGAGGCCACTTGCACAGATTAACATGTGCCCCCCACACACACCCTGGGATACCCCCCTTCCCCAGTACAGCCCTTGCCCTGCAGCCTCTTCCCTTGCCTGAGGCCACTTCTCCCCCTTCCGCAGGAAAGCCCTAGCCCTGCAGCCATTGAAAAACCACCCCCGTCTTACGGCTGGTCTGGTAGGTAGAGACCTGCCTACGAACCCCCCAGCTTTGGTGGTGCTGCCTGTGAAGCCTGGTGCTGAGACTGCGAGTGCTGCCTGGAGCAAGGTCGGCAAACAAACCTCGAAGCCCCGAGTGAAGCCCAGCTCGACATGCCCAGATGATCCCGCGTGGGAGGATGATTCCAGCGAGCAGGGCTTACCGTGATATGCTTATGTATGAAAACGAAGTTCCCGACATCTGGCGGTGGAAAAGGCAGCCTGCTATTGACCAGCAGAGCAGACAATTGCAAACTGGTTTCATGATGTCATGAAACTGATTTTTGGCCTTCCCGCCCTGTTGTCCGCTGATGCCCAACATAATGCCCGATGCCAGCGGGCATGGAAAATTCCACCCAACGCTGTGTCTGGAAACCTGCAAAGTGTCTGATCACTGGCATAGAGGAGAAAACACAGCGCAAAAATCCAGGTCAGGTGACCAGGAGAGAAGCACCATGGAAGGCCAGTGTCCCAGGTGGGGGACATGGTTCACATGTTTTTTAAAAATTCATTCATGGGATGTGGGCTTCGCTGGCTGGGCCAGCATTTATTGCCCATCCCTAGTTGTCCTTGAGAAGGTGGTGGTGAGCTGCCTTCTTGAACCGCTGCAGTCCATGTGGTGTAGGTACACCCACAGTGCTGTTAGGGAGGGAGTTCCAGGATTTTGACCCAGTGACAGTGAAGGAACAGCGATATATTTCCAAGTCAGGATGGTGAGTGACTTGGAGGGGAACTTCCAGGTGGTGGTGTTCCCATCTATCTGCTGCCCTTGTCCTTCTAGGTGGTAGTGGTCGTGGGTTTGGAAGGTGCTGCCTAAGGAGCCTTGGTGAATTCCTGCAGTGCATCTTGTAGATGGTACACACTGCTGCCACTGTGCGTTGGTGTTGGAGGGAGTGAATGTTTGTGGATGTGGTGCCAATCAAGCGGGCTGCTTTGTCCTGGATGGTGTCAAGCTTCTAGAGTGTTGTGGCAGCTGCACTCATCCAGGCAAGTGGGAAGTATTCTATCATATTTCTGACTTGTTCCTTGTAGTTGGTGGACAGGCTTTGGGGAGTCAGGAGGTGAGTTTCTCACCGCAGGATTCCTAGCCTCTGACCTGGTCTTGTAGCCACAGTATTTATATGGCTGGTCCAGTTCAGTTTCTGGTCAATGGAAACCCCCAGGATGTTGATAGCAGGGGATTCAGTGATGGTAATGCCATTGAACATCAAGGCGCGATGGTTAGATTCTCTCTTGTTGGAGATGGTCATTGCCTGACACTTGTGTGGCGCGAATGTTACTTGCCACTTGTCATCCCAAGTCTGGATATTGTCCAGGTCTTGCTGCATTTGGACATGGACTGCTTCAGTATCTGAGGAGTCACGAATGGTGCTGAACATTATACAATCATCAGCGAACATCTCCACTTCTGACCTTATGATGGAAGGAAGGTCATTGATGAAGCAGCTGAAGATGGTTGGGCTGAGGACACTACTCTGAGGAACTTCTGCAGTGATGTCCTGGAGCTGAGATGACTGACCTCCAACAACCATAACCATCTTCCTTTGTGCTCAGTATGACTCCAACCAGTGGAGATTTTTCTCCCTGATTCCCATTGACTCCAGTTTTGCTAGGGATCCTTGATGCCACACTCGGTCATACCTCATATTTACCCTGAATGTTAGAGGATAAGATAGATTTTGCAAATTACACACATACATGTGGCTTAGGAGCAGGAGGAGGCCACTTGGCCCCTTGAGCCTGCTTTGCCATTGAATGAGATCATGGCTGATCTGATTGTAACCTCAACCCCACATTCCCGCCTACCCCCAATAACCTTTCACCCCCTTGCTTATCAAGAATCTATCCACCCTCTGTCTTAAAAATATTCAAAGACTCTGCTTCCAGAGAGTTCTAAAGATTCACGACCCTCTGAGAGAAAAAAATTCTCCTCGCCTCTGTCTTAAATGAGTGACCTGTTATTTTTAAACAGTGACCCCCTAGTTCTAGATTCTCCCACAAGAGGAAACATCCTCTCCACATCCACCCTGTCAAGACCCCTCAGGATCTTAAATGTTTCGATCAAGTTGCCTCTTACCTTTCTAAACTCCAGCGGAAACAAGCCCAGTCTGTCCAACCCTTCCTCATAAGACAACTCACCCATTCCTGGCATTAGCCTAGCAAACCTTCTCTGAACTGTTTCTAACACATTTACATCCTTCCTTAAATAAGGAGACGAATACTGTACACAATACTCCAGATGGCGTCTCACCAATGCCCTGAAGCATAACCTCCCTACTTTTGCAATCGATTCCCCTCACAATAAATGATAACATTCTATTAACTTTCCTAATTACTTGCTGTACCTGCAGACTAGCCTTTTGTGATTCATGCACGAGGACACCCAGATCCCTCTGAATCTCAGAGCTCCGCAATCTCTCACCATTTAGATAATAAGCTTCTTTTTTATTCTTCCTGCCAAAATGAACAATTTCACATTTGCCCACATTATACTCCATTTGCCAGATCTTTGCCCACTCACTTAACCTATCTATGACACTTTGTAGCCTCCTCAAGTCCTCTTCACAATTTACTTTCCTACCTATCTTTGTGTTGTCAGCACATTTAACAACCATACATTCAGTCCCTTCATCCAAGTCATTTATATAAATTGTACAAAGTTGAGGCCCTAGCACTGATCCCTGTGGCACATCACTCATCACATCCTGCCAACCAGAAAATGACCTATTTATGCCAACTCTCTGCTCCCTGTTAGCTAGCCAATCTTCTATCCATGTCAATATGTTACCCCCTACACCATGAGCTTTTATTTTCAGCAATAACCTTTGATGTGGCACTTTATCAAATACCTTCTGGAAATCTAAGTACAAACATCAACCGGTTCCCCTTTATCCACATGTGACTCTTTGAGAGAACTCCAATAAATCAGTTAAACATGATTTCCCTTTCACAAAGACATGTTGACTTTGCCTGATTGCCTTGAATTTTTCTAAATGCCCTGATAACATCTTTAAAAATAGTTTCTAATATTTACCCTATGACAGATGTTAGGCTAACTGGGTTATGGTTTCCTGATTTCTGTCTCCCTCCCTTTTTGAGTAAAGGAGTTATATTTGCTATTTTCCAATCTAATGAAACCTTCTCCAAATCTAGGGAATTTTGGAAAATTAAAACCAGTGCATCAACTATCTCACCAGCCACTTCTTTCAAGGCCTTAGGGTGAAGTCCATCGGGCTTGGGGATTTGTCAGCCCCACAGACCCAACAATTTGCTCAATACCACTTCCCTGGTGATTGTAATTTTCCCGAGTTCCTCCCTCCCTTCCATTTCCTGATTTACAGCTATTTCCGGGATGTTACTTGTCTCCATTATAGCGATGAGCGATACTTTCCATTATCAATTCCCCCAATGCACTTTCTATAGGACCAACGCTCACTTTGTTAACTCTTTTCTTATTTAAATATCTATAGAAACTCTTACTGTCTGTCTTTATATTACTAGCTAGCTTTCTATCATACTCTAATTTTTCCTTATTAATCTTTTTGTCATTCTTTGCTGTTCTTTATATTCTCTCCAGTCTTCTGACCTGGCACCCGTCTTTGCATAATTATATGCTTTTTCGTTAAGTTTGATACTGTCTTTAACTTTTTTAGTTAACCATGGATGGTGGGCCCTCCCATTGGAATTTTTCTTTCCAATTGGAATGTATCTATTCTGTGGGCTGAATTTTGCCGTCGGCGATTTGGGGGCGGGGCCCGCTCGCCGACGCGGGATGATGTCGGGAGGAACCCCCGAGTCATCCCGCCCCATTTAAATATTCAGGAAGGCGGGGGTGCAGCAAAATCAGCTGTCCGCCCACCGACCTGTCAATGGCCAATTGAGGCCATTGACAGGATCATTAAAACAATTAAAGGACCTGCCTGTCTGACCTTAAGGTTGGTGGGTCGGCCAGGAGCCCTGGCAGCAAATAGAGAAAACATGAAACCTCATCCACCAGCGGGATGAAGTTTCATGTAGGGATTTAAAAAGTTGAATAAAGTTTTAGTGAAATTTTTTGACATGTCCCATCTCGTGTGACATTGTCACATGAGGGGGACATGTTAAGAATTTTTCTTCTATTTTTATTGTTTATGAAACTGTCAGTGATCTCCCTGAGGCAGCACTTAGCCTCAGGGAGATGTGCGCTCTGTCGTGCGCATGCGGGAAAGGGTGTACTCTCGCATTTGGGGAATCCCCCTCTGCCTGCACAGGGAATACATAGCGCTTCCCACCAGACATCACGCTGGGCGGGCCTTAATTGGCCCACCCACTTAAAATGGTGGCAGGGCCCGCTTCTCCGGCGAGGATCAGCTCCCCACCCGCCGGAGATTGGGTCAGGCCCGCCCGCCCGACAGGCAGAAAATTCTGCCCTGTGTATTCTGAAATATCCCTTTAAACAGCTGCCAGTGAACCTCTATTAACATATCCCTTAACCTCATTTGCCAGTTCACATTAGCTAGCTTCACTTTCATGCCCTCATAATTGACCTTATTTAAATTAAAATACTAGTCTTGGACGCACCTGTCTCTCCCTCAAAATGAAGTAAAATTCAATCTTGCTACCTAGGGGAACCTTCACTAGGAGGTTATCAGTTAATACTATCTCATTGCACAATACCAGGTCTAGTGTAGCCTGCTCTCTGGTTGGCTCCAAAACGTGCTGTTCTAAGAAACTATCCCAAAAACATTCTATGAACTCCTCATCTACGCTACCTTTGCCGATCTGATTTTTCCAGTCTATATGTAGATTAAAATCCCCCATGATTATCGCTGTACCTTTCTGACAAGCTCCCATTATCTCTTCCTTTATACTCTGTCCTACTGTGTAGTTACAATTAGGAGGCCTGTACACCCTCCCACAAGTGACTTATTAACTTTATCATTTCTCATCTGAACCCAAGCCACTGAACTTAGGCCATCCCTCTCTAATGGGCTAATGCCATCATTAATTACCCACCACCTTTTCCTAACTTCCTGTCCTTCCTAAATTTCAGATACCCTTCAATATTCAGTTCCCAATCTATCATCCTGTAGCTATGTCTCCATAATGGCGTTCCAATCGTGCTTATTTATTTCTATTTGCGCTGTCAGTTCATCTGTTTTGTTTCGAATGCTACTTGTGTTTAGATACAGAGCCTTTAGTATTGTCCTTTTATTATTTTTGTAGCATCTAGCCTTATCTGCTGATTTACTCGTAGAATTGTGCTCTCTGTCCCTTCCTGTCACAGTCTGTTTCTCATTTCCCATATTATAACTTCCTCCCTTACCTTGTCTCTACTCTTTGGTTTACCACATCTTCCCAAGTTAGATCCCTTTCCCCCACTATTCAGTTTAAAATTGTTTTACCTTTCTGAGCTTGTATTGGCTACCCATGTGCCATTCCCATTGGCTGCCCATGTGCCATTTCCATTGGCTGCCCATGTGCCATTTCCATTGGCTGCCCATGTGCCATTCCCATTGGCTGCCCATGTGCCATTTCCATTGGCTGTCCATGTCCCACTCCTATTGGCTGCCCATGTCGCACTCCCATTGGCTGGCCATGTCCCACTCCTATTGGCTGACCATGTCACATTCCCATTGGTTGGCCATGTCCCATTCCCATTGGCTGACCATGTCCTGCTCCCATTGGTTGACAATGTCCCGCTCCCATTGGTTGGACATGTCCCGCTCCCATTGGCTGACCATGTTGCGCTCCCATTGGCTGACCATGTCCCATTCCCATTGGCTGGCCATGTCGCGCTCCCATTGGTTGGCCATGTCCCGCTCCCATTGGTTGGCCATGTCCTGCTCTCATTGGTTGGCCATGTCCTGCTCTCATTGGTTGGCCATGTCCCGCTCCCATTGGCTGACCATATCCCACTCCCATTGATTGGCCATGTCCCGCTCCCATTGGCTGGCCATGTCGCGCTCCCATTGGCTGGCCATGTCACGCTCCCATTGGCTGACCATGTCCCGCTCCCATTGGTTGGCCATGTCCCGCTCCCATTGGTTGGCCGTGGCGCGGGAGATGGCGGCCGGGTTGTCGGTTCGGGCCGGGCCGCTGGAGCTTTTCCTCCGGGACCGCGGCTGGTTCCGGGTGATGGCCGAGCTCCGGGGCGAGGGGTTGAAGCTGAGCAGCGAGGAGTCGGGGTCTGAGTCCGGGCCCGGGCCCTGGGACGGTCTCTCCAATGGGAGCCCCCGGCCGCGGAGCCCCAGCCCGGTGCATATGAGCCCGGCGGGGCCTGGAGCCGGGAGCCCGGGCCGGGGCCTGGCGGCCTTGCTGCCCCCGGAGAGCAGCAGCCTGAGGCCGGGCCCCGGGATATCCGAGCGGGTCCGCACCGTCCGGGTGGTGAAGCAGGAAGCCGGCGGCCTCGGCATCAGCATCAAGGGCGGCCGGGAGAACCGAATGCCCATCCTCATCTCCAAGATATTCCGGGGCCTGGCGGCCGAGAGAACCGGGGCCCTGTTCGTGGGCGACGCCATCCTGGCCGTCAACGGAACCGACCTGCGGGACGCCACACACGACCAGGCCGTGCAGGCGCTGAAGAAAGCCGGCAGGGAGGTGACCCTGGAGGGTAAGGGGGGGGGGGAGAGACCGGGGGTCAGAGCCCGGTTTGGGAGGGGGGGGGGTTCAGGGCCCCGGGGGGTGGGGGGCGATCCGGGCCGGGGGGGGCGGGGGGGTGAGACCGGGGTGGGGGGGTGGGGAGGGGGACCGGGGGGTGGGGGGCGATCCGGGCCGGGGGGGGCGGGGGGGGGGGGGAGGGGGTGAGACCGGGGTTGGGGGGTGGGGTTGGGAGGGGGACCGGGGGGAGTGGGGAGGGTGGACGATTCAGACAAGATAGAGAGGGGGATAGAAGAGGAAGGGGTGTCACAATATTGATCAGTGAGGAAGGATGATATCTTGGAAGGATCATCAAATGAGGCCATGTGAGTAGAAGTAAAAAACACAAAAGGGGCAAACACGCTGTTGGGTGTGTACTATAGGCTCCCAAACTGTCAGGGAGAGATGGAGGATCAAATATGTAATCAAATTTCAGAGAAGTGTAAGAATAATAAGGCAGTAATAGTAGAGGATTTTAACTACCCAAATATTAACTGGGATAGTTTTAGTGTGCAAGGTAGGGAGGGAGCAAAATTCTTAAGTTGCATCCGGAATAACTTTTTAGCCAGTATGTAGAAAGCCAACCAAGGGAAGGGGCAGTTCTGGACCTAATATTTGGAAATGAGCCCAGACAGGTGGAAGTTGTATCAGTTGGGGACTATTTTGGAGATAGTGACCATAAGAACTAGGAGCAGGAGTAGGCAATTCAGCCCCTCGAGCCTGCCCTGCCATTCATTACAATCAGGGCTGATTTCATTTTGGCCTCAACTCCAATTTCCCACCCTCTCTCCATAACCTTTCAACCCGTTACTAATTAAAAATCTGTCTATCCCCTCAAATTTATTCAGCGTCCCGGCATCCACTGTAACTCAGTTAGATTTAGGATGGTTATGGAAAGCTATAAGGTTGCACTGGGAATAAAAGTCCTAAACTGGGGAAAGGCTAATTTTACTAAGATGAGATACAATTTAGCCCAAGTGGACTGGGAGCAGCTACTTGCAGATAAAACTGTGTCAGAGCAGTGGGAGGCATTCAAAGAAGAAATAGCGAGAGCACAGGGCAAATCTTCCTGTAAAGACAAAGGGGGGACCAAGTCTGGAGAATTCTGGATGTCAAGGGACATAAAGGTCAGGATTAAGGAAAAAAGAGAAGCTTATGGCAGATACCGAGGGTTCAATACAGCAGAGTCCCTAGAGGAGTATAAAAAGTGCAGGGGGAACTTAAAAAGGAAATTAGGAAAGCTAAGAGTGTGCATGCGAAAGCATTGATGGGTAGAATAAAGGAAAGCCCAAAGGGGTTTTTAAAATATATATAGAGCAAGAGAATAACTAAGGAAATAGTAGGGCCAATTAGGTACCATAGAGGTAATGTGTGTGTGGACCCGAAGACGTGGGTACAGTCCTCAATGAATATCTTGCATTGGTCTTCACAATGGAAAAGGATGACACGGGTATAGACATCAGGGTGGAGGACTGTGAAACATTAGAGGAAATTAACATAGAGAGAGAGGAGGTACTAGCGGGTTTAGTGGCCTTAAAAGTGGATAAATCTGCAGCCCCGGATGGGATGCATCCCAGGCTGTTGAGGGAGGCACGGGAAGAGATATCAAGGGCCCTGGCAGTAATTTTCAAATCCTCTTTGGCTACAGGTGAGGTACTGGAGGACTGCTAACGTTGTTCCATTATTAAAAAAGGGAGGAAGGCGTGGACCATGAAATTACAGGCCAGTCAGCCTAACCTTGGTGGTGTGGAAGTTACTAGAAAAAATTCTGAGGGACAGAATATATCTCCACTTGGAGAGACACAGATTAATCAGGGATAGTCAGCATGGATTTGTTAAGGGAAGGTCGTGTTTGATAAATTTGGTCGAATTTTTTGAGGAGGTAACCAGGAGTGTTGATGAGGGTAATGCATTTGATGTGATCTACATGGACTTTAGCGTGGCTTTTGATAAGATCCCTCATGGCAGACTGGTCAAGAAAGTAAGAGCCCGTGGGATCCAAGACAAAGTGTCACATTGGATCCACAATTGGCTGAGAGGCAGGAAGCAGAGGGTGATGGTAGAGGGATGTTTCTGTGACTGGAAGTCTGTCTCCAGTGGGGTTCCGCAGGGTTCGGTGCTGGGGCCCTTGCTGTTTGTGGTGCACATAAATGATTTGGACCTAAATGTAGGGGAGGGGTGGTGATCAAGAAGTTCATGGATGACACGAAAATTGGTAGGGTGGTAAATAGTGAAGAGGATAGCCATAAACTGCAGGAGGAGATCAATGGACTGGTCAGGTGGGCAGAGCAGTGGCAAATGGATTTCAACCTGGAAAAGTGTGAGGTAATGCACTTGGGGAGGGCTAACAAGGCGAAGGATTAACTATGAATGGTAGGACCCTGGAAAGTACTGAAGATCAGAGGGACCTTGGTTTGCATATCCATAGATCCCTGAAGGTAGCAGGGCAGGTAGATAAGGTGTTAAGAAGGCATATGGGATACTTAGATAAAAACAAAAAGCTACTGCGGATGCTGGAAATCCAAAACAAAAACAGAATTACCTGGAAAAACTCAGCAGGTCTGGCAGCATCGGCGGAGAAGAAATCAGTTAACGTTTCGAGCCTTCATGGCCCTTCGGCAGAACTGAAGCATAGTTATTCATCTCAATGAATTTCGGGCTCGGCACGATGCTGAACTCTTCTTCCGCCGTCTTCGTCTCCGTGCTCACTTCTTTGGGCAGGAGTCCTCTCCCCGTTCAACGGATCCTTTTACCCACCTCCAATATTCTCCCTCCACTTGGACCCCTCCCTCTGGATTCTTACCTTCTCTTGATCTTTTCATTGAGAACTGTCGGCGTGACATTAGCCGTCTCAATTTCTCTGCTCCTCTCACCCATTCTAATCTGTCTGTCTCTGAACTCACTGCACTCCGTTCTCTCAGGTCCAACCCCAACATTGTCATCAAACCCGCTGACAAGGATGGTACTGTTGTTGTCTGGCGCATTGACCTCTACCTCGCGGAGGCTGAGCGTCAACTCGCAGACATTTCCTCCTACCTCTCCCTGGACCATGACCCCACCACAGAACATCAAGCCATTGTTTCCAGGACTGTCACTGACCTCATCTCCTCTGGAGATCTTCCTCCCACAGCTTCCAACTTGATAGTCGCCCAACCTCGGACGGCCCGCCTCTACCTCCTACCCAAAATCCACAAACAGAACTGTCCTGGCAGACCGATCGTGTCAGCCTGTTCCTGCCCCACGGAACTCATTTCTCGTTATCTTGACTCCCTTCTCTCTCCCCTTGTCCAGTCCCTTCCCACCTACATCCGTGATTCCTCTGACACCTTACGTCACATCAACAATTTCCAGTTCCCTGGCCCCAACCGCTTCCTCTTCACCATGGATGTCCAATCCCTCTACACCTCCATCCCCCACCAGGATGGTCTGAGGGCCCTCAGCTTCTTCCTTGAACAGAGGCCCCAACAATCCCCATCCACCACTACTCTCCTCCGTCTGGCTGAACTTGTTCTCACACTGAACAATTTCTCCTTTAACTCCTCTCACTTCCTCCAAATAAAAGGTGTGGCTATGGGTACCCGCATGGGCCCCAGCTATGCCTGTCTCTTTATGGGGTATGTGGAACATTCCTTGTTCCAGTCCTACTCCGGCCCCCTCCTACAACTCTTTCTCCGGTACATCGATGATTACTTCGGTGCTGCTTCATGCTCTTGTCGGGACCTGGAAAAATTTATTAATTTTGCTTCCAATCTCCACCCCTCCATCATCTTCACATGGTCCATCTCTGACACTTCTCTTCCCTTCCTTGACCTCTCTGTCTCAATTTCTGATGATAGACTGTCCACCAATATCCATTACAAGCCTACCGACTCCCACAGCTACCTCGACTACAGCTCCTCACACCCCGCTTCTTGTAAAGACTCCATCCCATTCTGTCAGTTCCTTCGCCTCCGTCGCATCTGTTCTGATGACGCTACCTTCAAAAACATCTCCTCTGACATGTCCTCCTTCTTCCTTAACCGAGGTTTTCCATCCACGGTCGTTGACAGGGCCCTCAACCGTGTCTGGCCCATATCCCGCGCATCCTCCCTCACGCCTTCTCCTCCTTCCCAGAAACATGATAGGGTCCCCCTTGTCCTCACTTATCACCCCACCAGCCTCTGCATTCAAAGGATCATCCTCCGCCATTTCCGCCAACTCCAGCATGATGCCACCACCAAACACATCTTCCCTTCACCCCCCCTGACGGCATTCCGTAGGGATCGTTCCCTCCGGGACACCCTGGTCCACTCCTCCATCACCCCCTACTCCTCAACCCCCACTTATGGCACCTCCCCATGCCCACGCAGAAGATGCAACACCTGCCCCTTCACTTCCTCTCTCCTCACCGTCCAAGGGCCCAAACACTCCTTTCAAGTGAAGCAGCATTTCACTTGCATTTCCCCTAACTTAGTCTACTGCATTCGTTGCTCCCAGTGCGGTCTCCTCTACATTGGAGAGACCAAACGCAAACTGGGCGACCGTTTTGCGGAACACCTGCGGTCTGTCCGCAAGAAAGACCCAAACCTCCCTGTTGCTTGCCATTTTAACACTCCACCCTGTTCTCTTGCCCACATGTCTGTCCTTGGCTTGCTGCATTGTTCCAGTGAAGCCCAACGCAAACTGGAGGAACAGCACCTCATCTTCCGACTAGGCACTTTACAGCCTTCCGGGCTGAATATTGAATTCAACAACTTTAGATCTTAAACTCCCCCTCCCCCCATCCCCACCCCATTTCTTTCCCCCCCTCCCCCCCCCCGCTTTTTTTTCAATAATTTATATAGATTCTTCTTTCCCCACCTATTTCCATTATTTTTAAATCTAAAACTAAAACCTTGTTAGCCTTTCCACCCCACCCCCACTAGAGCTGTACTTTGAATATCCTGTCTTCCATTCTTAATTAGCACTTTTCTCAGACAAAACACCTCTTTGACCCTTTTGTCTGTGACATCTTTTGATTATCTGCTCATCTCCACAATCACCACACTGTCAATGTCTCTCTCTCCCCCCCACCCACCTTAAACCAATTTATATTTCTCCCTTCTTCTAACTATGCTTCAGTTCTGCCGATGGGCCATGAAGGCTCAAAACGTTAACTGATTTCTTCTCCACCGATGCTGCCAGACCTGCTGAGTTTTTCCAGGTAATTCTGTTTTTGCATATGGGATACTTGCCTTTATTAGCTGAGGCATAGAATACAAGAGTAGGGAGGCTATGCTGGAACTGTATAAAACGCTAGTTAGGCCACATCATAGGAAGGATGTGATTGCACTGGAGAAGGTGCAGAGGAGATTTATCAGGATGCTGCCTGGGCTGGAGGGTCTGAGCTATGAGGAAAGATTGGATGGGGCTGGGGTTGTTTTCCTTGGAGCAGTGAAAGTTGAGAGGGGACCTGATAGAGGTGTATAAGATTATGAGGGGATAGATGGACTGGATGGGAAGGCATTTTTTCCATTAGTAGAGAGGTCAATAACCAGGGGGCATAGATTTAAGGTAAGAGGTAGAAGGCTAAGAGGGGATTGGGGAGAATTTTTTTCACCCAGAGGGTGGTGGGAATCTGGAACTCTGCCTGAAAGGGTGGCTGAGTCAGAAACTCTCGTAACATTTAAGAAGTATTTAGATATTCACTTGCATTGCCATTAGCCTCCAGGGCTATGAGCCAAGCGCTGGCAAATCGGATTATTGTAGTCAGATCTCTGTTGACCAGCACGGACATGATGGGCTGAATGGCCTCCTTCTGTGCTGTAGACGTCTGAGTCTGAGAGAGAGTGAGCGTTCAGAGCCCGGGCAGCGGGGTGTGGTGGTTGGGCACTGAAGGTTCGGTGCTCACTGTTCCTCACGTTTCTAATGGACAATGGAAGCGGCTGTGAATAGTGATGGTCTGAAATTGAAGGAGATGTTGGAAATGTGCATTTGGTACCTTAGTACATCAGGTTGTGGGCGCTGGTCTATCCTCCTGAATCGTTTGCCAACAGCACCAATAATCCTATTGCCGTTTCTCTGCTGCTTTCTTGCCTGGTTTCCATTGTGCAGATGCTGATACGAAGCTTGGGTGGAGAAAGGACATCCTCAAGTTTAAATCATGCTGTATTTATCAGAGCAGGTATAATTCAGTGAAACTCACATCTGTCTGATGCATGATTAGCGTACACTGTGCATCAGATGAAAGACAAATGGACAGCAAGGAAAATTAGGCTGACTATTATTGTGACAATTGCAACAGAGAGCAGGGAGTAATGTAGTACATAGGATATTACAGAACAGAAATAGGCCATTTGGCCCAACCAGTCCATGCTGGTGTAAATGTTGCATTCGAGCCTCCCCCCACCTTTTCTCATAACATAAGAAATAGGAGCAGGAGTAGACCCCACAGCCCACCGAGCCTGCCCTGCCATTCAATAGGATTATGGCTGATCTTGAGTTTGAACTCCATCTTCCCACCCACTCTCCATACCCTTTGGTGCCCTGAGAGATGAAAAATTTGTCTGTTCCAGTCTTTATTTAAATTCATTCATGGGTTGTGGGTGTCGCTGGCTAGCCAGCATTTATTGCCCATCCCTAATTGCCCTTGAGAATTGCACAGCCTTAGATTTATTCAATGATGGAGCATCCACAATCCTCTGGGGTAGAGAATTCCAAAGATTCACAACCCTTTGAGTGAAGTAATTTCTCCTCATCTCAGTCCTAAATGATCGGCCCCTTATCCTGAGACTGTGACCCTGTGTTTTAGATTCACTGGACTAGTAATCCGGAGACCCAGGGTAATGCTCTGGGGACCCGGGTTTGAATCCCACCATGGCAGATGGTGGAATTTGAATTCAATAAAAATCTGGAATTAAAAGTCTAATGATGATCATGAAACCATTGTCAATTGTTGTAAAAACTGGTTCACTAATGTCCTTTTGGGCAGGAAATCTGCCATCCCTACCTGGTCTGGCTTACATGTGACTCCAGACCCACAGCAATGTGGTTGATTCTTAAATGCCCTCAAATGGCTGAGCAAGCCACTCAGTTGTTTCAAACCAGTAAACAGTCGAAAGGAATGAAACTGGACATCAACATTGATATGGGAAACAACAACAGCAAACTCAGCCCTGTCGACCCTGCAAAGCCCCCTTACTAACATCTGGGGCTAGTGCCAAAATTGGGAGAGCTGTCTCACAGACTCGACAAGCAACAGCCTGACATGGTCATCCTCACGGAATCATACCTTACAGATCATGTCGCGGACCTGGGTATGTCCTGTCCCACCGGCAAGACAGACCCAGCAGCAGAGGTGGTGGCACAGTGGTATACATTCAGGAGGGAGTTATCCTAAGAGTGCTCCACATCGACTCTGGCCCCCATGAAGCCTCATGGCATCCAGGTCAAACATGGGCAAGGAAACCTCCTGATTACCAAGGTGTACCGCACCCCCCCTCAGCTGATGAATCAGTGCTCCTCCACATTGAACACAACTTGGAGGAAGCACTGAGGATGGCAAGGGCGCAGAATGTACTCTGGGTGGGGGACATCAGTGTCATCACCAAGAGTGGTGTCATGAGGTGTCAACCTGGTGAAACTATAATACAGGACTACTTGCTGCCAAACAGCAGAAGCAGCAAGTGATAGACAGAGCTAAGTGATTCCACAACCAACGGATCAGATCTAAGCTCTGCAGTCCTGCCACATCCAGTTGTGAATGGTGGTGGACAATTAAACAACTCAACTGGAGGAGGAAGCTCCACAGATATCCCCACCTTCAATGATGGAGGAGCCCAGCACATCAAAAGATAAGGCTGAAACATTTGTAATAATCTTCAGCCAGATACATCGAGTGGTTGATCCATCTTGGCCTCCTCCGGAGGTCCCCAGCATCACAGATGCCAGTCTTCAGCCAATTCGATTCACTCCACGTGATATCAAGAAACAGCTGAAGGCACTGGATGCTGCAAAGGCTATGGGCCCTGACAATTTTCTGGCGATAGTACTGAAGACTTGTGCTCCAGAGCTTGCCGTGTTCCTAGCCAAGCTGTTCCAGTACAGCTACAACACTGGCATCCACCCGGCTATGTGGAAAATTGCCCAGGTATGTCCTGTACACAGCAAGCAGGACAAATCCAACCTGGCCAATTACTGCCCCATCAGTCAATTCTCAATCATCAGTAAATTAATGGAAGGGATCATCAACGGCGCTATCAAGTGGCACTTGCTTAGCAATAACCTGACACCCAGTTTGGGTTCTGCCAGGGCCATTCAGTTCCTGACCTCATTACGGCCTTGGTTCAAACTGAACTCCTGAGGTGAGGTGAGAGTGACTGCCCTTGACATGAAGACCGCATTTGACCGAGTGTGGCATCAAGGAGCCCGAGTAAAACTGGGGTCAGTGGGAATCGGGGTAAACTCTCCACTGGTTGGAGTCATAACCTAGCACAAAGGAAAATGGTTGTGGTTATTGGAGGTCAGTCATCTCAGTCCCAGGACATCACTGCAGGAGTTCCTCAGGGTAGTGTCCTCGGCCCAACCATCTTCATAAGGTCAGAAGTGGGGATGTTCGCTAATGATTGCACAATGTTCAGCACCATTCGCGACTCCTCAGACACTGAAGCAGTCCATGTCCAAATGCAGCAAGACCTGGACAATGTCAGGCTTGGGCTGACTAGTGACAAGTAACATTCGCGCCATGCAAGTCAATGACCATCTTAACATTAGCCCTTGACGTTCAATGGCATTGCCATCACTGAATCCCCGACTATCAACACCCTGGGGGGGGGGGTTACCATTGACCAGAAACTGAACTGGACGGCCATATAAATACTGTGGCTACAAGAGCAGGCCAGAGGCTAGGAATGGTGCGACGAGTAACTCACCTCCTGACTCCCTAAAGCCTGTCCACCATCTACAAGGCACATTCAGGAGTGTGATGGAACACTCCCACTTGCCTGGATGAGTGCCGCTCCAACAATATTCAAGAAGCTTGACAATGTCCAGGACAAAGCAGTCGGCTTGATTGGCACCACGTCCACAAACATTCACTCCCTCCACCAACAACGCACGTTAGCAGCAGTACGTACCAACTAGAAGATGTACTGCAGGATTTCACCAAGGCTTTTCCAACAGCACCCTCCAAACCCATGACCACTACCAGGGCAGCAGATAGATGGGAACACCACCACCTGGAAGTTCCCTTCCAGGTCACTCACCATCCAAACTTGGAAATATATCACCGTTCCTTCACTGTCGCTGCGTCAAAATCCTGGAACTCCCTCCCTAACAGCACTGTGGGTGTACCCACATTATATGGACTGCAGCGGTTCAAGAAGGCAGCTCACCACCACCTTCTCAAGGACAACTAGGGATGGGCAATAAATGCTGGCCCAGCCAGCAAAGCCCACATCCCGAGAATGAGTTAAATTAAAAAGAAGCTATTATTAAAGACACTATAACAGGGCATTTAGATAAATTCAAGGCAGAGTTAACATGGCGTTGTGAAAGGGAAATCATGTTTAACCAATTTATTGGAGTTCAGACAGGTGCTGTGGATAAAGGGGAACTGGTGGATGTGCTGTACTTAGATTTCCAGAAGGCATTTGATAAGTTGCCTCAGCGAAGGGTATTGCAGAAAATAAAAGCTCATGATGTAGGGGGTAACATATTGGCATGAATAGAAGATTGGCTAACTAACAGGAAACATAGTTGGCATAAATGGCCCCATTTCTGGTTGGCCGGATGTGACGAGTGGTGTGCCACAGGGATCAGTGCTGGGAAATGACTTGGATGATGAGAACAGTGGTGTGGTTGTGTCGTCGTGCATGGATCACAAAAGATTAGTATGCAGATGCAGCAAGTAATTAGCAAGGCTTATAGAGTGTTATTATTTATTCTGAGGGGAATTTACAAATGTAGGGAGATTATGCTTCAGTTATACAGGGTATTGGTGAGACCACATCTGGAGTATTGTGGTACAGTATTGATCTCCTTATTTAAGGAAAGAACTAAATGCATTAGAAGCAGTTCAAAGAAGACTAATAGCTGGAATGAGCAGCTTGTTTTATGAGGAAAAGTTGGACAGATTAGGCTTGTATCTGCTGGAGTTTGGAAGAATAAGAGGCAACTTGATTGAAACATAAAAGTCCTGAGGGGACTTGACAGGGTGGATGTGGAGAGGATGTTTCCACTTGTGGGAGAATCTAGAATTAGGGGTCACTGTTTAAAAATAAGGGGTCGCCCATTTTGCACAGAGGTGAGGAAAAAGATTTTCTGAAAGTTATGAGTCTTTGGAATTCCCTTCCTCAAAAGATGGCTGAGGCAGAGTCCTTGAATGTCTTTAAGGCAGAGGTAGCTAGATTCTTGATAAGCAAGGGGGTGAAAGATTATTGGGGGAAGCAGGAATGTGAGGTTAAAATCAAATCAGCAATGATCTTATTGAATGGCGGAGCAAGCTCAAGGGATCGAATGGCTCCTAATTTGTATGTGGTCTCACCAAAACCCTGTACAACTATAGAGAGGCTTCTTTCTTGTACTCCAATCCCTTTACAATAAAGACCAACATGCCACTTGCCTTCCTAATTGCTTGCTGCATCTGCATGCTAACTTTGTGTTTCTTGTACAAGCACACCCAAGTCTCTGAGCATCAACACTTAAAAGCTTCTCACCTTGTATAAGATATTCTGTTGGTTTATTCAAAGTGAATAATTTCACACTTCTCTACATTATACTCCATCTGCTACCTTGCTGCTCATTCACCCAGCCTGTTTGTATCATTTTGTAGCCTCTTCCGTGTCCTCCTCATAGCTTAGTTTCCTACTTAGTCTTATATCATCTCATCAGCAAACTTAGATACGTTACTCACTGTCTCTTCATCTAAGTCATTAATATAGATCGGAGTCTCATTCAAATCTGCCATCATAACCCTCTTCTCTTCTCCCTCGTATGCTTTCCTAGCTTCCCCTTAGCTCACCATTGCCACCTCGAGCAATTACAGATGGGTGGTAAATAATGGCTGATCCAGCGAAGCCCACATCCTGTAAATGAATAAAATAAAATTAAATGCATCTATACTATTCGTTTTAACCATTCCCTGTGTAGCAAGTTCCACGTTCTCACCTCTGTGGGTAAGGGAGTTTTTTTCTGTTTCCTGATTGGATTTCTTGATGGCTACCTTCTGTTGCTAGTATCCAGTTATGCTGTTTCCTGCAACAGGAAATATTCTCTGTATCCATTCAATCAAAACTTTTCATAATTTTAAATGTCTCTAAGGTCATCGTTCAGCTTTCTTTCAAGAGAAACATGACACAGTCTTTCAACACTTTCCTGATGTGTACACTCGCATATTTCTGGTTTCACCCTTGTAAATCTTTTCTTCACCTTCTCCAGTATGTACTTCGTGTTTAGAGAAGACAGTGGAAAATGTCACTGAAATCAGGAGGAGATTTGCTGGAAGATGAGAGTTTAGTCTGATTCTATAATCTTGTTTCCTTGAGCAGGCTTCCTGCATCAATGGGATTTGTTTCATTTCGACTGACCTTGATGCTGATATTGTGCTTCAACTATCTTTGTGCCTTTCAGTTCTTGGCTAGTCAGTCACGTTAAGAAAAATTCTCAATGGGGCAGACTGGGAGGTACTGCTCCATGGGAGCAAGTCAATGTGAAAGCTTTTGTTCATTTTCAATCTTGTGACCAGGTTCCTTCCTGAGATAGTAGGTCAAACAATGATTATTGTTGAATTTTAGTCAGGGCAAAATTTGTCTCTCGGCTTTGACGATTAAACAAATTGGAATGGGAACCTTTTATTTTTTGACCTGTGCACTGGCATTGCAACACTGACTAATTCTGCTGAGCTCCCCATCAGAACTCGATTAATGTTACTGTTCTTAATGTAAGGATATCACTTGCTGCATGGCCATAAAACGCAGACTGACACACTCAAGCAGTCAGCGGTTGCAAACTCCAGTCTGGGAACTGTATCCTAAAAGGAGAAGTCTACCAATCCCAACATTCTGGCATCCATTAAATATGCAAGCTCAGGTGAGAAAACTGGGATAAAAACGAAAATGCTGGAAAAGCTCAGCAGGTCTGGCAGCATCCAGGGAGAGAGAAACAGAGTTAACATTTCAAGTCAAATATGACGACTTTAGGCTTCTTTATGAGTCCAGTATGACTCTTCAGAACTCCTGAAGAAGCCTAAAGAAGTCATGTTTGACTTGAAATGTTAACTCCGTTTCTCTCTCCCCAGATGTTGCCAGATCCGCTTAGCTTTTCCAGTATTTTCTATTTCTATTTCAGGTTTCCAACATCTGCAGTATTTTGTTTTTATTTTAGTGAGACAACTGGGAATGGTTGAATGTTTTTTTAATTTACAGTATGTGGGTGTCGCTGGCTGGGCCAGCATTTATTGCCCATCCCAATTTGCCCTTAAGTGGTGGTGAGCTGCGGCCTTGAACCGCTCATGTGTAGGTACTCCCACAGTGCTGTTTGGGAGGGAGTTCCAGGATTTTGACCCAGCGGCAGTGAAGGAACAGCGATATATTTCCAAGTCAGGTTGGTGAGTGGCTTGGAAGGGAACTTCCAGGTGGTGCTGTTCCCATCTATCTGCTGCCCTTGTCCTTCTAGATGGTAGTGGTCATGAGTTTGGAAGTTGCTGTCTAAGGAGCCTTGTTAAGTTTCTGCAGTGCCCTGCTGCGTGCCCCTTCCCAAATAATCTGATCATCTCTAGCATGACCCATGCATCACCTGCCATGTCTTGAATTACTCGCATACTGTGCTCCAAAATATCTGGGAAAAACCTATCTCATTTGGATTTGAGTGAATCAGTACTAACTGTTCCAGCCTTCTGAGGGAGCCTGTTCCTCAAACCTTTCCGCAAGATACTTAACTTATTTAAATGGAGAGGGACTGCAGAATGCTGTAGTGCAGAGGGATCTGGGTGTCTTTGTACATCAAACACAAAACACCAGCATGCAGGTACAGCAAGGAATGAGGAAGGCAAATGGAATGTTGGCCAATATTGCAAGGGGGGTGGAGTATAAAAGTAAGGAAGTCTTGTTACAACTGTACAGGGCATTGGAAAGACCATACCTAGAGTACTGTACTGTTTTGGTCCCCTTGAGCAGGGATATACTTATATTGGAGGCAATTCAGAGAAGGTTCACTAGACTGATCCCTGGGATGAAAGGGTTTGTCTCGTGAGGAAAGGTTGAGCAGGTTGGGCCTATACTCATTGGAGTTTAGAAGAATGAGAGATGAATTTATTCAAATGTATAAGATTCTAAGGGGGCTTAACTGGGCAAATGCTGAGAGGATGTTTTCCCCATGGGAGAATCTAAACTAGGGGGCACAGTTAGAGAATAAGGGGTCTCCCATTTAAGTTGGAGATGAGGAGGAATTTCTTCTGAGAGGGTCATGAATCTTTAGAACCCACCACTCCCAAGTATCTGTAGAGACTGTATTGAATGTATTCATTGAATGTATTCAAGTCTGAGACAAATCTTTGACCTATAAATGTCGAGGATTATGGAGAGCAGACGGGAAAGTGGCGTTGAGGCCAAGAGCAACTCAGCCATTGAATGGCAAAGCAGGCTTGAGAGGCTGAGTAACCTGTTTTTGCTCCTATTTCTTATCTTATGAGGATCCCCAAATTTCTTGACTTCCAATGCACATTGTTCTTTTCCAAGGTCAGGGTTTGAGGCAGAAAGTGTAAACATGCAAGATTAGATTCAGTATTGGATGAGGAAAGGTTTGTGGAAGCAGGGTAAATGATTCAAACTATATGCTCACAGGGAGGCTTGATGCTGACATTGAGCAGTTGGGCTGAATGGCTTACTTGTGTTGTAACTTCCAACCATTTAACTTTTTCTCCAAAATTATTTCTGGCATGATAGCATCTGAAAACTGAGCTTCCGCCTGCACTTTCTAAACTAGTACGCCCCACAGAAAAGCATTCCAATTGAAGATTTATAAATGTGTATTTGAGACTTTCATCCTGTAATTAGTCACATCCTGTTTAAGTGCATTCCTGAGATGTGGATGGTCCCTGTGGTTATTAGTGGCAGCACAGAGCTCTCAGTTCCAACTTGGGTATTTAATTCGCCAAGATGGATTTGAAAGTAAGCTGAGCATATGTTTCCTGTGCCATCACTGGAGACTGAGCATATATGTTGCTGGCAAGTTTTTATGTGAGATTGAATTAGATAAATGCCGGTGACAAAGTATAACTATCTTGGCCACAGACAAATCGCAGCAGCTGTTCAGGCAGCAGCTTGTGGTGGTGTGGTTCAGGGGTATTAGCAGCTTCTCTTGCTCATCCTGTTTGATTTGCATCATTGCAATTGTTTGACCTTGTAACTGAGGCAGAAAAATCAGGTTGTGGATCAGGACCACAACTTGTCAAATGATTGCCCTTAAATGCAATGAAAATTGTTCCCAAAGATGAATGTGTACCTCCTTTAGCCAGTATTACAAGCTTGCGTCTTCCTTCCTTGGGTCCAGTATAAGATGTGTTTTCTGTTTCTGCCTCTGGCCTACCTCTTTCTCTTCCACCCTGAACTACCCCACCACCACCACCACCACCACCACCACTACATTCTGCAACACTGGCTGCCTTAATTTGCACATCAGTGCACTCGATATATAGATGGAATCTGGATATCAGCAGCACATCACTGGGAATAGATATGAAGTTACAAACACTGAAGATTGAACTTGTGCCAGGGATGGGGGGAATGGTGGAGAAATCTATCAGAGAAGGGAAAGACTCAGATTTGGTCTTTTACTGTTTCACACCTATAATGCACCATGTGCTGATCCCTTACTGTATCCTGTCCTAGCTGGTCAATGTTGACTGGTTTTAACGCAACATTGCTTAATTGTGCTAAGAAAGTTGGATGTGTGCAAGTAACTGCAATATAAACTTCCATAGAAATAGTACCATGCGATTGTTCACATGCTGACTTGTATTGTTTAACTGGCCAGAATTGAGGAAAGAATGGGTTGAATGGTTGCTTCTGCTTGACCTGTGACCTTTCCCTTACAGTCACTTACATCCAGGAAGTGACGCCATACTTGAAAAAGCCCTCATTGATAGCAGACCTGGCGTGGGATAGTCTGTCTCCTCATTCTCCACATCTAGGATCTGCTGGCTCCAGTTCTCCAAATCACAGTGCCAAAGACAGCAAGACTTTTCTACTGAAGATGTGCTACATCACGAGGAATCTGAGTATGCCTGATCCAGAGAGCAGGTTGAATGCTTAATCCAATAAATGATCAAAATGTCAGTTTCAATTAAGCTAGTGAAAAGCATAAACGACAGTCCATTCTATTTGTCTCTGATATGCCCCACATCCCTGGTTGCAGTGCTGAGGTGCTCCTCGCTATAACTATTCAGTAAGCGCAGGGAGATAGAAAGCAGAACTACAGGCCGGTTAGCCTTACTTCAATTGTCCGGAAAATGCTCGAATCTATGATTAAGCAAGTTGTAACAGTGTACTTTTAAAAAAAAAAATCAGGTGATTAGGCAAAGTTAGGATGGTTTTATGAAAGGAAAATTTTGTTTGACAACTGAGTTTTTGAGGTTGTAAGCTAGATAAAGTATAACCGTTGTCAGCAGTCAGCACATCAGTGCAAAAGATAACGCTGAAGCATTTGCTACAATCTTCAACCAGAAGTGCCGAGTGGATGATCCATCTGGGCCTCCTCCAGAGGTCCCCAGCATCACAGATGCCAGTCTTTAGCCAATTCGATTCGCTCCACATGATATCAAGAAATGGCTGAAGGCACTGGATACTGCAAAGGCTATGGGCCCTGACAATATTCTGGCAATAGTATTGAAGACTTGTGATCCAGAACTTGCTGCGCCCCCAGCCAAGCTGTTCCAGTACGGCTACAACACTGGCATCTACCCGGCTATGTGGAAAAATTGCCCAGGTATGTCCTGTACACAGCAAGCAGGACAAATCCAACCCGGCCAATTACCGCCCCATCAGTCTACTCTCCATCAGTAAAGTGATGGAAGGGGTCATCAACAGTGCTATCAAGCGACACTTGATTAGCAATAACTTGATCACTGATGCCCAATTTGGGTTCTGCCAGGGCCACTCAGCTCCTGACCTTATTACAGCCTTGGTTCAAACATGGACAAAAGAGCTGAACTCCTGAGGTGAGGTGAGAATGACTGCCCTTGACATCAAGGCAGCATTTGACCAAGTGTGGCACCAAAGAGCCCTAGCAAAGCTGGAGTCAATGGGAATCAGGGGAAAACTCTCCGCTGGCTGGAGTCACACCTAGCACAAAGGAAGATGGTTGTGATTGTTGGAGGTCAGTCATCTTAGCTCCAGGACATCACTGCAGGAGTTCCCCAGGGTAGTGTCCTTGGCCCAACCATCTCCAGCTCCCTCAGCAGTGACCTACCTTCTATCATAAGTGGGGATGTTCAGCACCATTTATGACTCCTCAGATACCATGTCGAAATGCAGCAGGCTTGGGCTGACAAGTGGCAAGTAACAGTTGTGCCAGGCAATGAAAATCTTCAACAAGAGAGAATCTGACCATCACCCCTTGACATTCAATGGCATTACCATCACTGAATACCCCACTATCAACATCCTGGGGGTTACCATTGAACAGAAACTGAACTGGACTAGCCATATAAATATTATGGCTATAAGAGCAGGTCAGAGGCTAGGAATCGTGAGACGAGTAACTCACCTGACTCCCCAAAGCCTCTCCACCATCTACAAGGCGCAGGTCAGGAGTGTGATGGAATACTCTCCACTTGCCTGGATAAGTGCAGCTCCCACAACACTCAAGAAACTTAATACCATCCAGGACAAAGCAGCCCGCTTGATTAGCACCACATCCATAAACAGTGACTCCCTCCACCACCGATGCACAGTAGCAGCAGTGTGTACCATCTACAAGATTCACTGCAGGAACTCACCAAGGCTCCTTCAACAGCACCTTCCAAACCCACGACCACTACCATCACCATCTAGAAGGACAAGGGCAGCAGATAGATGCGAACACCACCACCTGGAAGTTCTACTCCAAGCCGCTCACCATCCTGACTTGGAAATATATCACCGTTCCTTCACTGTCGCTGGGTCAAAATCCTGGAACTCCCTCCCTAGCACCACTGTGGGTGTACCTGCAGCACTGTGGGTGTACCTGCAGCACATGGACTGCAGCAGTTCAAGAAGGCAGCTCACCACCACCGTCTCAAGGGCAACTAGGCACGGGCAATAAATGCTGGCCCAACCAGCGAAGCCCACATCCTGTGAATGAATAAAAAAAAGTCTAAATGGAAGCATAAAACAATGTTACTAGATGAAGTGAATGACAAAGTTGTGGTAAATGGATTTCAGTGTCAGCAAATGTGAGGTCATCCACTTTGACCTAATAAGGGTAGAACAGGGGGCTCACCAAATGGAGAAAAGCTAGAACCAGTGCAGTCCAAACAGTCTTGGTAGGGGTGTGCAGGTGTACAGATCATTAAAATGTCATGAGCAGGTACAGAAAATAATCAACAAGGTTAATGAAATGCTAGTTTTTATATCAAGAGGACTAGAATGACAAGGGGTAGGAGTCATGCTTCAAAGCTTTGGTTAGACCATACCTGGATTATGGTGGACAGTTCTGGGCACCACACCTCAGGAAGGATATATTGACCTCGGAAGGAGTACATTCTAGCTTGGTTTGCTAGAATGATATTTGGGCTCCAAGGGCGAAATTACAAGGAAAGTTTACACAAACCAGAGATAAAAGCAAAGAACTGTGGATGCTGGAAAACCAAATCAGGTTGCACTCCTGGAACTTGGAAGGTTAAAGGGTGATTTGATCAAAGATTTCAAGATAGTAAAGGGAACAGACAGGATAGATGAAGAGAAACATTTTCCAATGGTTGGAGAGCCTAAGACTAGGAACGTAGCCTAAACATTGGAGTGAAACCTTTCAAGAGTGAAATTGGGAAACACTTCTTCGAACAAATGGGTGGTAGAAGTTTGGAGCACTCTTCCCTGAATGACACGTTATGCTAGATCAATTGTCACTTTTAAATCTAAGATTGGTGTTTTTTTTAAACCAAAGTTAAGTCATTGAGGTCATAACAAATCAGGGTGGATAAAGGGGAGCCAATAGATGTAGTGTATTTGGATTTTCAAAAAGCGTTTGATATGATACCGCTGATATACCCCACACCCTTCACTCTCTCACTGATACACCCCACACCCTTCACTCTCTCACTGATACACCCCACACCCTTCACTCTCACTGATACACCCCACACCCTTCACTCTCTCACTGATATACCCCACACCCTTCACTCTCTCACTGATACACCCCACACCCTTCACTCTCTCACTGATATACCCCACACCCTTCACTCTCTCTCACTGATACACCCCACACCCTTCACTCTCTCACTGATACACCCCACACCCTTCACTCTCTCACTGATACACCCCACACCCTTCACTCTCTCACTGATACACCCCACACCCTTCACTCTCTCACTGATACACCCCACACCCTTCACACTCTCACTGATACACCCCACACCCTTCACTCTCTCACTGATACACCCCACACCCTTCACTCTCTCACTGATACACCCCACACCCTTCACTCTCTCACTGATACACCCCACACCCTTCACTCTCTCACTGATACACCCCACACCCTTCACTCTCTCACTGATACACCCCACACCCTTCACTCTCTCACTGATACACCCCACACCCTTCACTCTCTCACTGATACACCCCACACCCTTCACTCTCTCACTGATACACCCCACACCCTTCACTCTCTCACTGATACACCCCACACCCTTCACTCTCTCACTGATACACCCCACACCCTTCACTCTCTCACTGATACACCCCACACCCTTCACTCTCTCACTGATACACCCCACACCCTTCACTCTCTCACTGATACACCCCACACCCTTCACTCTCTCACTGATACACCCCACACCCTTCACTCTCTCTCACTGATACACCCCACACCCTTCACACTCTCACTGATACACCCCACACCCTTCACACTCTCACTGATACACCCCACACCCTTCACTCTCTCACTGATACACCCCACACCCTTCACTCTCTCACTGATACACCCCACACCCTTCACTCTCTCACTGATACACCCCACACCTCTCGTGTATATTTTATTGTTTAAATTGTTTTTGGTCACAAAGATAGGACGCTGCTCCTGGTGCTGATCCTCCGTTCCCCACCTGTTGTTCCTGCAGGTTATTTGAGCTACATTCCCCTGATGGCAAGCATGTAATCATTCTGCGGAGCAAGGACCCTGTTGCAGCACATGCCTGGTTCACGGCAATTCACACAAGTATCACGGCACTGATTCCTCAGGCACTGTCAGAGCTGAATGGGCTACTTGGCCTCAGTGGCAGGGCCATCCAACACCTTGGCTGGCTGGCTGAGCAGGTGGAGAATTTTCACTCAACTCGTGTTAGTTATTGGCCTCTGAAGGCAAGATGCATGTTAGGTTGAAGTTTAGGTTGTTATATCTTTGTATATAATTCTGTTTCGGAAATTGTATAATTATTCCAGTAACTTAGCAGCATGGCGCAGGCTGAATCTAGTCATTTTATGTTGTAGTCTGACTCGAGGTTACCTTGTGTCCCATACGAACATGCGTACATATGAATTAGGAGTGGGCCAGTTCAAAGTGATACTGGTAAATGCATCATACTGGAAGGAGGCCATGGGAAGACTGAGGTGACACAGGAGACATAGAATGGGAGCAGCACAGGAGGAGATCATTTGGTCCTTCACCTCCCTGCCATCTTTCTGCAAGAGCAACTGATCTAGTCCCAATTTTCTGCTCTTTCCTTGTAACCCTGCAATTTTTTTCTCTTCAGATAATTATCCAATAAACTTTCAAGAGTCATTGATAAATCTGCCTCCACCACACACTCAGACAGTGCATTTGAGATTCTAACTACTTGCTCAGTTTCCCTCCTGTCTAGACCCCTCGAGGCTTTGAACACCTCTATCAAATCTCCTCTCAGCCTCCTCTTTAAGGAGAACAACCCCAGCTTCTCCAATCTATCCACGTAACTGAAGCCCCTCATCTCTGGAACTTTCCTTGTAAATATTTTCTGCACCCTTTCTAAAACCTTCACACCCTAATGAAATTGTGTTACCCAGAATTGGACACAATATTCTAAATGAGATTAAGCAAATTGCACTATTGCACCGACCCTTGGTCCTTGATTCCCAGATTCACCCGTTGCATCCGCCTGGATGAGCTGTGTTTATTTTTGTTCAGACCCATGATGGTTTTGAGTACTAATTTGTATCTGAGGGTTCAGGTTAGCAGTGGAGGTGTCGAGCAGAGCAGTGTCCCAGGGGTCGGGTTACCTGGTGCCTGGCAGTCGGGGAGAGCAGTTCCCAGGAGGTGGTGGGAGGGGTTTGGAGTGGGAGGATCTGGATCTGGTTCTTGTGCAGTAATGAGATATTTCTCTGTTTGTTCTTAGCTGAAAGTTGATGGTGGAAGGCAGCACTGGAAGCCAGTGGTGGTTGTCCTCACTGATAAAGACATGCTGCTTTACGACAACGTGCCATGGAATAGAGACCTGTGGTCGTCACCCTCTCAGAGCCATCCACTGCTGGCAACCAGGTATAAATAGAGTATGTGGGAGCAGCATCAAATTAAATTCTTTCAGCATTCACCAATGCAAGAGATTGAAACACAAATTCTGCCATTAGTGTCCCTCCCTGTGACAGTGGTTTGAAGTTTTAGGGGGAAGTGGTGGTGTAGTGGTATTATCACTGGACTAGTAATCCAGATAGCCACAATAATTCTCTGGGGACCTGGGTTCGAATCCCACCACAACAGATGGTGAAATTTGAATTAGTGAAAAATCTGGAATTAAAAGTCCAATGACCATGAAACCATTGTCGATTGACATAAAAACCCATTTAGTTCACTAATGTCCTTTAGGGAAGGAAATCTGTCGTCCGTACCTGGTCTGGCCTACATATGACTCCAGACCTGCAATAATGTGGTTGATTCTTAAATGCCCTCTGAAATGGCCAAGCAAGTCACTCAGTTCTCAAGGGCAATTAGGGATGGGCAATAAATACTGGCTCAGCTGGCAACAGCCACATCCCGTGAACAAATATTTTTAAAAGTCCATGGTCATTTTCCACCCCCCTCCCCGCCCCTCAAGTCTCTGGGCCTCGAAGTCCAGGAACATGAAGGCTGATTCCTATTCACCACCTCCACCCCCCATACCCACCACACTGGCCAATTCATGAGTTAAATGCTGGGTTGATTAGTGAGATATCCGAGCTTTGCAGCAAACGAACATCTGCTGCTCTCAGGTTAGTGTGTAAGACTCAATTCCAGACTCCATAATTTGAGCATTGGAAGCTCAAGGATACTGAGGGGTATCAAAGGGAAGGAATTGAGTGAATCAGGGTTCGGGTAAATTTGCAGTTCCTTTGGGATAAGAATGGGAGTGACTTAAAGCAACTGCTTCCTAACCCTTCCAGTAATGCTGTGTTTCTGATCAAGCTGTTTGGCTTTTGTATGAGTGTGTGGGGATGAGTTAAGACAGGCGTGTACATTTATTAACAGGACTGATGGGAAGCTGGTGTTCTTCTGGATCTGGTGAAGTTCTCAGGATCTAATCAGGACCTAATTCTCTGCCTTGCTGATATGTCTGTTTTTCTTTCGCTCTGCTCTTCAGGTTGGTTCACTCAGGGTCAGCACGAGGATCCCCAGCCATTAGTTCAGAGCTAATGTTTGCCACAAGGACTGGATCACGACAAGGCATCGAGATGCATGTTTTCCGCGTGGAAACCCACCGGGACTTGTCGACATGGACGCGGATGCTTGTCCAAGGCTGCCACAGTGCTTCCGAACTGATTAAGGAGGTGACGTTGGGTAAGTGTTCTGCATGATGATCACAGTGTGTATGTCCAGTCAGCAGTGCAGGAGCTTTGGGTGTGTTCTGGTAGCATCATATGGCACGAGGGATAGTGTGCGGGTTTGGACGGTGTGTTTCTGTGGATATATTGTGAATCTTGGGCTATTTGCTCTGGACTATGTGTATTCAGTGAAGGCTTTGCTTAAATGACGATGGATATTATTTTAAATTATCTTGTGTGACAAAGGCTAGGATACAAGCAGCTTTCAAAGTCCCTGGATCAGGTTTGCCCCATGACCCTTCGTCATAAAGGAAATAGCATGCTTTCATTTGATGCTTGACACTGCAGTGAATGTTATAGGTAATTTAAAATACCTTTTTATATATTTCCAATATGCTGCTGAAATCATCAAATTGTTACAGCACAGGAGACTGCCATTCGGCCCATCATGTCTGCAACAGCTGTCTGAATGAGCAGCTCACCTAGTACCATAGCTTCACCATTTCCCCAAAAACCTGCACATTCTTCCTTTTCAAATAGTCTAATTCCCTTTTGAATCCTTCAATTGAGTGTGCCTCCACCACACGCTCAGCCAGTGCAATCTGAACCCTAACCACTCACTGTAAAAAAAGTTTCTCCTCATATCACTCTTGCTCCTTTTGCTGATGATCAAAGGAAACATGAGGAAATTCCTTTTTTATCCAGTGAGATTATTAATTGAATTTATATTCCACCAGCTGCTGTGGTGGGATTTAGACCCTTTTCCCCAGAACATTAGCCTGGGCCTCTGAATTACTCATCCAGTGATATGACCGCTATGCTGCCGACTCCCGAGATAGTGAAGCAATATGCAGCAATGAAGCTTCTTAACCCTGTGCAGCCTAGAACGTCAGCGCACAAATCCAAACTCTTGATTGGGTGGCGTCTGGACCAGCTGTGGAATCCTTTCCTTTCAGCAAAGGTTTCTTCCTGTTTCAGAAACTTTTAATTATCACCTTTATCTGAAATTCAACATAAATTACCAAGCTCTGTGAATCTACTTATTTTGTTCGTCTCCACACTTGCTAAACCATCAATGGCTCCTCTCTTCAGTCTCCCATTCAAAACCCCTAAAGACAAAGCATCTGAGGCCTTTTTATTCCTCCACCTTTCCTGTCTAATACCCTTGAATGTGTTATTGCCTTCCACATCTACAACTCCTTGATTGGATCATTCCAGTCCGGTTTCTGCCATTTTTGCAGTACTCAATTGACCCCTACCGGTCACAAAGAATATCCTCTGTGATACTGAACATGGTGCTTCATTTCTCTTCTCTATCACCGAGGCTGCTTACTTCCG
The DNA here is from genome assembly GCF_964194155.1 of Cetorhinus maximus. Taxonomy (NCBI): domain Eukaryota; kingdom Metazoa; phylum Chordata; class Chondrichthyes; order Lamniformes; family Cetorhinidae; genus Cetorhinus; species Cetorhinus maximus. The sequence goes on from NC_135884.1 coordinate 158,160,676, forward strand.
CCTCCATTACATCCCCCACCATCTCAGCGCCTCCGCTGAAAGCCTCATTTATGCCTTTGTTACCTCCAAACTTGACTATTCCGGCCAGCCTCCCATCTGCCCCCTCCTGTAAACTTTCGCTCATTAAAAATGCTGCTGCCATTACCCTAATTCACACTAGGTCCCCACCCCTCCCAATTTTAATTGCTCCACTATTGGACACAGTATCTTCAGCTGTTTAGGCCCTAAGCTCTGGATTTCCCTTCCTAAACCCCCCTGTCTTTCTCTTTCCTACTTTAATATGTCCCTTCATTATTATCACTACTGTTTCCTACTTCCTAGCCAATTACTTATTCAAGCCAATATCAATTCCACACATTCCAAGTCTGACATGGAGCTCCTTTCCCCTCCTCTCTTTACCTCCAAGTGTGAGGAGCTAATGACCTCCTTTCTCACTAACACTGAGACCATCCATTCAGATGCTACCTGTGTAAAGAACATATCTTTTTATTTCTGGTGGACTGTGGACTAAAATTACAATGTCTGCAGTTGAAAGACATGTCCACTGGAACAGTGTGACTATATATACAGTGTTGCAGTCCTGGAACAGAGTGCGCTATGAAAGACAGGATGGTGCTGAGGAGGAGTCTGGTCTAATGGGGAACTGCCTAGCAACAACGTTTTAATTGGCTCCTGACCAGGTGACCAGGGTTTTGTGTGGTAACAGTGCAGCAGAAAGCTCCTGGCCTCCAAAGAGAAAACATCTAAAATCTAATTTCCTCATATCTCTATAACCTGCTCTCTGAGGAAACCCCTGTAAAAAGGAAAAGGAGAAAACCAATGTTTGAGAAGTTGCTTTTCAATGTCTCTATCGGTGAACTAAATACTGAAGGTGTTGGAAGACTACCTCATGCCATCAACAAGAACTGAAAGGAATTTGATAGACATTGATTAAAATCAAACCAGTGAATCCTGTACTCAGGGTTGGTGCTATTGAGCTGTTTTATCCCACCCTTAAAATCCATTTAAAACCGAGATGAGGAATTTCTTCTGAGGGTAGTGAATCTGTGGAATTCTTTACCGCAGAGGGCTGTAGAGGCTGGGCAGTTAAGTATATTCAAAGCTGAGATAGACAGATTAATCGGTAAGGGAATGAAGGGTTATGGGGAAAAGGCAGGAAAGTGGAGTTGAGGATTATCAGATCAGCCATGATCTCATTGAAAGGCGGAGCAGACTTGATAGGCCGAATGGCCTATTCTGCTCCTACGGCTTATGGTCGTGTGTGTGTATTAAAGAAGGGGGTACAGTTTAAGTTATAGAAGTTAGTTCATATTACTTTCTTTTGCCACTGGTTAACGACAGTCTGTTCAATCAATAGTTATTTATTTACTAAGTTTAACAAACCTGGTGTTCATATCCTGTTAACTTAAATTTGACAGGTAGAATTGGGGCAATCTGGTGGTTTGGTCAAACTTTTCGCATTTGTTGCAGCTCGGGGAACAGTGAGGCTGATATTACAGCGCACTATCCCCAGTGAGTCGTGACAAATTTTGGGGGCCTGGCGCCAGGATATTTTGGAACAAAAGACAGCGACAATTTGGGTATAGATTTAGTAAGTAATAAAACCCAAAAGGAAACATCAAATTTGTACTATCAAAAATAAGATGGCACTGGAAACTACTAAAGCTTTCCTGCAAGTGGGAGAGATATCCCTGACAATTTTACAACGGATCCAAAAGCCAGGTCAATCGAATTGGCAAGTAAATTAAGAGTAGGAATGCCTGCCAAAGCTAGGAAGGCAGAGATAATCGAAGAGATGGGACAGCATTTGAAATTGGAAGGAGTATCTGAGAGACTGAGTTCTCCAAGGGGTGGGTCATTGGAATGGGCTCAAATTCAGTTGCAAATGAAAAAATTGGAACTCGAGGCAGCAGAAAAAGAAAAGGGCATTCCAAAGGGAACAGGCAGAAAGGGCGTTCCAAAGGGAACAGGCAGAAAGGGCGTTCCAAAGGGAACAGGCAGAAAGGGCGTTCCAAAGGGAACAGGCAGAAAGGGCGTTCCAAAGGGAACAGGCAGAAAGGGCGTTCCAAAGGGAACAGGCAGAAAGGGCGTTCCAAAGGGAACAGGCAGAAAGGGCGTTCCAAAGGGAACAGGCAGAAAGGGCGTTCCAAAGGGAATAGGCAGAAAGGGCGTTCCAAAGGGAACAGGCAGAAAGGGCGTTCCAAAGGGAACAGGCAGAAAGGGCGATCCAAAGGGAACAGGCAGAAAGGGCAAGAGAAAGGACATTTCAAAGAGAGTTGGAAATGGCGAAGTTAGAAAAGGAAGAAAGAGAGAATTCCAGCTTAAAATGCAGACAGTTAAAAAAGAGAGAGCTGTAGGCGAGTCAGGACTTATTTCCAGATCAGAACCCATTGGGATGATGTTTAAATTTGTACAAGTGCTTCTAAAATTTGAGGAAAACATTCTTTATTTCATTTGAGAAGATAGCTAAACAGATGACCTGGCCAAATGAAAACTGGACATTGCCCATGCAGAGCAAATTTACAGGTAGAGTACAGGAAATTTCTGCTTCACTGTTAGAGGAGGTTTCTAGGGATTATAATGTGGTGAAAAAGGCCATTTTGAGTGCATATGAGTTGGTCCCTTAAGCATACAGACAAAAGTTTTGAAATTTAAGGAAACAGCTTAGGCAAACTTGCATTGAATTTGAAAGGATTAAGCAAAATAGTTTTGACAGGTGGATATGAGCATTAGGAGTTGAGACTACCTATGAAGTTCTCAGAGAGACTATTCTCTTGGAAGAATTTAAAAGCTCCCTAGCTCCCGTAATAAGCACCCATGTTGAAGACCAAAGGGATATACAGAAACTAGGAGCAGGAGTAGGCCATTCGGCCCTTTGAGCCTGCTCCACCATTTGATATGATCATGGCTGATCCTCTATCTCAATGCCATATTCCTGCTTCCTTGCCATACCCCTTATGCCCCTAATATCCAAAAATTTATCAATTTCTTTCTTGAATATACTCGGTGACCCGGCCTCCACAGCCTCTGTGGTAGAGAATTACACATGTTGACCACCCACTTAGTGAAGAAATTTCTCCTCATCTCAGTCCCAAATGGCCTGCCCCGTATCCTGAGACTGTGGCCCCTGGTTCTAGACACCCTAACCAGACGAAACATCCTCCCTACATCCAGCCTGTCTAGTCCTGTTAGAATTTTATACATTTCAAACAGATCCCCTCTCATTCTTCTAAACTCTAGTGATTACAGGCCCAGTCAAACCAATCTCCTCATATGACAGTCCTGCCATCCCCAGTATCAGCCTAGTGAACCTTCGCTGCACTCCCTCTGTGGCAAGTATATCCTTTCTGAGGTAGGGAGACCAAAACTGCACGCAATACTCCAGGTGTGGTCTCACCAAAGCCCTGTGCAGCTGCAGTAAGACATCTCTACTTAAATCCTCTTGCAATGAAGGCCAACATACCATTTGCCTTCCTAATTGCTTGCTGCACTTGCCTCTTTACTTTCATTGACTGGTGTACAATGACACCCAGATCCCTTTTTACATCCACATTTCCCAATATATCACCATTTAAATAATACTCTGCCTTTCTGTTTTTCACACTGAAGCTTCACATATATAACTTCACATTTATCCACGTTATATTGCATCTGCCATGCGTTTGCCCACACACACAACTTGTTTAAATCGCCCTGAAGCCTTCTTGCATCCTCCTCTCAACTCACAACCCCACCCAGTTTTGTGTCGTCAGCAAACTTGGAAATATTGCATTTGGTTCCTTCATCCAAGTCATTTATATATATCATAAATAGCTTAGGCCCAAGCCCTGATCCCTGCGGTACACCATTAGTCACTGCCTGCCAATCGGAAATAGACCCATTTATTCCCATCCTCTGTTTCCGGTCTGTCAACCAATTCTCAATCCATGCCAGTATGTTACCCACAATCCCATGTGCTTGAATTTTGCCCACTAGCCCCTCATGTGGGACCTTATCAAAAGCCTTCTTGAAATCCAAGTACACCACATCCACTGGTTCTCCCTTATCTTATCTATACATCCTCAAAAAACTCCAGTAGATTAGTTAAGCATGATTTCCCTTTCATAAACCCATGTTGACTTTGTCTAACCCCATTAATACTTTCCAAGTGTTCTGTTACCACGTCTTTTATAATAGACTCTAGCATTTTCCCCACTACTGATGTTAGGCAAACTGGTCTGTAATTCTCTGTTTCTTCTCTCCTTTTTTAAATAGTGGGGTTACATTTGCCACCCTTCAATCTGTAGGAACTGCTCCAGAGTCTATAGAATTTTGGAAGATGACCACCAATGCATCCAATATTTCTAGGCTCACTTCCTTTAGTACTCTGGGGTGTAGATTATCAGGCCCTGGGGATTTTTCAGCCTTTATCTCCATTAATTTCTCTAGCACCACTAATACTGATTTTCTTCAATTCCTCCCTCTCACTAGACCTTGGTTCTCTAACATTTCTGGGAAATTATTTGTGTCCTCTTTTGAGGACACAACCAAAATATGTGTTCAATTCTTCTGCCATTTCTTTGTTCCCCATTATAATTTCGTCCATTTCTGACTACAAAGAACCTACATTTGTCTTCAATAATCCTTTTCTCTTCACATATTTATAGAAGCTTTTATAGTCAGTTTTTATGTTCCTTGCAAGTTTACACTCATACTCCATTTTCTCCTTCTTGATCAATCTTTTTGTTCACTTTTACTGAATTCTAAACTGCTTCCAATCCTCAGGCTTGCTGCTTTTTCTGGCAGTTATTTTGCTTCCTCTTTGGATCTAATACTATCCCTAATTTCTTTTTTAATCCATGGTTGAGCCACCTTTCCTGTTTTATTTTTGCGCTATACAGGAATGAATAATTGTTGTAATTCATGCATATGTTCCTTAAATATTAGTCATTGCCTATCCATCAATCCATCATTGCCAACTATGCTCATAGTTCCCTTTATTTAGATTCAGGACCCTAGTTTCGGATTCAACTCCTTCACTCTCCGTCCTAATGAACAATTCTATCATTTTATGGTTGCTCTTCCCCAAGGGATCCCACACAACAAGATTGTTAATTAATCCTTTCTCACTGCACAATACCCAGTCTAGGACAGCCTGCTCTCTAGTTGGTTCCTCAACGTATTAATCCAAGAAACCATCACGTACACACTCCAGGAAATCCTCCTCCACAGTATTATTGCTAGTTTGGTTTGCCCAATCTATATGTAGGTTAAAGTCACCCATGATTACAGTTGTACCCTTATTGCATGCATTTCTAATTTCCTGCTTAATGCCTTCCCTTACATCTCCATTACTGTTTGGGGCCCTATAGACAACCCTACCAACATTTTCTGTCCCTTGGTGTTTCTCTCCACCCAGATTCCACATCGTGATTTTCTGAGCCAACATCCTTCCTCATTATTACATTGATTTCCTCCTTTACAACAGTGCTACCCCACCTCCTTTCCCTATTTGTCCGTCCTTCCTAAATATTGAATACCTCTGGATGTTCAGTTCCCATCCTTGGACATGCTCCGTAATTGCAACTATATCATAACCGTTTATATTTATTTGCGCTGTTAATTCATCTACCTTATTGCAAATGCTCCGCGTATTAAGATACGATGCCTTTAGACTTGTCTTTTTAACCTTGTTAGTCATCTTAGCTTTACTTTGCACTATGACCCCATTTGTTTTTTGCCTTTGTTTTCTGCCTTCCACCTTTTGCTTCTTACTTTTGTTTCTATCCTTGTTTCCCCTCCTCTGTCTCCCTGCTCAGGTTCCCATTCCCCTGCCATTCTAGTTTAAACCCTCCCCGACCGCACTAGCAAACACCACCGCCCCCCCAACCCACCCCAGGACATTGGTCCCGGTTGCAACTGCTAGACAGGCAGCAGTAATGGCTGACGACTATGAGCTGATCTATAAAACTAAACCTTTTTTCCACCACCCCCATAAATTTGAAAAGGATAGAAAGTGGGAGAGCGAAAGACAGGCAAGGAGCCAGGGTAAAGAATGGATAGCTGGGAATAGCTTGAGATTCCCTCCCGAGATCAGGAAGTAACGTACTGAGGGTGGAGGTAAAACTCGAAGGTCGAAGTGTTTCCATTGTAATAAAGTGGGACACATTCGTTCAGAAAGCTGGAAGTTGTGAGGGAAGCCCATGGGACTTATTAGAGTTTGTAAGAGAGAGTCCAAAAAGGGTACTCAAAAAGAAGATGCCACGGATCAAATTGTAGCTTAAACTACAAATAAGGGTCTGGGGGTAAACACTGCTGTGAATGCAGGTGAAGTGTATAAGGTAGATGAGAGATATAAAGGGTTTTTGTCTAAAGGAAAGATAACCCCTTTTTCATCAAATGATGCAGCTAAACCCATAACTACATTAAGGGGCACAGGAGCTACTCAAACTCTTTTGCTGGAGAAGGATCTAGTTTTCCCTCGAGAGAATTCAATGAAAGCATTGGAAAACGGGATAGTGGAGAGTATATCCCGGTTCCATTGTACAAAGTGCAATCAGAGTGTGATTTGTCGTTTGGGTCGGTGATTGTAGGAGTGGCTAAGAAATTACCCGTGGATGGAGTTGATTTACTCCGGGGGAATGATTTGGCAGGAGTGAAGGTTATAGCTTTGTCCATAATTATGGAAAGTCCGAGAGAGGCTAAAGAGACGGAGCAGTTACAAGGACAAGTTCCTCGTATTTTTCCATTGTGTGTGGTGATCAGAGCAATGGCTAAACAAAGTCCATCACCAGAGGTCAAAGTAATACATGAGCAGGTGTTAGAGTATTCGAAACCTTTAAGGATGAGGATAATTCAAAGAAAGTGTTTGGCAGGTTTTCATTAATTGAGGCTCAGAAAGCAGATCCAGAGTTAAACAAGTTAGCACAGCCAGCTTACACTGAAATTGAGGCTGAAGGAGTTGAGGAGTGCTATTACCTTAAGAATGGAGTTCTGATGAGGAAGTGGAGACACCCTCACAGACCTGCGGATGAGGAATGGATGGTTGTTCTTCAGATAGTGGTATCGCCCAAATATCATGGGATATTGTGAATAGCGCATGAAATCCCTATGGCAGGACATGTAGGAATATGGAAAACTCAAGCATCGATAAACAGGCATTTTACCTGGCTAAGACTTCGTAAGGACATAGTGCAATTTTGTAAAACGTGCCATACATGTCAGGCAGTAGGTAAACCTCAACATGTAATCAAACCAGCACCTTTAATACCCATACCAGCTTTTGAAGCACCATTCAGTCAGGTATTAGTAGATTGTGTAGGACCATTACCCAGAATGAAAGCAAGACATCAGGATATCCTTACAATCATGGATATGACACCGGATTTCCAGAAGCTATTCCTTTAAGAACAATTACAGCTAAGGCAGTAGTGGAAAAGTTAACTCAGTTTTTCACTCGCTATGGCCCAATTGAAATATAATCTAACCAAGGTTCCAACTTCATGTCTAAAATTTTCCAGAACATAATCAGCAATTTGGTTATCAAACAACTAAAGTCTACTGCCCATCACCCACAGACACAGGGAGCTTAAGAGAGATAACATCAGACTCTCAAAACCATAATTAAGACCTATTGCCATGAATACCCAAAGGAATGGTACCAAGGATTATATTTCTTACTATTTGCTACCAGAGATTCTCCGAATGAATCGACTGGATTTAGTCCATTCGAATTGATCTATGGGCAGGAAAGGGGTGCGTTAAAAGTGATTAAGGAAAAGTTTCTAAAGCAGAAAGACGAATCCTCCATGTTGGATTACGTGTCCATGTTTCTAGAAAGACTCTCAGGAGCATGTGAGGTAGCACGAGAGCACTTAAACATTTCCCAAAATGAAAGAATGGGTGGACAAACATGCTACGACTAGAACTTTCCAAGCAGGAGACCAAGTATTAGCATTGTTGCCTTTGCAGGGTGAACCCCTGAAAGCGAAATTCAGTGGCTCCTATAAGATAGTTAGAGTTAGTAAAGTGACTTATCTGATAGATACTCCTGAGCGTAGGAAGAAGAAATGGTTGTCACATAAACATGTTGCAGAATATCATCGCAGGGAAGATAAGACAGAGCAAGTGTGCCAGGTGGTTGTAGTAGTGGAGGATGACAGAGACAGTAAGGGCAAAGTAGAAGGAGAAGTAGACAGTGCCCAAAGCGAACTTCCTACAATTGGACTAGCCGATATGACAATACTGGGACAGTTAGATACTGTGTTCTCATATTTAGAGGAAGGACCAAGGGAAGATCTAATAAGGTTACTTAGGAAGTATAAGGGAATTTGTAGGGATACACGTGGACGTACTACGTTGGCTAAACATGACGTGGACGCAGGAGACTCAGTGCCGATAAGACAACATCATCACCGGTTGAGCCCAGAAAGACAAGCTCAGGTAGAAACAGAGATCCAATATATGCTGGACAATCAATTGATTGAGCCCAGCCACAGTGGCTGGAGTTCACTGGTAGTGCTGGTTCCTAAGCCAGATGGATCCACTAGATTTTGTATAGACGACTGGAAAGTCGTAATGAGGACAGATTCCCACCCAATTCCTTGGTTAGAAGATTGCATCGATAGGGTTGGCAGTGCCTCATTTCTTTCTAAAATTGATCTATTGAAGGAGTACTGGCAAGTGCCATTAACACCAAGGGCTTAAGAAATATCTGTCTTTGTTACACCAAGTGGGTTGTGTCGATGTCTAGTCATGACATTTGGGTTTAAAAATGTCCCAGCTACATTTCAGAGACTTATGAATCAAATCTTGGCTGAAGTATCTAACTGTGTGGTTTAGTTAAATGATGTAATATATAGTAACACATGGGAAGAACATGTAAAGCAATAGAGGACCTGTTTAAGCAATTGCAGTTGGCTGGCTTAGTCATAAATCTGGCCAAAAGCGAATTTATAAAAGCAAGGGTATCTTGCCTAGGTCATATCATCAGACAAGGGCAAGTGTTGCCAAGAACAGCAAAAGTGAATGCTCTAATAAAATTTCCCATTCCTAAAACTAAACGAGAAATCGAGGTTTTTGGGAATGTAGGTTTTATACGAAGTTTGTGTCTAACCTCAGAGCAATAGCTATACCTCTCACCAAGTTAAAACAGGCAAAAGTGGAATGTTCAGCAGAATGCCAAGCAACCTTTGAAAAGCTGAAGGCAATCTTAATAAATGAACCCGTGTTGGCCGCCCCGACTTTACCAAACCTTTTAAAATGGCCATTGATGCTAGTGACTTGGGGGTAGGTGCAGTCTGATTACAAGATGATCAATTAGGGATAGAGAAGCCGGTGGGGTACTTTTCCAAGAAACTAAATGAATATCAGAGGAAGTACTGTACAGTAGAAAAAGAAACTCTAGCATTGTTGTTGTCTCTTCAACACTTTGAAGTTTATGTTCGACACAATAACAAGGAAACACTAATCTACACTGACCATAATCCGCTGGCATTCGTTGAATTGTTTAACACACGAAATGTGAAACTGTTTAGATGGAGTCTATTGTTTCAATCATTCAATGTAAAGATTGTTCACGTTGCCGGCAAAGATAATGTGATCGCGGATGCATTGTCCTGGGTGTAAAATACTGAAATAAGTTAAAGGGGTAGGAAATGCTGAAGATGGTGTAAGAAGGAGGAAGGATTAATTTTTTTTATTCATTCATGGGATGTGGGCATCGCTGGTGAGGCCAGCATTTATTGCCCATCCCTAATTGCCCTTTTTCGGAGGGCATTTAAGAGTCAACCGCATTGTTGTGGGTCTGGAGTCACATGTAGGCCAGACCAGGTAAGGATGGCAGATTTCCTTCCCTAAAGGGCATTAATGAACCAGATGGGTTTTTACAACAATCTGCAATGGTTTCGTGAGTCATCATTCAGACTTTTAATTCCAGATTTTTATTGAATTTAAATTCCACCATCTGGCCATGGCGGGATTTGAACCCCGGCCCCCAGAGCATTACCCTGGGCCTCTAGATTACTAGTCCAGCAGCAGTACCACTATGCCATCGCCTCTCCCCAATGAATGGAAGTAAGTCTCGTGTTTTGTTGTCCATGTGTCATATACCTTGTGATGAAACGCATTTTTGAAATGGCGTTTTATATCTTTTAAGGGTGGAGGCATGTAAAGAACATATCTTTTTATTTCTGTTGGACTGTGGGCTAAAATTACAATGGCTGAAATTGAAAGACATCCACTGGAACAGTCTGAGGGATATATATAATGTTGCTGTCCTTGAACAGCGTGTGCCATGAAAGACAGGAAGGTGCCGAGGAGGAGACTTGCCTAATGGGGAACTGCCTGGCACTAATGTTTTAATTGGCTCCTGACCAGGTGACCAGGGTTTTGTATGAGAGCAGAAGTATGAGTGCAAAAAGAAAACATCTAAAATGCCTTTTCCTCACATCTCTATAACTTGCTCTCACTCTGAGGAAACCCATGTAAAAAGGAAAAGGGGAAAACCACTGTTAGAGACATTGAAAAGCAAGTTCTCA